>NC_062228.1:14061905-14381905 GCF_902686445.1 Sciurus carolinensis
GGCAGTTTAACTGTAATATGAAGTAGAGAGTCTTTTCTGGTCATGTCTGTTTGAAGTTCTAAATGTCTCCTGTACCAAGATATCCATATCTATCCCATGATATCCATATCTGTCCCATGATTTGGAAAATTTTCTGCTATTATTTCATATAGTATGTTTCCATGCCATTAACCTGCAGCTCTACCCCCTCATCTAAACGTGAATGTTGTCCCAGAGTTCTCATATGTTCTGTTCATAGTTTCTTATATTTTTATTACTGTCTGAATGTCCTAGTTCATCCACCTGGTCTTCAAGCCCTGATCTTCTTTCTTTCTACTATTTGTGGGTCTTTCAACTTAGTTTTTTCATTTGACTTATTGGGCTTTTCATTTCTATGATTTCTGTTTAGTTATTTTTCAGAATCTGTATCTCTTTATTGAATTGCTCTCTCATATCCTGTACTGAGCTGTATTCACTGAGCTGTTTTTTGTATCCTCTTTGAATTCACTGATCACTTAAAACAGACTTTTGAATTCTTTAGCATTTAATCTACTTCAATATCTTTGGAATCAGTTCTTAGATACTTAAAACTTTTGAAAGAGTCATGCTGCCTTTTTTCCCCTCATATTTCTTCTATTTCTGCATTAAGATTTGTGCCCCTGTTGAGATATATATCTCTGATTTCTATTAGAGAGTCTTGGACTATTTGTTGTGCAGCATTGAATTTCATTGAAATAGATTCAGTAATGTAGTGGCTGTGATTCGTGAGTTTTGACATTTCATATTGTATCAGAGCCTGATGGACTCTTCCTCTGTAGGTCTCACAAAAGGAAGTCCCTTTGGTAGTTTAGGCAGGTGTTTTATATTTAGAAAGAGTATTAGGGTGCACCCTCTGTGGTTATTTCTCCAGTCTTGTCTACAATATGCTGTCTACAAGGGTATGGGAGTGACCTATGCTGAGGTCTCTGGTAGGTACAACGTCTACAGTAGTTGTGTTATTTTTCTCTGCTGTTGATGTGGAGGGTATGTGCCCTTGAGAAGGACTTCAGACCCTCCCATTCAAGTATGCTGGGGTCAGGGTATTGTTGGGGATTTTATTCCCCCTGTTCTTAGGTTGAATTATCTACTAAGGTTGGAATGGGACTAGGTCATACAGTTCAATTTCTCTCAACTGTGCTGTGGGGATGGCTCAATGTTGGAGAACCCATACAACTGCCTGAAGTGCTAGGTTTGCTCCCCTGCTCCACTTGGAAGGAAGAAAACAAAATTACAGTAGTACCCACAACCTAAGAACAAGAGAAATTCAGTAAAATAATAGAAATTCAGTAAAAATTAGTTAAAAATGACAACAACTATACCACCAGTAACTAAAGAAAAGAAAGGGGCAAATATCTTATAGAATAAATTTAAAAGTAAAAAATTAATGAAAAAGGGGAAATGACATAGAAGAGGTGAGAGAAAAATTCTATTAAAGTTTAATAAAAAATGAAAAAGAAATTAATGAAAAATAACATAATAAAATAATAAAAGAATCGATGGAGGAACAATAAAAAAGAGAAAAATGTAAAAAAGTTTTCCTAGTTGTGATGTTTGGAGACACCTCTTTCTAAGGATATGCACACTCATTCCAGAGGCTGTTAGTCTGCATGCTTGATTGCGTATAGGCTACAGCAAGTCCTTCTCATTGGCAGATCTTTGACATTTATGTGAGCATATAATCAGCACTGCAGACTTCAGTCTATTCTCCCTGGGTGTGGTACTTGTCCAAGACATTCCATACACCCAGCATGCCTCGAAATGTGAGGGGTAGCAATCAAACCAGTAAGTTTTACACTGATGAGGGAGGCCCAGGAACTGAGCATTTTGCCACTCAGTCCCAGCACTCAGACCTGGCTTCTCACCCCACCACTGAGACTTGTCTCATTCCTTGTCACAGAGGGTGGGATCATTGACTGCTATCTTTTCCACCTTCCCAGCCCACAGTCCCCACGACTCATACTACTCAGCAGGCTCGTGTTCATATTATTTTTCATGGCCATCTCCCACCCAATCAATGTAGCAGTCTATCCACAGGAACCCCAGATTGTGACTACTCTGGGTTTTCTGCTCTCCAGATCAGTCCAGCCCTTAACAATAGGATCCTTCTTCTGATACTGGGACTCTGAAAATCTGCTGAGCAATGTATTAACTCTAAAGCTAGCTTGCTATTCAGGAGGAGACATTCTCAGACCTAATCCCTGAACTAGATTTAAAACTCGCATGAACCACAGATTTCTCCTGCAATTAGTACTGCCTGTCTGTAGCTGTTATTGGGTGGAATACACTCTCTGGTCTACATTGTGCTTGTGAGATCTGGTTCCCCTTGCAATTTATTTTGTACTTTTCTTTGCATTACCTCTCTGTCCCTTCACACTGCTTAGATTTCTTGTCACTTCTCGATTGGTTCAGAGTTTTTCCTTTCTCTCTCTCCTCAGAGTACAGTTTCTCCTTTGTTTCCCTCTTTTCCTCACGGAATTGCACAAAGGGAACTTCTATTCCACCATCTTGCCCTTTGCTCCTCTTTGAATTGGTTCGTGGTGGTGGTGTTGAGTTTTAGAAGTTCTGGGTATCTTCTGGATATTGAAATCCCACCAGATATGTGATTTGGGAATATTTTCTCCCATACTTGAGATTGCTTTTTATCTGATTGGATGGTCTGTTGATGATGTCCTTTGATATATGAAAGTTTTACATTTTCATAACATCCAGTTTGTCTATTTTTTTCTTTTGTTACAAATGTCTTTAGAATCATATCCAACAAATAATTGCTAACACCAGTGTCACGATACTTTTGTCCTATATGTTCTTCTAATAGTCTTATAATTTTAGCTCTTACATTAGGTCTTAAATCCATTTGAGTTAATTTTGATTTCGCATTAAATAATGGTCCAGCTTCATTCTTTTGCTTGTGGATGTTCAGTTTTCCCCCTCATCATTTATTGAAAAGATTGTCCTTTCCACATTGAATGATCTTAACACACTTGTGGAAAATCATTTGACCATTGTATTAGTTCAGGATGTCATAACAAAATACCTTAGACTGCGTGGCTGAAACAACAGAAATTTATTTTTGAATTCCTAGGTCAAGGTGCCAGTGTGGCTGGGGTGTTGTGAGAGCTCTTGTCCTGACTTCCAGATAACTGCCTCACTGAATCCCCACGTGGGGAAAAGAGAACACTCTAAGTGTCTCTTTCTCTTCTTATGAGCGCACCTGGATTAGGGTTTACCCTTATGACTTTGGTTAATATTAATCATTTCCCTAAAGCCTCTATCTCTAATACAGTCACAGGAGGAGTCAGGACTTTCACAAATGGATTTTGAGGAGATATGATTCAGTTAATATTAAGTATAGGCAAGGTTTTATTTCTGGGTTTTCTATTCTGTACATTTGTTGTTATGCCTGTGTCTCACTGTATTGATTACTGTAGGTTTGTAGTAACTTTTTAGATTAGGAAGTGTTAGTCTTCCAACTTTTTCAAGATCATTTTGGCCATTTAGGGTCCCTTAAGATTCCATATGAATTTGAGGATAGGTTTTTCTGTTCTTGCAAAAAGAGGTTGGTGAGATTTTCATATGGATCTCATTAAATTTCTGCATCACTTCAGTAGTAGTAACATTTTTAACAATGTTAAGTATTCCAACCATGAACACGGGCTGTCTTTCCATTTACTTGTTTCCTTAATTTCCCTCAGTAACTTTTTATAGTTTTTATTGTACAAATTTTTCACCTCCTTGGTTAATTCCTAAGTACTTTATTCTTTTAAATTTTATTGTAAATGGAATTTTTTTAACTTCCTTTTTGGATTGTTCATTGTTGGCATATAGAAACAACTAATTTTTCTTAGTGTTAATTCTGTATTCTGCTGTTCTGGCGAATTTATTTATTAGTGCTAACAGTTTTTATTTTTTCCTTTGTTTTGTAGAAACATTAGAATTTTCTACAAATATGATTATATTTTCTGTGAATAGATATATTTTACATTTTCCTTTGCAATTTGGGTGCCTTTTATTTCATTTTCTTGCCTAATTGCTCTGATTTAAACCCCTATAATAGTGTGGAATAGAATTGGCAAAAGTAGACATCCTTACCTTTTTCCTGATCTCAGAGGAAAGTTTTAAGTCTTTCACCACTAAGTATGATGCTAGCTGTGACTTATTCATATGAAGATTTTTAGTGTTCAAATAGTTTTATTAACATAATGAGTGTTTTATCAGGAAAGGAGGTTGAGTATTATCAAATGATTTTTCTGCATCAATAGAGGTGGGTGTTTTTTTTCCCTTCATTCTGTTAATGTGGTATGTTACATTAATTGATTTTCATAAGTTGAATCATCCTGACATTCTAGGAATAAATCCCAGTTAGTTAAGATGTATATAATCCTTTTATATGCAGCTGAATTCAGTTTTCTGATAATTTGTTGTGGGTTTTTGTTTCAATGTTCATAAAGGAAATTTATCTGTAGTTTTCTTGTAGTGTGTTTTGTACCAGGGCATTGGAGCTTCACAAAGAGAGTCAGGAAGTTCTCCTTCTTATCATGATTTTGGAAAGTTTGAAAAGGATTTGCATTACTTCTTTTGTAAGTGCTTGGTAAAATTCACCAGTGAAGTCAGCGTATCTAGGGCTTTTCTTTGTTGGAAAGGTTTTGATTACCAGTTGGATCTCCTTACTAGTTGGAGTTCTATACAGATGTTCTTTCTGTATGATTCGGTAGTTTCCCTAGGAATTTGTCCATTTCATTCAGGTTATTCAGTTCGTGGGCATACAGTTGTTCATAGTACTCTCTTATACTCATTTTTATTAGTAGTGATGTTCCAGCTTCCACTTCCGATTTCAGTAAATTTGAGTCTTGGTTAATTCTTAGTCAATCTAGTAAGGTTTGTCAATCTCTTTGAAGAACCAACTTTTGGTTTTGTATAGTGTTTTGTTTTGTTTTATAACCAGAGTCTTGCTGTGCTGCCCAGGGAGGTCTGAATCTCTGGACTCCATCAATCCTCCCACCTTAGCCTCTGGAGTACCAGGGACTACAGGCGCACCCGGTGCCTAACTCTCTCATGTTTTTCTGTCTCTTATTTTATTAATCTCTGTTCTGATTTTAAATGTTTCCTTTCTTCCTCTAGCTTTGAACTTCATCTGCTCTTTCAGCTAGCTCACCCTGTTCATTCTGCATTCACCCTACCTTCTCTTACCAAAAGTAATAGTGTTGTTAAGCTTTCTTCCACTACCTAACAAGGGTCCCTCTCCTGCCCTTTCTAGTAACTCGTTCCTCACTTGCTTTGTGCCCTTACCGGCAGCATTCTCGACACCGAAATCACTACTAGTAGTCTATTCAAGATAATTTTAGCTTTTTCTAATATATGCCTCAAAATCTGTCCAGCCTCTGCCCACTACCTGGTTCCACAGTCAAAACAGCTCCCCATTTCCAGTTACCCAAATCTATATGGGTTATCTATTGTAGTGTACCAGATTGCTCCAAACCTTAGTGGCTTCAAACAGAAATTCATTTATTTTCTAACAGTTTTCTTCAGGTGAGCGCCTGGCTGGGCTGGGGCCTCAGGCTTTGAGTCTTAGGAGGCCGTCAGTGTGGCCTGGGGCTGCAGTTACCTTAAGGCTCACACGGGGGAGGATCTACTTCAAGCTGGCTTGGCCTCAGGTCCTCATTGGCTAGAGACGCTGCCTATTTCCAAGTGGACCGCCCCAGTGAATGCTCTCAGTGAAGTAGTTGGTGTTCCTCTGAATAAGGGAGGAGAAAGAGGGAGGGAGGGAGCAAGGAAAGCGGGGAGTCAGAGTCTTTTTGTAACTTAATCTGGGAACTGACTTTTCCTTTTGTTATATTCTTTTGGTTAGAAGAGAATCAGTAATTCCCACCCACACTCAAAGGGAGGGGATGATCAGGGCGTGAGGACCAGGAAAATGGCTATTGAAAATGTTATTGGTGGCTAGAGTAGATCTGCTTACCACAGTGGGGTACACCTCTTTATTTGTTTTAACTAAGAGGTATTCCTTTTTCTTCAAACTAACCATTTTTGCCTGTTTGAATGCCTGTTTCCCACAACCCTCCCACCAGTAGTGTGTATTAGCAAACGTAGCATGTATGTTTTTAAAGTGAGGCTGAACTTATTTGATATATTTAAAAGTCATTAGTAATTAAAAGTCATGGAAAGTTTACTCACATCTTTGGAGTATTTCTTTTCTCCGATATTACTGATCTTTAGATTTTGATTTCTTCCTTTTCCTCCTCTTCCTCCTTCCTCTTTCCCTCCTCCCCCTCCTGTTCCTCCTATTTTTCTTCTTCCTCCTCCTCCTCCACCTCCCCCCTTCCTCCTCCTCCTTTGATTACATGAGGAAATTAGCCCATTATCTGTCATATGTAGATGATACATTTTCACTTTGTCATTCATCTTTTGATTTTGTTCATGATGTTTGTGTCAACAAAAAAATTTTGTAAATGTTCATGTAGTCAAATTGATCCAATATTTCTTTTACAGAGGAATTATGCCCTTGAAAACAAATCTGTTAATGTATTTCCTGCTAAATTGTCTTTGATATCTTGCTATTGCCTTTTGTAAGACAAATGCGATTCTCCTTTTCCTAACATATAAGACTTTCCTGCCTCGATCCTGCTCAGCGCTTTACCTTTTGCTTGCTCCATGAACTCTCTGCCGGAGTCCACTGAAGTCTCACCGTTCCTCCACGTGCACGTCCATGCACCTCTGTGTTCTTGTCCGACTCCTTCTCCTACCTACGGAAACATGCGTCAAGTGAAGGTCTAAGCTGGAGGCGCTTTTGTAGACCCAGAGCTTTGCGTAGTAAATGAGTGAGGCGATCAGAGAACAAAAATAAAGAGACGGCCACCAGTTATCAGTTTGGGTCTTCTAATTCTTACCTTTTCCAAGAGGATAAAATAACCATGCTAATTCAGTTTTATAACTAGCTCACAATGTCACAACCTCATAGTTGTCTGAGACAAAATGCAAGTAGGATTCTGTGGCAAAGAAAACCTATAGCTAAGGAATTCATGACCTAGTCTCCCTGGAACCTAAGAGTGCTGCCAAGTGATTAGGTTCTGGGCAATGAGGTAGGACAAGTACTAGGAACACCTGACACCTTTGAATTGGAAGGAGCTTAACCTCCTGTCATTTTTCACCCCACCTGGGAATATGGATGCAGGAAGAAGCGATCCTAGACTACAAAATGGAATCTGTGTGTTGAGAGGAAAGAAAGCAGAAGGAAAGAAGGAACCAGAGTGACACCTTTTGGGTCCTTGGTGGCTAATGCTTGGGCCATTACATGAGAAAAAAACCCAACTGCTATCTTGTATAAGCCTTTGTTATTTTGGCCTTTGTTATAGAAATAAAATCTGTATCCTTATTTCCTGCTAATCCTTCAGGAAAGGTTGGGATCAAGTAGGTAGGGAATTGGAAGCATGGAAGTTTAGGTGAGGAAAATGATAATATTATAAAATGGAAGGAGGGGGAGGAAGGAGAGAGAATAAGAGATGAATGTCAGCTGAGGTCATCGCCTCAAAGCTGCTTGTGATGAGAACTAAAGCCAGCTCCATGACTGTGATGTAGTCACTCAGGAACCCTTTCAGGGACAGACAAGAGTACGAGGCAGATGGACATCCCAGAAGAAGAAAATGAAAGGAGAACGGTGTAGAGTAATATGAGGAAACACAGAGTTAGAGGCCAGGCACGGCTCTGGATTACAGCGGCCATGCCACGAGGCCCAAAGCCCATGATTATTAAAATAAAGCCACCAAAAATACCAACACGGGGGAAAGGGCAAAAGATACAGGCCTGGCGAAATGGTCCCTGGCTGGGCTCCTATTTCAGGCACCTGGTTCCCATTAATCTCTCATCCCTCATAGACTCTTACAGTGCCTCCTGCCTCTCCCCAACATTGTCCTGTGCTGGTATGTAAATTAAACCAGCAGCTTTAATCTTTATAACATTATAGCAGAAGAAATGAGGATGGTAAAAGTGGAGATGGAGCCAGAGTCCATAGGATCCAAAATGCAGTAGCAGAATGCTCCACATAGATAAGGGGAAAGAGGAAAGAAAGCTCAATTTTATTTCCATCTTTGAACCCTTACCTTCCCTTTTCCCCTTTCCCAACTATGCATCTACAGGTCGTGTTAAGAAAACCCTTTCCAGTTGGCCCATTTCCAAGTCAAGGGTACAGCTGGGCCGAAGGGCCACATGTTGAAGTTATTAATATGCCTATGCCCTTCTCCCCCACTGAGTTCACTGATCAAAGGCCCTGCCAAAGCAGCAATGGATAGCCTCGCATAATGGGAACTGAAATTCTACTTAAGAAACCGGCTTTGCCAAAACACACTACCTTTTTAAGTGAAACATTCCATGCACATATTAACCTGATTACAGAAAGGAAGGGGGATCTTTTTTCCTTCTGTACCCTGCTAATAATTTTCTGTCAAGTCTGATTTGGCTTCAGCTGCACTCCAAGTTCTTGTGATGTGCCCCGTTCACCAGTAAACTAAAAACAGAAGGTACTGCACAAACTCTGAGACAGGATACCCTGTCCATGCGTACAGATGCTGCAGAATTCAGTTCCCTGCCAACAAGGAAGGCCAGTGACTTTTCTAGTTTCTGACAACCAGCAGCCTGCCTCTGATTCACACAGTCAGGGAATGAAACATATGGGGAAATGGTGGAAATAATTAAGGGTTCTTGGAGTTAACAGAAGCACTGAGTCATTACACGGAGCCCCTGCCTCAAAAGGGAGTAAACCATTGTGCTTGTTAGAGAAAAGAACAAACGGTAACAAAGCATATTAAGTCCCAATCAGTCCCAGCCCCAGGTTGAAAAACAGGTTAGGTTAAAAGGGAAAAGAGAAGAAAAAAGAAAGGGAACCAAAACAGATTTAAAGAAATACTTTATGATATATATATATATATATATATATATATATATATATACATATATATATATATATTTATAAGTATATGTGTATATATATTTTTTCCCAGAATAGCTTGGTTCCTGCACAGTTGACAACATTTGCTCCCAGACAGGACATCAAATGATACAGTCACCCACATAGAGGGCCGGCCCATGAGGAGTCTAATAAGACCGTCCTTGTTGGAAGAGAGTCAGATGTGCTTAGTGGCTTCTTTGGGAGCCTCAAGTACAACCTGTAGTCTTTCTCAAGATTTATAGTATCTCAGATTCAACTCTCCTTTGCCTGCAATTATAAATACAGAGACACAGACCTCTCTGAAAACAAATATGTCTTATAAAGATCTCCACTTGAGGGCTGGGTTGTGGCTTAATGGTGCAGCACTGCTTGCCTGGCACATGGGAGGCACTAGGTTCGATTCTCGGCACCACATTTAAATAAATAAATAAGATCCATCAACAACTAAAATAAGTAAATAAATAAAAATCTCCACTTGCTTCTCTAGTCCTCATTGCTGCACACACTGGAAGGTGCTGAGCAGTTCATATGTCCTAGAAAAGATCCGAAAATGCCCCAAACAAAAAGTAAATAAAGGATAGCCATGACCTGTGCTAGACATTTCCTATTTATATTTGGCAACTCTTAAAATAATATGATAATAAGAACCAAGGAAGAACTTCTTCACTGATATCTTGCAAGACTTCAGCAGGTGGCCTACCAAAACGCATTAAGAACTTGAGGAGCTTTTATCTGAAGAAAGGAGGCCATTAGGTAGGTATTACTAACAAAACTCACACATAATTAGGTACGCTATTCCATTTTTCTTAGTACATCTTCTGACCTTTTCTTAAAAAATATTTCGCCTGTTCTGACAGAGGTATCAGATTCACCCAGAGGGGAGGTCCCAGGTACCCCAGCGTGTCCTGTGTTTGCTCTTCCTTTTGACATCCCTGCAGCAGCCTGTCCCAGAGTCCTGAAAAACTTGTGGCTTTACAGATTGGAATATCTCCTATGAGAGCCAGGGTTAATGCTGTGTTCTTGAGCAATCAGAGAAGGCCATTTCCCGGATTGACACAGTACATAATTCTTCACAGGTTACAGTAGAAGAGACAAGATCGAGGTGATTTCTTACAAAAATACCCTTGACCTTTGAATCTTGCTTGTCTCTAAAGGGGGAGTGACCACTGATGGAATTCAAAACCACATCAGCCAAGAATCTGTAATGATTCACTCCTGGTTGGCATTCAGTGAAGAAAAGCAAGGCTTTAAAGTGTGAGTCCAAACCTAAATAACTAGTATGCTCTGATACCTTTAAAAATATTAGCTGTAATGGTTGTAGTTAGATAACAAAATGTAGGAAATAATTTATGAATTCTTGCTAGGAAATCACAGTTTTTCATATGTTAATATAGTGATCTTTATACCTAATGTACCTTTAAATTCAAAAAGGAAGCACAGAAAACCAAAAAAAAATTAATTAATCATTCTTGAAAA
Organism: Sciurus carolinensis; assembly: GCF_902686445.1. Classification (NCBI taxonomy): domain Eukaryota; kingdom Metazoa; phylum Chordata; class Mammalia; order Rodentia; family Sciuridae; genus Sciurus; species Sciurus carolinensis. The sequence continues at coordinate 14,072,338 of NC_062228.1, forward strand.
AGACATGAAATTTCAGAATTCATTTTATTTCCTTCAATGAATTTCTTTCATTTGTCTTTATCACACTACATCATGGTATAAAATATCACCACCACCCCCAACCCCCAGCCTAAAAAAATTTTTTTTGAGTAAGGTAAAAAAACATAAGAGACTTGAATAGCAAAACTACCTTTCTTGTCCTTTTGACTATGAAAATTCATAGAAGAGGAAAAATGTTTTATGCCTCCCTCAGCACATTGTAAGAAAGGCTCTTTTTTTTTTTTTTAAACCGGAGATTGAAACCAGGGACACTTTACCACTGAGTCACATCCCCAGTCCTTTTATTTTTTATTTTAAGACAGAGTCTGACTAAGTTACTGAGGATGGCCCCAAACTTACAATCCTCTTGCCTCAGCCGCTGGAGTCATTGAAATTACAGGTGTGCATCACCGTGCCTGGCAAAGAAGAGCATTTATATTCAGTCATTGGAAGTGGGATCTGATGCTCACGAGCGCGCGCACACACACACACACACACACACACACACACACGAGATAGGAGGGGAGAGAGGGAGAAAGGAATGAAGGAAAGCGGGCAAGCTAAAGAGTGTGCACATGCAGCCCTTGTTCAAGCTAAGGATGAAGCAAGACAACAGAACAGGATGACCTGGGATGGAAACAACAGGTACATACAACGGGCCCTTAGGAAAGAGGATGGGTGAAGTGTCCTCAACTGAGTCCATTTTAACTATTGCAGAGAATTTCCTAGCATTAAAACATGAATATTGCCATCCAGAAAAGTTTTCGTGAATGCTTAAAAAGCTCGTAATAATTCACACACAGCTATCCCAAAGCAATTTTTCTAGGAAAGTCTTAAGATTCTTTAAGCTCTACAAGTGTGCCAGCACCTCATGATTCTAGACATTTGCTTTACTGAATTTGCTGTGCCGTTATGTTTAAGATATAAGTGGGAGAAAATCTCCAGGTTTTGGGGAGAGAAATGCCTTCATTGCCAATAAACATGAAGGTCAAATCCAAAGTAGGTCAGTGACTTACTTTTAGCCCTTGTCAAGTCACCTGTAGATTCTTTTGTTCCCCAGGTCACCTGTTATATTCTTTTGTTCCCCAAACAATAGTAACTTTTCATTGCTAGTGTGTAACTATTTACTAGGACATCATTGTGCCCAAACATTAAAAGCCAGGGATGTGACCTATACAAAATCTTGCCCCAGGAGGTCAACTGTGGCTTCAGGAAGTAGAAGTTGTATCTAAATCTGTTCTTCACTGGAATAAACCTTGGATGGACCAGTTTTGTGGGCAATATTAGGCTCATATAACATGTATTTTTGTTTTGTTGTTTTAAGTAACATTTAAAACATATTTGGTAAATGCAATAAACTTGGTATAAAGTTCAAACAGTATAAAGGGAATACAATGAGGGTCCTATCCCTGACCCTCAGTTCTTAAAAGCAACCACTATTACTTATGAACCCAAAAGAGAATACACACACACACACACACACACACACACAAATTTATGCATATAAAATATACATTATTTCTTTGTTCATAGAGATGTTAACTTACTATGCAACCTCTTCTGCATGCTGTATTTTTAAAATTTTATTTTATTGTAGTATATACATGCATGTAGAGAAAAGAACTTGAAATGTAAATGTACATTTTATTTGAATCATGTAAAGAAAATACTTACCTAGATTAAGGAAAGAATCCCAGAACTCCTTCCTCTTCATGTCCCTTCCTGACCACCGTACCTACTTCTCCCTTGAAGTAGAAGGGACCACTTTGCTGGCTTTTACGGAAATAACATTCTTGATTTTCTTTAGTTTCCTATACAAGTATTGATCTATAAATAAAATAGTTTTCAGTTTGGGGCCTTTAGAAAGAGTGCTACCAGGAAGAATGTTTTCTATGACACGGTTTTCTATGAATGTTTTCTATGAAACTCACGCACCTGTTAGTGAGTTTCTCTAGACACACAAACAGGAGTGGAGTGGCGGACCACATTGGTTTCATCTTCACCATACAATGAAGAGTGTTGTCTAAGTTATGGTCACACCATTAGTTTATGAGAAGGCTTCCTACTCTGAATCTACAGTGGTACTTGGTGATGTCAGATTTCTAGCTCATCTGTGGCTATGTGGTAGTATCCTATTGTGTTTTTAATCTGTATTTCTCTGATTACTGAAGCTGTTAATTTTTAAAATTTCTTCTTTTGTGAAGTGCTTGTTCAGATTATTTCCCCTTTTATATACTTGTCTGTTTTGCATTGGGTTGGGGTAGAGATTGAACCCAGGGCCTCACACATGCTAAGCATGTGCTCTACCACTGAGCTACAGCCCCAGCGCCATGTTTTCTTAATGACTTCAGAAGTTCTTCCTGAATCCTGAATACTGGTGCTTTGCTAGTTATACATGGAGCCAGCTTCCTCCTACTCTGTGGCTTGCATTTCCTGTTCTTACACCGTCTTTTGATATGCTGAAATTCTTTGTAGAGTCAAATTTCTCTGCATTTCCCTTTCTCATAAAATATTTTTTTAAAACAAATTTCCCTTTATCTCAAGGTCATGAAAATGTTCTTCCATATTATTTTCTAAAGATTTTATTATTTTGCTAGGAGAAATTTTAGGAGCATGGACCTACCTGAAACTGATGCTACCTAGGGGTCCTGTTTATATTTCGTCATACACGGATTTTTTCCTAATACATTTTCTGAAAGGCCCATGCTTTCCCACTGCTCTGGAGAGCACACTTGGTCATGAAGTAAGTACCCATGCTTGTGTGGGTCTCATGTGGGGCTCTGATCTCTCTCTTTTTTTCTGTTGCTCATGTACATACCTATTCATCCTACTTTATTATACCCAATAAGTCTTAAAATCTGGTAGTAAAACAGTATTTTTATTTCTTCTTAAAGAACAGTATCATTATCCCCACATCCTCACCAACACTTATTGTTTGAAATTCTTGATAATTGCTATTTTGACTGGGGTAAGATGAAATCTTAGAATAGTTTTGATTTGCATTTCTTGAATTGCTAAAGATGTCAAACATTTTTTCACACATTTGTTGATCAATTGTATTTCTTCTTTTGTGACGTATCTGTTAGTTCCTTAGCCCATTTATTGACTGGGTTATTTATATTTTTGGTGTTTTTTGAGTTCTTTATATATCCTGGAGATTAATACTCTATCTGATGTGCATGTGGTAAAGATTTTCTCCCATTCTGTAGGCTCTCCACATTCTTGATTGTTTCCTTTGCTTCCTTTTTGGTTTGAACTCATCCCATTTATTGAATCTTGATTTTACTGATTGCACTTTTGGAGTCTTGTTAAGGAACTCAGTTCCTAAGCCCACTTGGTGAAGATTTGGGCCTACTTTTTCTTCTAATAGAAGGGTCTCTGTTCTAGTGCTTAAGTCTTTGGCCCACTTTGAGTTGAGTTTCATGCAGGGTGAGAAATAGGGGTTTAATTTCATTTTGTTACATGTGGATTTCCAATTTTCCCAGCATCATTTATTGAATAGGCTATCTTTTCTCCAGTGAATGTTTTTGGTGCCTTTGTCTAGTATGAGGTAACTGTATTTATGTGGGTTTGTCTCCGTGTCTTCTATTTTGTTCCATTGGTCTACATGTCTGTTTTGATGCCAACACCATGTCATTTATGTTACTATGGTTCTGTAATATAGTTTAAGGTCTGGTATTGTGATGCCTCCTGCTTCACTCTTCTTGCTAGGGAATGCTTTGGCTATGCTGGGTTTTTTATTTTTCCAAATGAATTTCATGATTGCTTTTTCTAGTTCTATGAAGAATGTTGTTGGGATTTTAATAGGAACTACATTAAATCTGTATAACACTTTTGGGAGTATGGCCATTTTGACAATATTAATTCTGCCTGTCCAGGAGCATGGGAGGTCTTTCCATCTTTTAAAGTCTTCTCTTCAAATTTCCTTCTTCAATATCCCATAATTTTCATTGTAGAGGTATTTTATCTCTTTTGTTAGATTGATTCCCAAGTATTTTATTTTATTTTTTAAAGACTATTGTGACTGGGATAGTTTTCCTAATTTCTCTTTCAGTAGATTCGTCACTGATGTATAGGAACATGTTTGATTTATGGGTGTTGATTTTATAACCTGCTATTTTGCTGAATTCATTTATAAGTTTTAGAAGTTTTCTAGTGGAAATTTTTATGGCATTTGCTGGTAAATGGATGGAGCTGGAGAATATCATGCTAAGTGAAATAAGCCAGTTCCCAAAACCAAAAGCTGAATGTTTTCTCTGATAAGCAGATGCTAATTCAAAATGTGGGGGAGTGTTAGGGAAGAATAGAGTTACTTTAGATTAGGTAGAGGAGAGTGTAGGGAGGGGTGGGGGAATGGGGATAGGAAGGATGGTAGAGTGAATCAGACATTATTACTCATGTACATATGTAACTGTACGACCAGTGATATTCTATATCATGTAAAACCAGAAGAACAAGAAATTAAACTCCATTATATATGATGTATCAAAGTGCATTCCACTGTCATGTATAACTAAAACAAATTTAAAAAGAACAGAAAAAAAGATATACTACCCCAAATGAATAAAAAGACCACATCTTAACACATCACAGCAAATTTTTCTAATGATTGGGATTAAAGAAAATGGATTTTTCAAAAAGGAAGATGTAGAATAATATCTCTAATATACCACTTACATGAATACAGAAAACATACTTATTCAAAACAAAACAAAACAAAAAAAGAATAGTATCAGTCTTTTATATTTTCATATACACTTTAGAATTAACTCACTGAGCTTCTGATTGGCATGATAGTCAGTCTTCTACATCAGATTAGAGGAAATTGATGACTTTGAAAAAGATCAGAGTGAGAGGGCCCACAGGACCTGATCTCAGGACTTCCCAGAGTGCTGTGGTAATAAGATGGTACGAGTGTTTCAGATAGATACAGAGATCAATGGTACAGAAATGGTACCATACACATATGGTCGGTTGATTTTCAACACCCATCCCAAGGTCATTCTGTGTAGGATTTGTAATCTTTCTCATAAGTGCTGAAGCAATTGGACACCTAGATGTCATTAAAAAAAAAAAAAAAAAAGAGCAACTTCCCAAACTATGTCTCACATCATTAACCAAAAAACAAACAAAGACGTTTAAAATGAATCATAGATCTAAGTGTAAAATTTAAAACTTTAAGACTTCCAGAAGCAAAGGTAGGAGAAAATCTTTGGGACCTTAGATTAGCACAGATTCCTTGGTTAAGCCATAGAAAGTAACTACCATGAAAGAAAAATTGGAGACTGGGGTGGTGGACTCAGTGGTAGGGCGCTTGCCTAGCATGTGTGAGGCACTGGGTTCGATTCTCAGAACCACATATAAATAAATAAAGAAAATAAAGGTCTATCAACAACTCTCTCTATATATGTATATATATGAAAGAAAAATTGAAGATTGGACTTTAAATGTAAAACTTTTGCTCTTTAAAATACAGTGTTAATAAATCAAAGAGATGGCAAAGTAAAAACTTTAAGTTAATAGTCATAAGGAAACAGAAATTACTATCACAATGAAATACCAGTACAGATCTTTTAGCTTTGTTTTAATTTATGAAAGTGGATAATACTAAACTACAGTGGTGTGTAAAGCAACTGGAATGATCCTGCATTGCTAGGGCAGCGTAAAATCAGAGTCACTTTAGAAACAATTAGACAATGTATTATCAAATGCTGTATCATTAAAATGTTTATATTTAGCAGTTTTAAACACCATGCATTTACTATCTTACAGTCTCTATGAGTCAGGAATCTAGACAGAACTTTATTACCTTCTCTGCTTTAGGGTCTCTACAGGCTGCAAAGTGTCAGTCACACCTCTGAGGCACAAAGGGGTGGCTCCTTTCTCAAATGTATGTGGTTATTGTCAGAATGAAGTTCCTTGCTGCCGTCCAGTTGAAAGACTCTGGTTCAGTTCTGCTTGCTGATTGCTCTGCTTTTCGCCAATGGATCACACAATACAACACTTTGCCACAGCCACGAAGGAAGAGAACAGAGTCCACCAGCTCGGGGAAGCTACAGCTTACCTGATGTAACCATGGGAGGTATATTCCATCCTTTTGCTGCATTTTATTGGTTAGAAGCAAGTTACACTCAAGGGGAGGAAGTATTACACAAAATATCAGCACATAAATTCCAGGAGGCTAGGATAATTTAGGGCTATCTTAGAGTTTATCCACCACAGCTAACTTCTTATAAGGTTATGTGTTACATTTACCAATGACCCTGCAATCTCATACCTATATTCAAGAGAAATTCAAAAAATATGTTCACTCAAAGATCTGTACATGTATGTTTATAACAGCTTTATTAAAAAATTGCTCCAAAATGGCAACAACCCAAATATGTATCCTCTCTTGCAGGATAGCTGAAACACTATTCTGCCATAGAATGAGACTATAGATACATTTCACAACATCAGTGAATCTCCCAAGTCCTATGTCTAGGGAAAGAAGCCAGCAGCAAAAGGCTACATAGTATTTAATTCTGTTTACATTATATTTCCTAAAAGGCAAAGCTATAGGGAAAGCAAACAAATCAGCAGTTGCCTGGGCTGCGAACTGGAAGGGGATTAGCCACAAAGCAGGGAGCTTTTTGGTGATAATGGAAATGGTCTACCTATTGATTTCAGTGGTACTCACACAATGTATATATTTGCCAAACCCATGGAACTATCCTAAAAAGGATGATTTTTACTGTGTGTGGATTATACATCAATATATCTGTTTTAAGATGAGCAGGTAAAAACTTTAGTACTCAAAGCTTTTAATTGTTGTTAAAGGAGAGAGAGTTTGAGGTTCAACAAATGGGTATAGTCTAGCTTCCTAATGAAGTTTTGAAAATAAGCTCTTTTTTTTTTTTTTTTCTATGTGCTGATTCCTCCTCTTCAGTAAGACTGCATATTCAACTTATGACCATTTATGGAATTGATTGAATATTTAGCTCTTCCATCACCTTGTAACTTTGAATGTTGAAGGCAAATGTACAAATACATGAAACTTGAAGAAATTAAAACCATCTTTATCAACATGTAAAAGCCTAATGGTCACCAGTATTGCTACTTGCTTTTGGACAATAAAAGGATTTTAAAAGACTTTAAATTCCCTTTCCCCCCTCCTAACATAAAAGCCAATGTGGTGCATTTAAAAATTTTAAAACTACACATTATTGTGTCATGCCAGCCATACAGTTAGATTTGTCTGTGTACAGTTTTAGCATTTTTAAAATTTGTATATCTGTTTGTAGCAGATCTCCCTAGGATCATTTTCCTTCTAACTGAAGTATGTCCTTCAGTCAGTCTATAGTTGACACCCTGTTTTTCATTCATTTGAAAATGTCTTCCTTTATTTTTTTTCCTTTATTCTAAAATTATATTTTTCCTTTATTCTAAAATTATATTTTTCCTTGATAAAGGATTCCATGTTGGTATTTTCCTCCAGTGGATAGGAAGTACCATTCTGCTGTCCTTTGGCTTCTGTGGCTGCCACTGCATGATCAATTGATTGTCTAAAAGCTTTTCCTTTGATGATTACAAGTCTGCTTTCTATGCCTACTTTTCCCTTAGTTTTCTGCACTTTTATTTTCTTATACATAGTTATTTCTTCTTTTTCTTTTCCTTTATTTTCCATTGGATGTTGAATCTGTAGATTTCTGTCTTTCATTATTTCTCAAAAATTCTCAACTGCTATTTCTTTAAATATATTCTCCTCTTCTTATGTGACACTATGTCAGATCTTCTCATCATACACTTTTATATCTCTTATGCCTTCTTCTGTATTTTCTCTTTCTGCATTTTAGGTAAGCTGATCTGTTTTTTAATTCACTAATTCTTCAACCTGTTCAATCTTCTATTAATCAGTTGAGTTCTTAATTTCAGTTGTATTTTTATTATTTTTAGGTTACCTATCTGCCCAACAAAGATATCTTCATGTGTTTCTTTATTTTGTCAAACATATTCAGCATAGTTGTTTTGGGATCTACATTTGATCATATCATTATCAAAATTATTGAGGCTGTTTCTGTTATCTGCCATTTCTCACTTACAAAATCTAATTTCCTTGTGCCCTTGTTTATCTTTATGAGAATATTGTATTTGAAAATTATAAGTAGAAATCATTTTAGGTTTACAATGAATGCACTTTATTCTAGAGAATTACATTCACTGTATCAGTAATCGTGGTTACTGTCAGTCCAGAAAACCCAGCTTACAGCTTGAGATTCCATGGATTTCCTGGTGAATCGGAACCAGGACTGTAAGCCTATGAGGGGGTCGTTCCACCAATTGAATACTGTAACCTCAAGGTTGTAGCCTTTTGAGATCCTGGCAAACAAATACAGAAGGTATATGAAGAATAAAGGAATACAAAAATTATATCACAGGATGCCACAAATAAAAAAGGTAGACTCTGGGAAACTCTAGGTCAAGAAAACAGATTTCTTCATCAAATACACTAAGAAGAGTGTATAGACTGACTGAAGGACATACTTCAGTTAGGAGGAAAGTGATCCTAGGGAGATCTGCTACAAAAAGATATAAAAACTGTTTTCTGTTAGAAATTGGACTTCTGTTAGGCCCTGGACTTTAATTTACTGACCTCCTTTCTGTTAATGATGATTTCTATTTTTTTAATTTTTTGTTTTTAGTTGTAGGTGGACACAATACCTTTATTTCATTTATTTATGTGGTGCTGAAGATCAAACCTAGTGCTTCACACATGTGAGGCAAGCGCTCTACCACTGAGTTACAACCCCAGTCCCTGATTTCTTTTTTAAATGTTTTTAAATACAGTGATGGTTTCTTAATATTACGAAATTCCTAAGTCATCAAATTTCCCATTATCTCAAATTTCATATTATTTTAAAAAATTCTAGTTTGAGTCAGGATCCAAATACATTATCATTGTTTCCTTAGTATGGGTTTAGGTATTTTTAATGTCTGGCATTTTAATGTCTGGTTTAGGTATTTTTAATTTCCTTTCCAACTCCTTCACTCTTCTTAGTGTATTTGATGAAGAAATCTGTTTGCTTGACCTAGAGTTTCCCAGAGTCTACCTTTTTATTTGTGGCATCCCTGTGATATAATTTATTGTATTCCTTTATTCTTCATATACCTTCTCTATTAGTTTGCCAGAACTCCCAAACAAATGTCACAGAAGTGGGGGCTTACACAACAGAAATCAGTTTCTTCATAATTTTGCAGGCCAGATGTCTAAAATCAAAATGTCAACAATGTTGCCCGCATCCATGCCTACCCTTCAGAAGGACCTCTCTCCTTGGTTTGTAGATAGTTGTCACCTTCTACTGTCTTCACATGGTCTTCTGACTGTGTTTATGTCTCATTCGCCCCTTCTTAAAAACCATATTGAATTAGGGCCCACCCCAATTGACCTTACTGAACTTTACCTCCTTAAAGACCCCAGCTCCAAATACAGTCACATTGTGACATCCCAGGAGATAGACTTTAACACAGGAGTTTCGAGGGGAACCATAGCCTAGCCCATAACACTTTGGGAACTGATAGTTGCATCTAGAGATGTGATTAGTTAAGTTGCTGTTAACGTAACTTTATAAGTTGTTATGTTCTTCCAGGTGTAATGACAGGGTTTGGTTGCTACTTTTTGTGTGTGACATTGTGTGTAGAACAGTAGGGAGTAAGGAAGATGGTACATACCCCTGGAAATGGGCACAATCTAGAGTTGGCCAGTTACAACACAGACTCCAAGTGCCCTTCCCTGTGAGCTGCTGTTGCCATGTTTAGGTGGGAAGCTTGAGTGTCAGAGGGTTTTCTCATTCATTAGGGCAGGGAGGAGTTCTCTGTTGCTGGGGTCCAGTCTTAGTCTTGGGTAGGCCCTATGTACCTTGATCTTGGGGTCGCGGTCACGTCAACACTCCTGAACCTCCCTCTCCTCCTGGCACCAAACTCTACCTGGTCTGGGGAGTCGGTCTTAGGAAGTTTTCCATTCCTCCCTCAGCACATGTCTGCTGGGTATTAGTATAGGGTCCTGGACCCACGCCCTTTCCCTACCCGCTGACCCAGGATTATAGAGTTTTCTTCTACTCTCTCCCAAAGCCACAGAGTATCTTTTACCTGTGACCTGGGGGCAAAAGGGCTAGCTGTCCCTCTATCTGATGCTTTTGCTTTATAAGAGAGAAGGGTCCAGGAAAGCTGGTGTTGCTCAGTGCCTGTTTCCCAGCAGCAGTTGACCACATCCAGCAGGCCTGTACCACCCATTTATAACACCTCGCAGAGGCTTGTGGGAAAGAGGCTCAGTGCATGTCAAACTCACCTTGTCTCTCCCCAGCCCACCCCAACCCCACTGCAGGTACTCTAGCTGGTGCCCGAGGCCTCGCTTGGCTAGTTAAATGTGTTTACTTCTTAGGGGCTTTTATGGTGGCTACCTCTTTCTCCTGGTTCTGCTGAGGGCCAGGCAGTCGAGTCCCTTTCCTCCTTTGAAGGGTGTGCTCCTTTCTTGGAATTCAAATTTCTTCATTGTTACCCAACTTTAGCTGTTTAATGGATTCAAGAAAAGTGATTATTTTTGTATATTTTTCTAGTTCTGGTGCTGTTCTTTTGTGTCTTTCAAAAATTTTGGCTTATTTTGAAATACTAGGTTATATCACTTACTTTATGGGCATGTCTTTTCTTTCATTATTTGTAGAAATATAATCTTTCTCCTTATCATTTTTCAAATAATAATTTTCTATGGGATTTGACTACAATCCTTTCCTATGGACCATTCTTACATGAAATTAGTTTCCCTGAACTTGTAGGATGAATGGATGACTTTGGATGACTTTTTAAACTTCGTGGCTTTGGTGATTCCTGTGGCTTCATGGTGTTTTCATGAAGTGTTAAAAAATATGAACTTTTACCTTTTACTAAGAGTTCTTGGTCTATTCTCCCTTGATTTTACCTAGGGTCACATGTACCCTCTATCTTCTTCTTTGGTGTCTATTGTCCCTGTCTTGCTCAATTTGAATCTTCTTCCTGCAGTTTCTTCTTATTGTGGAATTCAAAGGAAATTCATTCTAGTCCTTTCAGATCCTACCAGGGAACCCCTTGCCTTACCCCTCAGCCCTGCAATTGGAGCATGTGAACCTCTCCTGGTTCCATCAGTCTTATGAGACCTCTCTCTCAGCTTGGTTATTTTAGAATTTCCCTAGTCTCAAACTCATTTGATCCCTCCTCTCACCCAATGTCAGCAAGTGTGAACTAAATTTTGCCAGAATTAACATACAAACAAAAGACATGATTTAAGTTTAGCAAAAATGACTAGTATCTGCAGGGGACTGATTTTCTACCATTCTTCTTTATTACTCAGTGCAATGAATTCATCTCGGAGTGAAAGCCACACTTTCAAATCAATGGATTTCCTTGAGTCACATTTAGTTAATCTGAAAAATCATCTGTGTGAAGGAAGACATTGAAATAAAGTGGTTTAACTAAAAAGGCTTGAATAACTATGAATAGCGAAACCCTCATAGTTAAGAGGGAAGAATTAAAATAGTGCTTTAGTGTCAGTCATACCTCTGCTGGCTGACAACTCTAAAACCAAGAAGTGGTTTTCCCATTCTATGTGACCTTGTGGCAAGGCAGAAAGGGGGCAGAGTTATTCCTCCATGTACCTGCTCTCTTCCATCTCTGATCACTGTAAGCAAAAGGATGAATTAGCTGCAGCCCTTAATCTTAAGAGGTTAATCAGTATCACATAATATCTAGAGAAGTCTGCTGGGAAGTCAGGTTCCTGTGTTAATTGAAATCTTCATAAGTGTTGGCAGTGCTTTGAAAAGGTATGTGGGACTCTTACCACATATATTTGACTTCTGCTTCCAGCTGAGATAGAGTAATAAAGACCAGTCATACCTTCCCAACTGAAACAACTAAAAACATGAGAGTATCTGAAAGGATGATTTTCAAGGCACTAGATATTATATCGTGAAGAATAGTGATCCCCAAGAGATGAGAAAGAAGGTGAGCTCTCCTATTATCCCACTGTATTGCCTTGAGAGAATTTCCAGGTCGAAACACAGGGAGGGGCCTCTGTGTGAAGCCTAGTAGACTCCCTCAGCTGAGATAAACAGTCTGGGGAGACCAAAGCAGCTAGAATTTGCAGGACCAGAGCACCAGAAGAGAGAGAACTCTGGAGGCCTTTAGAGGGTCTCACACAAGTATTTAGAAAAGTACCAATAAGTATACATAGGGAGGAAACTATTTAAAAACCCAAGACAGAATGCCAAAAGGATAGGCGGTTACAGTACTGGATGCCCACCCAGGGTGGGAAAGAGTTCACAGAATGAAAAGACTTCCCAGGATAATTATTCTTCAGTACTGGGGAATAATTAACCCTAGCAAAATAGTACACTGGTCCTGTCCAACAAGACCCAAAGGGATCGAACGATTTCCAAGTAATGTCAGTGTACTGAAAAAAAGCTTATGGAAATTATAGGGATACAAAAATATTCAGCACCACACAAGGTAAAAGTCACAATGTCTGGTAACCAATCAAAGATTATCAGGAATGCAAACAGGCAGGGAAATGCAACCCATCATAAGAATGACCAATCACGTGCAACCAACTCAGAGCTTACATGGATGTTAGAACCAGCAGAGGATGATGTGTTCAAGAGGAGAGACATGGAAGACATTTTGAACTAAAGACCAAAATTAAACTTCCAGAGATGAAAACTTTAGTGTCTGAGATAAAAAATACACTGAATAGGATTGATGGTAGATTAGAAGAAAAGATCAGTGGACTTGAAGACAGAATTAGAAACTATTCAAAATGAAACACACAAAGAGAAAAAGAAAACACTTGAAAGACAAAACATGCCAAACAAATGAAAAGCTCAGAACATTAATAAGATATGAATTACTTTAAGTGGACTAATACCTATGGAGTTGGTGCCCTGGTGGGGGTGAGGGAGTGGGGGAACCTGAGGGGCAGAAAACAATGCATTTGTGGAAATAATGACTGAAATTGGCCAATTTTAATCAGGAGCCATATCCCCCAGGTCCGAGAACTGAAAAAAACCCTAGCACGTGAAACATGAATAAAACTATAGTGAGGCACATCTTAGTAAAATCTTGATGTGGTAAAACCAGTGATGAGTGGTGGGGGGAAAGTCTTAAAAGTAACTAGTGAAAAAATACGTGAAAAATAAGGATGCCGCCATATCTGTTACTGGAAATAATCCAAGGTTACATTTATGGTCGTTATCCTCAGAGAAAAGGCAAATTGCCCACCAGTCATTCTCCATACCCTTTACTGGTCCTCTGATACCAACATTAGCCACTTTATTGCCAAGGTCATCATTGTTTGATTTAAAGTAGACAAAATTCACAGCTGCATCCTAAGGCATGGCACTGATGAGTTCTTATGTACAGAGTTGTCAGGCAAATGAGCTCCAGCTATTCTGTGCTCAGGTTACTCCTTTCGCAGGCCTTTCATGTGCTCCCTTTGCAATTCCTTAACCAATAAGAGCATTTTTAAAACTTCTCCACGTTCAGAGGTGGAGAGGTCCTCTTGCACATTGCCTGGTATGCACCCCCTTTCTCTGTTTCCCCTGCCGTTCATTCATTTGTTCCCAGTCCCATTTCAGGTTTGTAGCTCTCGCCTTGTGCCTCTGGACACCTCAAGACAGGCAGCGGACAACTGTCCCAACTTATTCCATCTCCTGTACTCTAATCCCGCACATTCAAGCTGCTCACCCTTTAAGGCATGCTGAGGCAGACGCAGGCCCACTCTGGCCAACAAGCGGACTGCAAGTTCTCATGGCCAAATTAGTCTGTAGAGGTTGGGCATTAAAATCCTGAAATCCAAACACCCCTACTGAACTCTCGTACAAGTCATGAGCAGAAACCTGCCGAAAGATCTGTGCATCCTCTGATGTGCGAAGTGTCCACAGGAAACAGCGAAGGGTTCGCACTGACAGTTCACAGCAGTAGCAATAGGTTTTGAACCTGTGGTGTGGACCAGGCAGTGGTGTCACAACAACCCTATGAAGCACATGCTTTCACTTCATCTTACAGTGGCAACAAGAAACTCAGTCAAGGTCACAATGGTGGAGCCGGAATTCGAACCCCACCAAACTGACCTTGGAGCTTACTCTCACCCACCCTTCTCTAAAGTCTCAGGAAACAGTGGGATGGACAAGAGGGACACTGGACAGGTTCAACATGAGGTTGGTGCCTCTGTGCCTTGCTCATCTCATTGCGGATGCTGGGGGTAAATGTCACCCACTTTCCCTACCCCAGAGGCCAGTTGAGGAATAAATGAAGAAGTATGTGATTTTACAAAATGGTTTTACAAGTCACACGAATAGAAGGCATTCAGAGGGGCTGGCCTGGGGAGGGTGGCTCACTGGGCGGAAGGAGCGAGCGCTGCAGCCTTAGGTCCCCTCTGCTCAGGCCCTGCTCTTCCCAGCTGCTTCTTGGCACTCATTTCTCAGGCCCAGGCAACTTCGTCCCAGAGTAAAACAGTTCGTCTGCTAGTTTTAATTCCCAGATTAATATGAGACTCAAAATTAGATTAAAATTAGATTGGATCGCCTTGGTCCATCTCTTCCACATAGGACATGAAAATCACAAATAAAGGGACAAAAAAAAATTGTCTGTAATTAAAAAACTCAAGATGACAAATTCAGAGGAAACCAAGTCAACTAAGATTTCTTAAAACCATATGCCTCAAGTTAAAAAAAGAAAAAGAAAAACAGAAAAACAAGGAATGCAAGAGGAAGGAAAGGGGAAGGAAAATCCCACCTTCATCAGGAAATAAAGAATGGAAAAAGCCTTCTACTTTAATGGTCTTGAGAGCACTAATTTCTTTGCAAGTTTTGCCAGAGCCCTGGCTGGTCCACCCCCAGCGGTAATGTGGAGGCTGCACAAGCACATCTGTCCTGCTATAATTAAGATGCAGAGCAAAGCAGCAGGTGCGAACTTCTCATCCTTCAACTTGACTCTTAAACTGCTTGTGTTCTTGTAACCTCAAGTCTTAACTTGTTAAAAGTGAGATTTGGAAGGTCATTAGTCTATAACAGGGACGAGGTACTGCAGACATTTCTTTAAAGCAAAATTAGAAACAGCTACCTAACACATATTAGCCACTTTAAGGTGTTGCCATTTCACATTTTCTCAGGGAGGGGGACTATTAATTCCAAGGAGATTAATATTCACATGAGCATGGTATTGAAGCCAGATTGGAAGAATTCCACTATGAGAAAGTCTCTCAGCAAGTGCTTTGGTTTTCTGACTTAATCCTCTCTCAACATAATTTAGGCACATAGAGATACCTGATGCAAAGGGCCCACTAACGCTAAGTTTTTGTCTTATTTTCTTGTTGAAAATTGATAGAAGATTTTGAATTTTAAGTACCTTCCCCCAAAGAGCTGAGGTAGCAAAACTTCTCCGTGAAATTGGTTCCATTTAAAACATCTCAATGTGATCCTAAAATAATTATAACTTAGAAAGGCAGATGTGGTTTGGTTCTGAACCATTCTTACACTGTGCCTTTTCATGGGATGGGAGAGAAATCAGTGACAGGGTGCCAAGAAGACATACTGAGACAGAAGGCAACTGTTTCTTCAGGAACATCCATAAAGATCTAGGTCAGAGATGGTGACAGTACCTGTTGGGCACAGAGGTTGCGGCACTGGCCAGAGAACCAGCTTTCCTCTCTGAACATTAGGGACGCTCATGCCAGTTGCAGGGCTCTGAGAGTTTGAGGGAAGAGTCACTACTTCTTCTTGAATATCTGCTGCGGGAACCAAGAAGAAATACTTGGTTGACAGTGGTTATCTGGGTCAACAGAAACAATCCCTGTTGATCAAAGGCAGATGCTACACACCTTGCAGGGACATGGGCAGCCTATGATGCCATCCAAACCCAGCAGCTAGAGCTTTGCAAATTAGTTCTTAGTTGTGGTGATAAATCAGAGATGAATGAAAGGATTTTGGGCCCAATCTTGGATGTGTCTTGTTAATGAATTAAAGACATTTTCCATTTAAGAGAGTTTTTTTTTTTTTTTTTTTTTTTAATAAGACTGAATTGTCTCTTGCATGCGGGAATTACTAATGCTACTGCTGTTGTCCAGACTCTCCTGTCTCAAATCCTGCTCTAAAACAGGTTTAGAAAAGCCCTTTGGTAGGCCAGGCAAATGTAGTCAATCATCCCCTTAATTTAACTTACTGTTTGCATCCTTGAGCTCCAAACACTAGATCCAGTTACCAGTTCGTCAAAGTTGAACCTACCTCTCTCCTGGCCACCAGCAAAACCTCTCTGCTTACAGCTGTACCAAGTGCATACAATCTTCATATAAACATTTGAATTTGTAGTTGAGTTGGGCATGGTGATGCACCCCTGTAATCCCAGCTACTGGGGAGGCTGAGGCAGGAGGATCTCTCTTCAAGGACAGTTTGGGTAACACACCGTGAGAGCCCTTCTTTAAAAAAAAAAAGAATTCAGCTGTTGCTAGGAATTTCTGGGGCCAAGAATTCTCCAAGAGGTCAGGCTTACACCTTCCTTGGACCAATGAAAAAGTGTCATGACCCAAACTTCTAGCACTTTGAGTGCTAGGAGATGCAAAACACAACACAACAGAGAGTTTGTGTACAACCTTGTGTAATCTCAGCATAATACTCCCTGCACGTACAAGCTCAAGATATTGTTCAAATTTACACACCACCAGCTGTCAACTTCTTCCTCTCATGCACACACACGCACACACACAATCTGGGAACAGAGACAAGAACTTTTTGCTCATATTTTTTTAATGTATCACAATGAGCAGGAAACATACTTGATGAAATATTTTCAAAGGAGTATATTCAATTACCATCTACAATCAACTTAACTATGACAACAAAGTTTTTGTGACAAATTTCTTTTTTCAGTTTGAAAGTTCCATGTGGTTCTGTTTGTTAGTCTCCATGTATTTTGGTACAGTTCAAGATCAGCATTGTTACAGTAACAAAAAAGCTAACAAGACTACATTATAGAAAAACACCAAGAACATCATTTTTGGTTTCACTTGCTCTATTTTTTTTTTGTTTTTTTTTTGTTTTTTTTGTTTTGTTTTTGTTTTTTTTGTACATTGCAAAGGCTGTTCATATACCTCTTCACCTCAGGGTCACGTTCATTTATGATTCCTTTCCTACCCAAACTTGCCCCCCCTCCCCCCTGAAGAAAGTAAACAAACAAAAAAACTAGTCAAAGCTTTGTTTCACAGTGGGCAGTATCTCAGCGCCAACAAACAACCAACTCAATTTATGCTTCTATTTAAAATGTTTTAATTTAATTTATTATTTAAAAAAAATATATGTCCATGAACATCAAGTGCACTGGCTTGGGTCACTGCCTCTCTCTCCTGCAACTTCCTGCCATGCCTGAAGAACTCAGGTTTACACATGCCGTCTGTTTTACTTTATTTTCAATTGTGTAAAACTTTGGCCACATTCATCTCTTTAAATAGCATTTAATTAAAAAAAAAAAAAAACTTCCTAGACGTATCAACTCTTCTCTGTGTGTGTGTGTGTGTGTGTGTTTTCCTTTTTTTAAGTTTCTTTTTGGAAGGATGGAGAAATGGATAAAATCACTCCCATTCTGTGCATCAAGAGCTGGTGCTACGACCCAACGTGTCTGGCACCAACCCACACCGTGGAGTATTTGAGAAAACCAAAAACAAACAACAAAAGCAAAGGAGCAAACAAAAAAAATCACCACCAACAACCAAAAAGTGAAGTGCCAATGGAGGTTACGAACTAATTTAAAAAGTGAGTTCAGATATCCTACGCAGCTACCCACTACACAGCAGACAGGAATAGATTCCCCGAGTGGGATGGAGTCCCACAGTTGAGTGTTGTGGTGAGTTCATGCTTTGTAAATGCTAGAGGTCACAGCCACTGTGGATGTCAGCCCACCAACTCGTGACCAGTTCGTGTTTGACTTTGACTTTGCAACCTCATTGACTGCTTTGCTACTTCTGGGTTAGTGCTGAGAATTACTCTTTTTTTTTTTTTGAATGAACATACACATGGGCGGAACAGTCGTGGAGGAAAGCATTAAGTGCGCGACCCACTCCAGGTGGAAACGATCACATACCCCTCAGAGGGATGCTGGTGGGTGGGAGCATGCTTAGCCAATCTACCCAACCACCTTATTGTTGCCAAACACACCCACAGGTCAAGGCATGGCATAACAGAACACTGACAGTCACTCTGCCTCACAGAGGGAGGATGGCGTAGTAGCAAAAAAAAAAAAAAAAAACCAAAAACCAAAACAAAACAAAAAAACAAACAAACAAAAAAAACAACCACCCAAAATTAAAAGCATCAGGGAAGGGGTAGCAAATTCACAAAGGAACCTAAAGTTGAGGGGGGAGGGAAAGGGACAGAAATTGCACTATTACCAAGCAATATCATTTTTAAAAACAGTTTTTAGAGAAAACCTAGCAGAATTTGACAGGTAAAGCTAGTGTTAAATTGTTAACTGGTGTCACATAGAGAACCAAAAACAAAAACAATTATTTTCTATGATACAGACACAGAGTAACATACAACAGTTAAATGGCAAAAAATATATATATATATTTCATAGAGTTACAAACAAGATAAAATAATGGAAAACAAAAAAAAACTGTACAACTTTAAAATTTAAAAATGTTCATCTCAAACACAGGGAGAAATACAAGAATTTTTGTTAAAAGGAAATAGCTTGTTAAAACAGTAAATGTTTTGCGTACTTGTTTTTGACACCTTATGCTACAACTGGATACTGATATGAATAGTTACGATGGTATTCTTTAGAATTTCTACTTAAAAAATTAAAAAGGAATTTGCACTGTGCATCAGCCTAGTTAGAAATATGTACAACAGTTCAGATCTACTCTTTCATTAACTAAAAACAAATTCATAAAAATAGTCCCGGCTAAAAAAAGAAAAAAAAAAAAAAAAAAAAAAGAAAAGAAAAGAAAAAGAAAAAAGAAATCCATTTTCAGATCTTGGAATGCTCCAGTCTTTTGCAAAGTCGATGAGTGGCTTCAGCACTGGGGAAAGAAGCCTGAAAGGTGACCAATGGAACCTGTATTCACAGTCTTCAAAGTTCCCTTTTGAAACATAAGGAGAATGACGGGGGGAAAAGGACTTCACACTTTTGGGGGCGAGGGGAGATTGTGTCTGTTGATGTTTGGCTATGAAAGTGAAACAGCAAAGCATCTATTTGTCTCCAACACCTACGTTTTAGCAGCACAAAGTTTTCCTTTCAAAGTTCAGACCGTTTTTAAGATTAAAAAAGGGGGCGTGTAGCATTGTGTTGTGTTACAAGAATACGGACACTGACGTACACACAAGTGCCTCACGTACGGTTTCCTCTTCTGCTCTCTGTACATTGCTATCTGCTTCTTTGTTGGCTGCGCTCTGGAACACTCGCCGCTCAGACTGCCTAACACAAGGACAAAACTTTGAAGTAAAAAATATGTCTTTTGGTATATGGAATTGTCATTAACAGTGGCCTCTCTGCTTGCAGAAGAAGCACATAACAACCTGGGAATCTTTTGTTTTACTCTTTCTTTTATTAAACTAAGTCTTGTTTGTTTAAATCAGAAACAAATTCTCAAGTAACAAGAACCCTTTCCCTTTTTTCTGCATCAGCAGTGAAAGGGCATGTCTTTGGATTTTATTTAAAGCATGAAATTTCTTTTTCTGAGAGAGGAAAGAAAAAACACAAATACAAAACCAAAGGCCAAACCCCTAACCAAAACTTTTTTTTTTTTTTTTTTATAAAGAAAAGTACACAACCCAATTACGCAAACTGAAACAAATGCTTTAGTTTAGGAAAAGAATATTTGAAGCATCTACCAAACAAGGAGGAAAAGAAGGGGGTACAGAGAAAAGCCAAAGGAAGGATAAATAAAAAATAAATTTACAAGGCTACAGACAAAGGTAACTAGAATTATATGCCTTTAAAAAGTTTCAACTCCCCAACCAAAAATAATCTGTGAGGATCCTAATGACCCCTAGAATCCTTTGAAATTCTTTCTTTAGTTTTATAAAATAATTCTGCAGCTACCCTCTAAGAAATGAAGGCAGCTACCTTAAGTGGGAGATTCTGGGATGGGAGTTGGGAGGAGGAAAGAGAAAGTGGAGTTTAGGGATGGAGGGGAGAAAAGTTTAGGCAAATCAACGGATTGTAATCTATCTGCTAGGGATGAACAAGACGACATCAAATGAGGAGCTGTCAGCTGGACCATACAAAAAGCTAAATGTACACAAAAGGTTTTTCCTTTTAAATCTACCATACTGCTTCAGTTCATTTCCAATGCAACAATCTACTCAACACCAAAAATGGTCATATCTATCATAAATACAGAAAGTCAGTTTTTTAAAACTTATTTTTTTTAAGCTACAAGTCCTCAACACTCTTTGTGTGTGTGGGTTTTTTTTTTTTTCTGAAAGTGGGAGTGCTTAACTTTTCCCCTTGAAATTGGCTTCAGCAGAAAAGCTATCCTTAAAAATCCCCAGAAAGCTAAAGCAGTTCACATTGTTTTTTCTCAAATACTTTCTGCCCATTTTTTTTTTTTTAAATTAACAAAACAAAACAAATCTTTTCTGGAACCCAAAAAAAAAAAAAAAAAAAAAAAAAAAACCACAACTGAAAAAATAATATATATATAAAACAATGATTCTGAAAACAGAACAAAGTGTGAGCGATTGACCTGAGAATAAAAAGACATTACATTTCTTTTTTTTTTTTTTTTCTTTTAGCAAGCCATTGGTATCTGAATGCTAAGATAGCAAGAAATTTAAAACTGCAACAAGGTGGACTGCTTTCCCATACAGTGCATGCCGGGCTCCTCTGTGCTATCAAGGTGGGGCGTTTATTGAAAAGGGGCAAATATACAAGGGGTTTAAGCTCCGAAGACATGGGGGAGGCCCTGCGGACTTCTGTTTCCCAGACCAATAGTACCTTCAAAAGGACACAATGTAACAGGGTTAGGGGTTTTTTTTGTTTTCGTTTTTTTTTTTTTTTTTTAATATTAAAAGAAAAAAAAAAAAAAAAGACGAGAATGTAAAATCACCGGCATAGATAGGTATATGGGAAAACAACCCACGCTTTTTCTTTTTTTTCCTTTTTTTTGTGTTTTTTTGTGTGTGTTTTTTTGTTTTTTTTGTTTTTTTGGTTAGAAGCTTTGGAATTGCAGTCAGTCTATTTTTGAAATTGGTTTGTTATTAATTTTTTTTTATTTAAATTCATTTGTTTGTATTGTTCATCTTCAAAGCTTACAATCTGAAGGTGTCCGTTCCTACACTGGTCAGACCACTGTCCTTGGGGCAGCTGGGGTCTTTGGGACCCTCCACCGGGCTCGCCGGTCCGTCGGACTTTTGGCTGAGATCCGTGTCAGACTCCTCCGAATAGTCGTCTGTTGGCATCGAGGGCTGAACCCCTGAGGTGCTGCATGAACTTGAGGTAACCGTTGAAGATGAGGAGAGAGGAGGGAAGGGGGCGGGCTTCGCGGCCGAGGCCCGCGCGGCCACCGGCCAGGCCTTCCTGGGGGCGTGGGGCGAAGCGGGCGGGGGCGCGGGCGCCGGCGGGGGCGGGGGGCTGTCGTTTGAGTGGGCGGCGGACTGCGAGGTAGATGCGGTGCTAGGGTCGGGGAAGCAGGCAGAGTGAGGTAATAGACTAGGGTGCTCTTTGGCGTTTCTCGCTGCTCTCGTGATTGTTCTGTGTTTGTGCAAGGCCGACTCGAGATGTTGACGCAGAGCTTCCTCCCCACACAGCGCGCTCTCGCACGCCAGGCAGTGGTACGAGCCGCCGCCGCCGCCACCGCCGCCGCCGCCACCGCCACCGCTCCCGGTGGGGACGTGAAGCACCATCTCTTGCAGGTTCACCACAGACTGGCCGAAGAAGCAGAGGGACTTCAGGTGGCTCCTCGCCGCCTCCTCGTCGCCGAAGCCCGCCTGGCACTTGCGGCAGACCAACTTGTACTGCACCTTTGGAACAATGAAGGGGTCGTAGAGGGAGTCCGCACTTTTGCTTTCTGCTTCTGGCTCTTCGGGGGGTTTCGGCAGGAGGGGGGACACCTCGCGGGGGGCGTTTTTCTGCTCTTCTGGTTTGGGGGATTCTTTGGCAGGGTCTTTGTCTGGGGAAGCAGCCCCCTGGGGGACTGGGGTTTGGCTTGCTTTGGGCTGCTGCTGCTGCTGCTGCTGCTGCTGCACTTTCTGCTGCTGCTGCTGCTGCTGCTGCTGCTGTTGCAGTTGCCGCTGCTGCTGCTGCTGGATCGCCTCCTGCAGACTCTGCTGGTATTGCTGGTACTGCTGCAGTAGGGAGCCCGGAGACAGCCCCATCAGGGCCTGCGACAGCGCAGGGCTGTAGGGGAACAGGCCTTCCATGCCATACATAGGCTGCAGGTACCCGCTCTGCAGGGCGCCAGGGATCTGGGGGGCATAATAAGGAGAAAAGCCTGGTACAAAGTAAGGAAGGAACTGGCTCGTGAGCAGTGCTGTGGGGTCTGAAGTCAAGGCTGCCTGCAGGGCCTGCAGCTGAGCAGGGTCCACTGCATACTCCATGGCGGGCAGCGGGGCAGAGAGCGTGGCTGCAGCCGCCGTGGGCGCCTCTCCTTTCTCCTTCTTGGGGACAGGCAGGGGTTCACCTTTCCCTTTGTGTGCCTTCTCCTTCTCCTTTCCTTTCTCGCTGTCTTTGTCCTTACGTTGCTGCTGCGGTGGGAGCTGTGGGGTGGGGGGCAGCTGGGCTGCTGGCGGTGGGGGAGGCTGCTGCACCTGTGGCTGCTGCTGCTGCTGCTGCTGCTGCTGGGGTTGAGGGGGTTGCTGAGGGGCCATCGCCATGGTGGCTTGTGCTGGGGTCGGGGAGCTCAGCGATGCTGAGGACGGTTTATTTGGTAATCCAGATGTGGGGAGGCCAGGGGAAGGAACTGTTGTGCTGGGCAGACCCATCAAGTTCGGCTTAGGAGACGTTAAAGCTAAAAGGATGGAGACAGGAAGAGAAAGCACCAGTTAGTCCAGGGTGGCGAAGCTGAAGCTCAAGACGTTTCACCTGTGTCACTGGCACAGTCTTAGATGTCAAGGTTTCAACCTGAAAGATTCTCTCAACACCAACATTTTCAACAGAAGCATCCCACCAGGCTCAGGATTGGGTAGCTGAGCATTTTGATCAGGACCCAGTCCTGGGTCAGCGCCCATCCTTCCCCTTTCAGCTAAACAACTTCCAACACCTTCCCACCCAACATGCCACACCCGCTAGCTGACATTGTCCTTGCCATGCACTCCCAGATACCATTGGCTCTGCCCAGTGCAATTAGTCTGGAGGCCGCAAAACTAGCTGTTTCCAGCTGAGGCTCATTTGAACCAAAGGCCTTCATCAAAGCACTACAGAAATAGTACAGCCACGAGGCTCCACCAGAAGTTGTCTGGAGAAGAGAGCCAAGGCAAGAATCCTGGCAAGGCACCAAGGCCGCAGCAAACAAAACAGGCTCTATACATGCTCTTCCTCTCTGACCTCCATTGCTGCAACTGAATGGGTGCTTTTGGAGGCCAGAGGAGAGGACGATGGGAGTGTGTGGAGGATGGGCCTGGGAAGAAATAAACACACAACCCACTCAGGGAAAACTGTGCCAGTGCCTTGGCTCTGCTAATGTGCTCCAAATCTGTTGAATAAGGCTACCACCTCTTCCTGCCCCTGTGTGAAGGAGGCCCAGGAGGGTTTCAGATGCTTAAGGAACCAGTCGCACAAAGAGGAGAAAAGCTGCATCAGAAATAGAAGAGGGCAACGTACTGACACTGACAGTTCCCAAGCCCTGACCACGGGTTATGGGCCCCAGAGGCCTCTGACCATGTTGGCAGGCCCACTTCAATCATGCTCAGTCCTGAGCACCTCTGCTCTCCAAAGCCTTCACCCGGCCCAGGGCCTCAGTCCTCCTCAACACACACGAAACACCTAGAGGGTGTGTTTGGTTCCAGGGTGATGGGAGGAGGGTGCTGTGGCTATACCAAGCTCCAGGCATGTCCAGAGCAGGGTGGTGAGGAAGGACAGCGTGCTGGATGAGGAAACGCTGAGAACAGGCAGGTTGGGGAGCCCAGAGTGCACAGGCGATGGCCCCCAGAACTCTCCATATTCACAACATCGGAACCGCTGCTCGGCACACATCCCTTCAGGGATTTTTCACAAAAGAATATCGACTTTTACACCAGAATGTAAAATTTAAAAAATCTTACAGCCCATTAATATTTCCTGCCAGAAAGCTGGGGCAGGAGTTCCATAGCATGACACTCCTCATGATAAAACAACCAAATCAAAACCACTTAGAGCCCACACCTGGGTGAAGGCTATGGTGATAACCAGCAAGAATGGTCCAATGTTCCCTTGACTACCAAAACCCTTACATTTCAGGTGAAAATAAGGTTGCTTCGAGTTGCCAGTCCCAGGAAAACATCTGCTAACGCTGGATAGCACAAGGACGCTTCTCTTAGCATCACATAATGGATTCTTCCAGAACAGCAGAAAGGGAATGCTGAAAGTAACTCATCCAATTTCCTCAATGCATATAAGCAACTGAAACCAGAGAAGTGACTGACTGATTGTACCAAAAAACATTCAAATGCTTGATGGTTAAATTGGCATCAATGAGGCAGAGACAGAATGGATTATGAATTCTAAACCCGGAACAAGGCTCTTTCTGTCTACCACTAAGCAATGGGCCTGCTCCATGTTTTAGGTTTGAAGCCAGAGCCTGAAGATCCATGGGGCAAAGGGGGAATGTCCACAGACGCCCCCATTCCCAGGGCTTCAGGCCTTTGAGACAATGATCAGGCAGGTCAGGAGGCCTTAAATCGACTTCAAGCATGTTCAACCAGTGGTCAATCAGGGAGATTCAAATTTTAAGAAACATTTCCCGAAGCCCTGACACTTGCCAAGCTTGCGCTAGCCACACTATTAGACACAGTAGCTCAATGCACTCCCACAATAATTCTGTGACCTCGGTTTTCTGTAAGACCAGAACCAAGCAATATATTTCGTCACCCTGAGTCTTAGTCATGCACCTCTGGAGTCAGACTGATCCTGGGTGGATGATGGCTGATGCACACTGGCTGTGCAACCTCCGATCCACTAACTGCCCTCTCGGAACCCCAGTTTTCGACGATAGATATTACAGGGATCAAATGAAAGGCCATGTACAAAGAGCTCAGCATTGGGCATGACATACAATAGATAGTTAATAAACACAAGTTCCTTTCCTCCCATTCCAGATCATGCTCCTGAGCTGCAGTACGATCAGGTCTGGCAACTGGGGCACATCTGGCTACCCTGACTGATCAAGAGCACAGCTTTCTATCTCGAGTCTGCTCAAGCGGTCAGAACCTAAGTAGCACTAAACGTATACCTGTTGACTGACTGGCTCATATTGGGTGTTGTGGAAGGAGCACATAGCACTGGGAGCCCGGAGGCCTGGGTGGGAGCTCTGGCTCCTACCCTAGCTTGTTGAATGGTCTTGACCTCTCTGGGCCTCAGTTTTCTCATCTGTAAAACAAGGGGAATACATCAGACATTCTGGTTCTACTTTGTTTTCACATTATTAAGATATGCTGGGCCTTCCCAAGCCCCTGGGCCACAAGGATAATTCAGTGCCTGGCACTTTCCATAGCTTGTTTCCTGGCTTCTTTCCGGCAGGCCTAACATCGTTCTGTGGTGTTACTTGCCAACACATATATGCAATGACTGCTCTGCTTTCTTTTCTTGTTCTCTTTGGATAAGAAACTGGGACCAGGAATTCACTACTCTTTTGTCCTGGTAAAGATGGCCAAAGCTGTAAAACTTGGGAGTTTATTCAGTCAGAAACTAGGGCTGCTTTGGGAGGTGGCAGAGCAGCCTTGGCCCTGGGAACAAGGGCACATTTTGAAGACAAGAAGGCCCTCTGAGGAGCTCTCCTTTGCTGGGCATGCACTGGTCACCATAGGCTGTTGTGTACAGGGTCTGGGGCGTGGGACTTGCTGACTTCTGCCAAATCCTCACAGGACCCCGTAGAGGAAGGTCCAATTCAGGAAAGATGGCTGGATCCAGAGAAGCTGGGTAAGGACAGAGGAGGACAAATAAGACAGGTATGGAGGAAGAACTGCAAAATTTCCTGTTGAGAACATAAAAGCAGGTATTTATGATTGTAAACAGGTGGGAGGGAGGAAAGGGAGATGGGCAAAAGGAAACGAAGGGGTGACTGAGGATGTCTGAAGTGTGAATTAGTACCTCTGGAAGACTAACACATACGTGTCAAAACTAAGGACCACAGTGGCAAGTACAAGATTCCTGGTCAGTGCATTCAAGGAGAAAGATCATCTCCTTAGAAACTAGCATAGCTACTGCTTTTCTGGCTAGAAGAGAACCCTACGAGTAAGAAACCACCACAGAAGAGCTTCTTCCTGATAGCAGATCTACCATAGCAGTTCTCTAAAATGGATGGCAGGGACCCCAGGTGAGGGCAGAGAGTTGATTTAAATTCCCCTGGGCCAGTTTCCATTGGGTACCATCTAGACTTAGCTAGGACATTCAGTTGTCTTACATTTGCAACAAATACCGAGATGAGACTGGCATTTCATAGACCCACATGGAAGGGTCTATGATGGAAACCTCTTGAAAATTCCTTAGGAATCAATATGTCAGGTTCTTCCCTAGAGCACACACTCTGGTTGTGCTGCTGAACATAAGGCCTAAGGGTGGTTTCAGAGGAGAATGCTCCAACCAGGAGCTCCCATCCCTAGACTTGACTGGAAAGGCCAAGAACCCACTACACACTGGCACTGGGGAGGTGCAGCAGAGGGAACTATGTTCCTGCTGCTGTCAGAGAAGCAGAGCGGGAAGCACCCTGCTTGCTCAGCACTCGAGGCTTTGGGTGGTCACCACGCAACAAAACACTAACTGAGCTTCCATGCTGAGAAGAATCACCTAGAACAGAACCCACCTGTGTTGGATGGAGTAAAGCCTGGCAAAGAGGGGCTGTTGAGGCCGGGGAGCAACACGGGAGGAATGCCCTGGAGCGCCGGATATGCTGCAGGAAGGTTGAGGGCCTGGAGAGGGGCGTTGTCAAACATCCCTTGCTGCTGAGCTGCCAGTCCAAGGACCTCATTGGCCTTTTTAATCCGGTCCAGCTCTTGCTGAGCCATCAACTGACGTACAGTGGCTGGGTCAAAGTACTCTTTCTCCTTGTCCAGCTGGCTTCCGATGGTGTCTTTGACTTTGGAGATGTGCTGTTGGGAGAAGATATGGTCACGTACAGACAGCCGAGCGCTGTACTTGATGCCACACAAAGTGCACTCTGTTTTGGGTCCCTCGTAACTGGTTTGGTTTATCCCGAAATGCTTGGCCATGCTTAACTTGGACTTCTTTTCTTTTGCCCGGGCGTTCTGGAACCAGACCTGAACGACTCTCTTTGGCAGTCCAATGTCATTGCCCAGGACCTCACACTCGAGCATAGTGGGCGTCCTGTAGTCATTAAAGCACGACTTGAGGACCTTCAGCTGCAAATTGGTCATCTGAGTGCGAAAACGTTTCTGCCCGGGCCGATCCCCGCCGTCACCGGATTTGCCTGCGGAACCACTCACACCGGGACTCGGGGAGCAGGGGTCCGCCAGGCTTGAGGTTTCACTGTAGTCCACTGTACCTTCGTTGTCGTATTCCTTGCTGTAAAAGCTTGGGGCTGGGCTGACCAGACCGGACGACAACCGATCTTCGTACTCGGACATTGCCATCATGGCTGCTTTGGTCAACCCCTCGCTGGGTGCAGAAGATGATTTGGTTTCCGTTGCTATTCCCGTGGCGCTATCGTTGTCTGCGTTGCCCTCGTCTCCTGTGGTGGTGTCCGTGATTGCGGTGTTGACAGAGGAACAGTCATCATTGTCCAGCTTAGTTTGGTCAAAGTTTAGATTAACCGAGGACATGGAGGGGCTTTCAAAGTCTTCAATCCCTTCCACCTTGATGGAGGAAGGGCTGAGAAGAGTTCTGGGAGACAGCTCCATGGTTTTACTCACAGGTGAGAGGGGGACACCCTGACCGTCACTACTGCTTGGGGGCAGGTGGGAAAAGCTAGTTCCATCAAAAATATCTCCTTTCATCTGGAGTCCCCCATCACAGTCCAAGAGCATCGCCGACAGAGTGAGGTTGTAGCCAGCTCTCTTGGCCTCATGCCAGTGCCGGGACCGGATATGAGCCTCGAGGGCAGTCTTGGCTTTGAAGAGCGCTCTGCAAAAAGGGCATCGTCTGTGGGCCTGGGCCGGGCCCACAGCCCGGAACTGTCCCTTCCTTTCCCGAGCTCGGGTGTTCTGAAACCAGACCTGTACCACGCGTTTCTTCAAGCCCACCTCGTGCGCGATGTGGTCCAACATCTTTCGAGTTGGATTGGAGTCCAGCAGATACTTCTGGTAAAGAATTTCGAGCTGTTCCGGCGTAATGGTGGTCCTCAAACGCTTGTCCCTCTGCGGCTCCTCCCCTCCCGTCCCGCTGTCATTTTCGCCAGGGCTCCCGCTGGCCTTTTCCTCCAGCTTCCTCTTCAGAGTGTTCATGGTGGAGGTTGGCGTGGAAGGAGAGGTGGCAGAGCTGGCGGGAATCTGAGGGATGGCCCCCGAGAGCAGCTGGCTGGCCAGGAGTGGGTTACTGGGGTCAAACAGCATGAAAGGCATGTCCAGTGACCTGTCCAAAAACTGGGGGTGGATGAACTGGTTCTGCGCACTCAGGAAGTGAAGCTGCTGATGCTCCTGCCAGTGCTCAAACGATGGGAACGCCAGCTTGCACTGGTCACACTGGTAGGGGATTAGCTGAGGAGGTAGGTTGGCCAGCTGTTGAGGAGTTGACGTGTGGAGGGGCTTGAGGGGCAGGTGGGAGAGCTGGGAAGGACTAGGGCTCGACTGGGGCAGGGGACACTGGGGAGGGGGCGCTTGTGGAGGAGGCTGTGGCAGGGAGGGCGGGGCAGCCAGCTGTGGGAGCTTTTGCTGGGGTGCATTCATCTTCTGCTCCGGCTGGTCTTGCTGCTGCAGCTCTGGCTTTGGTTGTCCTTGCTTTTCTTGGGTTTGGTTCGGCTGTGCACTGGGAGGGTCAGCCTGCTTTGGTTTCTCATCACTCGCTTCTGCTTTTGAACTGAAGGTGGCCAGGTCGTCGGCCTCCGCCGTAAGCTGCAGGAAAGCAGAGGGAGCTGTGTTGGCCGACGGTGCCGGGGCACTGTAGGCCTGTGAGGGCATTGGGGTGCTGCAGGAGGAGCTGGTGGGGGTGAGGATTTCCATGGCATCCATGGAGTCCTCGTTTTGGCTGTCGTCCTGCCCCTCCTCATCCTCGTCCTTGTAACACAGCTTCTTCTGGTGCTTGATGAGATCGAAGATGCGCTGGAACACCAGGCTACACTTCCTGCACTGATAGTTCAGGTTGCTCGTTCGAATGTACCTGTCATTTGTGAGCTCCCGCCGCTCTCCATCTTTGCCCTCTCCCTGATTCTCATAATTTTTCCTAGCCTTCTGCCGGGCATTCTGAAACCACACCACAATGACTCGGGTTGGGAGGTTCAGTAAATTCGAGAGTTGCTCAAATTCATCGTCCTTTGGGTAAGCATTGGCATCAAAGAAGTCCTGGAGGACTCGCAGCTGGTAGTCAGTAAACCGTGTTCTGGAAGACCTCTTGCTACCCCAGTACTCCTGCTTCTGCGGTTCTGGGGAAGGAGGCCGGGAGTCGATCTTGAGCTCCTCCAGGCTGGTGATGGGAGGGTTGCTGAAGTTGTAGGGGGAGTCCTTGTTACGCTGCCGCTCTTTGAAGAGCGTGTTCCTGAACCAGTGCTTGATCACTTTCTGGGGCAGCCCGGACTTGTCTGCCATCTCTTTGATCTGCTCCTCGCTGGGGGAGTTGTTAATGTCAAAATACTGCCGGAGCACTCGGAGCTGGTCATCGGTGATCCTGGTGCGAGGCCTCTTGTTCTGCTGCTGGAGCAGGGTTGGATTGAGCTGGTGCTGGTACAGCTGGGCCAGGTCCGCGGGCAGAGGTTCCACAGGGCCGAGCTGAGGGGGCAGCTGAGCTGGCAAGGTCTGCAGCGGCATGGTCTGCATCATCAGCGGCGAGAAGATGGGCAGCTCCATGGGCATGGAGAGCTGGGTGAGCGGCACGGAGGGCTGGGCCGGGGCGATGGTGGGCGAGGCGATGGGCGGGGCCGAGGCCGGGAGGGCGGGCGTGGAGGCCGGCTGTGGGGGTGCTGCAGGAAGCGGGGGCGGCGGGGGTGGCGGGGGCGGAGGCGGGGGCTCTGGGGTCTGGGGCCTCAGAGGGTACAGCTTATCATAGTGCTCTCGGTACTGTTTGGCAAACCTCTCCAGCTGCTTAAAGGGAAAGTAGTTCTGATGAACATGCTCTTGGTGACTCTTTAAGATCAGGATGTTGGAGAAGAGCTTGCCGCAGGAGTCACACTCCAGCTTCTCCAGGTTCTCCCCCTGCTCCGTCTTCCCACTCTTCTTCTGCACCTTCTGCTTGTTCTCATTGTACTGAATGACCAGCTCGAAGCCGAAGTTCTCCAGCAAGGCCTTGGTGGCATTCCCTCTGGCGTCCGAGGCGATGCGTGGAGGAAGCATAGAAGGCTCAGAGCCAACCCCTGGTGCCGGCTCTTTCTTCTCTTTGGCCTTCAAGGCGTCTGGCAGCAGCTCCTTCGGTCCTGCGTTGCCTTCTCCCCCCTCGGCACCCTCCCTTTCTCTCTGGTTTTCTTTCTCCTTTTCTTTGATGACCAATTTGTTCTTCTTTTCTGGGAGCTGGCTGGGCTGAAGGAGGGCAGAGTGGCTCTGGGACAGAGAAAGTTGACTTGGCTGTTGCTGCTGCTGTTGCTGCTGCTGCTGCTGCTGCTGCTGCTGCAGGATCTGCTGGTGGCTCTGCTGTGGGATCTGAACCTGAGCCTTCAGGTCTTCCAGCAGGCCGGGCCCTGTCCCTGTCAGCGTCAGCGCCCCGCTAGTCACTGGCAGGCTCACCTCGGGGTTGAGCTGGAACTCAGCACTGGGGATGTAGAAAGGGAAGAGCAGGTGCTGCTGCTGCTGCAGCTGGAGCAGGGTCTCGGTGGTCATGGGGAAGTGAGGAAGGAGCGTGGGATTGAAGAGCTGAGACTGGATCAGGGCAGCCTGCTGCTGCAGTTCCTGCTGCAGGTGGGCCTGAACTTGAGCCTGGGCCTGGGCCAGTGTCTGTGCTTGTTGTTGCTGTTGCTGCTGCTGTTGTTGCTGCTGCTGCTGCTGCTGCTGTTGCTGCTGCTGCCTGGAAGCAATCATGTCTGCCAGCTTCTTCCGATTGGCCTCCTTGGGCTCTGAAGGGGAAGTGATGTTGGCACCAATGGGATTCCCGAGGGGCAGCATCCCAACACTCTCCGTGGGCACTTGGCTCAGTAAGCTGGAGCTTGGAGTGATGCTGGCACTACTTGGATTGGTGGTGGTAAAGGTGTTACTACTGCCACTGGTGCTCACGGGACTTGGTGTGGAGGAACTCAGCGGGATGCTGCCACTACTCCCGGTCCCATTACTGCTACCGCTTGCAGCCTCCAGCTTGGCTGCTCGGGCTTTGGTTTGATGCAGCACAGACCTCATGTGGATCTC
Source organism: Sciurus carolinensis (assembly GCF_902686445.1). NCBI lineage: Eukaryota > Metazoa > Chordata > Mammalia > Rodentia > Sciuridae > Sciurus > Sciurus carolinensis. The sequence goes on from NC_062228.1 coordinate 14,103,981, forward strand.
TAGAGTGGAACTCTGGCTGTAGGCCACGTTACAAGTGTTACACTTAAAAGGTTTGTTGTCTGGGCTGCTGGTGGGTTCTGGCTGACCAGTGGCTGATTCTTGAAGGGCTCTCTTTAACTTGTGCAGGTGGGAGACCGAGTTGTAGTGCACCAGCAGTATGTTCTTTTGAGTGAAAGATTCCTTACAGACGGTGCACTTGTACGGGCGAGAAGGGTCTAGAAACTTTTCCATGGTAAAGTTGGGGCCTTTTCTGAAAGGCAGAGCTCTCTTTGGCTCTGAGCCTGAATCTTCTTGTACCGACCCAGAGTCACTGCCCGTGGGGCTCTGTTTATCTTCCAAGTCACTCTCTTCCTCCTTGTCTTCTTCGACAATTATGGTGTGATCTTCAGCCAGGGTGGGGTCTCCCATGGCCAGAAGGTCCCCATTGGCCAGAAGGCCACCATAAAGTTGCTGAATGTCGGCCTCGCTCAACTCCAGGTGGCTTGTTTCAAGGTGTTTCTTCAGAGCCTGGAATGTTCGGAAACTGCGCTGACAGAGACAGCACATGGTGGCGGCTCGGATCACGTGGTACTGAGAATGCAGCTGCAACTTTTCAACGGTCTTGAAAGCCAGGCTGCACTGATTGCAGCGGTACTTGTACACGTGGCGATCTGACACGGGCAGCTGGGGCCTCTTGGCATGTACCTCGTTGAAATGTGTCTGGAGGGCAGCGGAAGTCTTGAAAACCTGGTTGCACCCTTTTTTCCAGCAGAGGAAGCCCGAGTCTTCTCTCACAGAGCTGGGGTCAGCCGAAGAGGGTTTCAGATCTCCGCTGTGCTCTGTGCTTGCGGATGGCAAGATGTTCTTTCCTAGATCCTCTGAGGTTTCTGGAAAAAAAAAAAAAAAAATCAAGCCCAAAGATAAAGAGGTCTTGTTTCCAGGATGGCACCCAGAGCCACTATAGGCTTCACAAATGCAGGAAGTGCCCAACCCGATCAAGAGAATCTGCACAGAGCTGATGGAGTGCATATTAAAAACAGGGTACACGTGAACAGAGATGAATAAAAGGATACAAAAGTTTTATTCATAATAAGCCTATGTCATTATAGAACTAATAGTCTTCTAAATAATATTTAACTGCTTGACTCAGAATTAGTCTGAAGGTTACTGCTCTTGGGGTACTTGTTTACATTCATCTTTTATGTAACAAGAATTTAGCACAGCAGATGTGAATTAATGCTGTTCTAAGTTGTGAGGAATTTATAATAACTGTCGTCCACCATAGAGAATTTTGAATTTTACTTTCAGGCCTTTAATTCCTTGTTATGACTTTTGATTACCATTCTCTATTCAATAAGCAATGAACATTAATGTGGCAAATTATTAAAATACATTAGGTTTTCATCTACCATGAGACCATCATACCCATAAATACCCCCAACCCTTTTCAGGTCATCTGTCTACTGTCTAGTAAGAAAAAAACCCCAGAGAAAGAAGCCTGGGCACTGTGTGGCTGAACTCTTCCTCACTTAAACCTTAGGTGCCTAGAAGAGGTCAAAGATGTAGGACAGTGTCACAGAGGTCTAATGATTCACCTAGGTAGGAACCATAGGGCGGCATTGGCGACTGCAGCACAGGTCTACGACAGTGGTCTTTCCAGACGCACCTCTATGCTTCATCATAAGACAACTAATCCAGTACGCCACAAAGACCTGATTCACAAGCCCCTAATAACTAAGTCCTCAGAGATCCAGTGTTTAATGGTTTAAGATGGCGGGTCTGTAGGCCCACTGGTTGAGTCTACTTATGAACTCCCGCTGGTTCTCAGACAGATTTCTCTCACTTTAAACCCTAAGAATAATACACAAAACACATGCCAGGAACCAGAGTGTTCATCTCCCTGTGACCTTCATCTCCCAATCAGGTACATTCAGCTTCGGAGTAATGCCAAGAATTCCCTGCCCCGTGAAACTTATGGCTGTGGATTCCATCTTGTCTCCATTCACGGCAGTTAAGGCTAAAGATACTAACCAGGCTGCTTTCCTGCCTCTTCCACACTGGAATTCCCATCTCGGTCTGGAACAGCTGCTGGCAGGAACATGCTGCTAGGCATCACCATCTCAGGGGTGGTCACCTGAGGAGGGAGAGGCGGAGACACAAGGAGAGTCAAAGAGAGAGGAAAGAGACACAAAAGAGGAAAGGTTGGAAAATTATTTAATAAGCAAAATCAGCCTTCACCAGTGTAAAGCTGGAGGTGTCACTTTTCATAGCTCACTGAAGATTCATGTTTATTAGACAAAGCTCACATCAGTCAAAAGTGTTTCTACGGTTACATTCTGGACATAATTAGCAGTGCACACTTGAAGAATAATCTTATTATTAATATTTTTCCTTTATGCAGAATTTTGACTTTGATCACTGACAATGTTTTGTCATGGGCTGTGAAACTTCTCGTGCAACCAATTAGGTAGATAAGTTGAAAGACCCACCTTAAGCTGCTGAAAACATAATAAGGGCCCTAATTAAATCATACCGAGTAAAGTACACTGTAATCTTGAAGCAGGGAGCATTGTAGTAGTGTTTTCAAAATGTATTCAGGCAAGAAGAGGAGGGGAGGAAGAGTGAAGGAAAGGCTAAGGAGGAGAGGAGAACAAAGGCGCGGCTGAGGACATGCAGACACTCTGGCAGATTTTCCAGGAAACAACATTTTGTAACCCTTTACAAGCTGAGATCAAGTGCAAACAAGCCTTTTTCATGACTCACTGAAGTAGGATTTCTTCTGGAGCCTTTGCCCGAGGTGTATGACATCAGAGGCAACATCTGCCCAGTGTCCCAGCCATGAGTGGGATGGCCCCACACTGACCAGAGCCGTTACTCCCTAATACAGCAATTCCATAATTAGCCTGGATCCAAGCAGCTACAACTGTAGGTCAGATCCTTGGACTTTTCTCTAGGCCTCCGTCCTAGAGAGGAGGCCAGAAGCTTATCCCAGCAAGTCATCATGTGCCCTGTGTTAAGGTGACAGGCATCCCTCAATATCTAATGTAAAGAGAAAAAGTTTTTTGTTGAAAAAGGAAAAATACCAAAGGCCGAATGTTCTCTATGGTGTGTGGATGCTAATTCACAATAAGGGGGTGGGGGCTAGGGAAGAACAGTTACTTTATATTAGGTAGAGGGGAGTGAAGGGAGGGGAAGGGGTGTGGGGGTAAGAAGGACAGTAGAGTGAAACAGACATTATTACCTCATGTACGTACATACTGCATGAGCAAAGTGATCTTACAACATGTTCAGTCAGAAAAATGAGAAATTCCACTCCATTTATGTATGATTTATCAAAATGTAGGGGCTGGGGAGATAGCTCAGTCGGTAGAGTGCTTGCCTTGTAAGCACAAGGCCCTGGGTTCGATCCCCATCACCCCCCAAAAAAAGTAAACATGCATTCTACTGTCATGTACCACTAATTGGAACAAATAAAAATATTTTTAAAAAGGAACATTAGCATCCTAGTGACCCAGGAAACTGAGGCAGGAGGACCTCAAGATCCAGCTTTGGCAACCTAGAAGACCCCGTCTCAAAAAAAAAAAAAAAAAAAAGGCCTGGGACACTGTCGCACATGCTCCTGGGTTCAATTCCCAGTAATGAAGGAAAAAAAAAAATCAAAAACCAAAACCCCCAAACCAGCAATACCCGTTTGGCTGCTCTGGGGTGGGAGGCTTAGGGGACAAACATAGATTCAAATGAATTAGAAATCATCTCCCATTTCATGAAAGCCTGAAAAATGGACTGACTTAGAGGTTACAGGAACTGCAGCCTCCGCTAACCTCTCTACGTGGTGCCCAGCCCCACCCCGAGGCACTGCTTTCCCAAACAAACTTGACTTCACTGCAGTAACATTTCCACTTTCAGATGCAAAGACTGGACTTTCCAGATTTTTGTTCAAAATTAAGCAATATTTTAAAGATAAGTTTTAGTGGCTTGAAGTCCCTGCCCTGGCTCAAAATAGCTGCTGACATGCTCACTAGTATCACTAGTGGCTCGACAACCAGCTGAGACCAAGACAAGCAGCATCGACACCAAAAAATTAACTCCCCATCACATTTAGGGGTATGAGAATTTTTTCAGCCATCGAGACACTGATACACACAGAAGTTAAGCAACAGGCACTAGAGAGGAGGGTTCGAGGAGGGTTCTGAGACGCCCATGTTTGCAGAGAGCAGGTGTGTGGCAGGTGAACTGAGACCCGGCTCGCCTGCTCCCACAGACAGCTGCACCCTCGCACAGAGCTCCCGGCAGCCGGTTAGGGTGCGCTGCTGTTGAATCGTTAGGAACGGGGTAGAGATTGCCAAACTCATTCCATCTATTTTCTTTTTAATAGAAAGCATTTCTGACCAGTGCGGCTGGGAGTCCAGCGGGAATCCAAGAAGTGAAAGGTCACCGATTAATTTATCGTCTTCAGCTGAGGGGGAGCACGAGGTTGGGGGTGAGAGGGGGAGAAAAGAAAGGAAAAAAAGATTCCCCCCAACCTCCTTTCCTGGCTGTGGCTGCAGGATCAGTCCTTTCCTGGGATCTTTAGGAATTATGAAAAATGAATCATGAGAAATAAAAAAAAAAAGCCCTACAGAGTAAAAAAGAATAAAATTATCTAACACCTCAGCTGCACATCATTATAGAAAACTGTGGGCTTTTTATACGCATTACAGTAAGGCAGACATCCCCTCTAACAGACTCAGTACGACGGATCAGTAATTGTTTTCATACACTTTAATTAGAAAAACTCAGATGGCTATGCATAATAATGGAAAAGAGAGACTTTTGCACTTGAAAGGTTGAAGTCAATCAAGTGTGAATGACGGCAAAAAAGAAAAAAAAAAAAAAAGACACCAATTCATCAGCCCTCTGTTGTCTCGCTGCGACTTTAATCATAATTCCTGATTGGGATTCAAGAAGGCAGTAAGCAGCGGTTCTTTGTCTGCCTTCACCTTCCATCAATTAACTCTCCCCGAAATATAATCATCAACCTCACATGCTCCTCTGCATCTTAATCTGAGCCTCCAAACCTGGAAGTCTTGCCCCATATGTGTTTAAGTAACTACTTTTATCCACCTGCCTCCTCTCGTCTATGGGATGTGCAGCCACTCCCTGAGGCAAAGGAAAAATATAAAAAAAGGCATGGCATATGACATTTGAACAGGCAAGGAATCTCCAGGAGGGAAAAGGAAGTTTCAAGAAAGGAAATCATCGTAAGGACCTAGAAATGGTGGGGTAGGTCTGCACATGCATCTGGAGAAAGGCTGAGTGTGGAAGCTGCCTCGCTCCACAGGCTACGGGAGACCCTGCACCAGTTCCCAGACACCAGTGATCCCCAGTGAGTGCTGTTCCCTCCCCTGCCGGCTTCCAGAGCTTTCCACTCCAAACTTGTGTGCCTTTTCCTAGAGAGCCATCTACCTATACTGTCAGCCGAACTCACAGAGGAGTCCTGCTCAATGAGGGAAAGGAGGGACCCAAGGCAGTGTACCTGTGTCACCTGCCTTGGCACCACCTTTGTTTTCCAGTAATATCTGGCTACCAGACTGCATGGAAGGTTGACTGTCCCAACCCCAGTCTCGGATGCACAGCTGATGCTGTGAAAGTCAGTCATGCAACTGTGCTAAGTGCAGTTCCTTGTCACCAGGAGCACTGAACATGTAGACTTATGAGAGGACAAAACCAGGACCATTTTAAGTGTGCCCAATCTTCAAAGGTAACTGGATCCCACCGCCAGCTCCCCTGTATCGACATCATGTGCATGAACTGGCTCTTGCTCTCGTCCCCTGCTTCCTCTTTCCATTTGCCCACCGTCCTGCCCCATCCACATCCCCAGCCATAAACTCAAAAATCGAACAAAAAGTTCTGAGCTCTGGCCAACACACAATCAGCTCAAATTCCTACACGTTCAACAATGACTGTCCCATCTGTGCAAACTGATCCTAATAATCCATACATCTGTAAACACCGAATACATCCAATTATGTTTCCCACAATCTACTAGTGGGCCCGAGGAATAGGAGAAGAGACGTAACAATGAAAGTTATTCTGGTTAAGAAAACTCAACTGATCAGAAAGCATGGCTTCCTTGGAACTTGGGGAGTCTCAAGATTGACCTTGGCCCTGCAGAGAGTGATCTTCAGGGCAGCACATGTTCCTCCTACCTCTTCTGAGCCAGGTCAGCTGTGTTCCTCACAGAACACGCAAAGTGATGAGAACACAGGGAGGAACCACCAGCAGAGTCGGGAGCTCCAAGCCTGGAAACTGGCTCTGCCATCCTCCCAGCAAGTGAAGAGACTCACGATTGACAAGAGAAACACGGGGCTCGGCTCCAGCTGAAGCAACTCTCAGGTATCGTCACAGACACAGAACAGTTCCCAACTGACGCTAAAGACATTCAAGCCCAAGGAAGCCCTGGACAGCTCGGCTGTTGAGAAGCAAGGACCTCCAGGGACTCTGTTCGTCCATTTGTCGGAGCTCCATTGATCAAACACTGGACAGTGTTCCTGGTCTGTTCTCCTGTGAGAGGGAGACAAGGCCCGGCCCTAAGAAGCTCACCATCCAGAATACGGTTTTGAGGTCCTGAATCCCTGGGGAAATTTGATGACAGTAGCAGACTCCAAGAAAAATACTTTCACATGCAATACTGCAGATAATTTCAGGGAGTCAGGGGTCCCCAGAGGGCAATACGTTGACTCAAGGGAATTACCCTTGATCAACTGGGAGAGGTGACACATGTTCATAAATACTGACTTTCAGTCTCCTCATTTGGTTCACCATTGTTTTGGATTGTAATTTAATGCCTTTCAAGATCCTATGAGGTGAGTGAAAGCCCCAAGGACATACCTTACAGAGCCTAGAGTTTCAGATTTGGTTCTGGTCCCCACTGTGACATTTGGGAGGGGCTCGCTGATATTTACTCCTTCTTGAGACAGGCTGGGGTCAGAAGGAATACCAACCCACTCCCCACCCCAGATCACAAATGTGGAATGCTCAAGCCCAACACGCTGTGCAGTCATGGTCACACTTCAGGATTATTCCTGCAAATTCACCCCGTAAGGCCACCCTCAGACAGGCTGGCCTAGGATGGATCGGCACAGCCAACGCACTCCACGCATGCTGGAAACCTGACTTTCTTAGAGAAAGCCTTGAACCTGGTTTCTCTGAGACCTTCCTCTTTTCCGCCAAGACCCTCTTCTCCTTCGTCTTGGCCCTGCTCAGGAAGTGGGGCTTCTTGGGGAAAGGCCCACTCCTCCAAGGAAAGTGTAGATTTGCCAAGGCCTAGATTCCCCAGGATTTTCAGTGAAAATCAATAGAATGGAGCATCTCAGGCAGACAGGAAAAAGGAAGGGAGCCACAGGCACAGACTGGCACAGACCTGGCCAGTCTCCATACCCCTGTGAATGAGGTGCTGATTCTAGCCCCAAAATTTAAGCACAAAGTTAAAACTCAACTGCTTTTGGGGTTGAGCAATAAAGCTAGTGGTCAGTGGTGTAGGGAAAGCTGCCTCCTCCAGTAAGCACAGGTACTCACTTCCTCCCTGGACAGCTGCTGGGCCACTAGCTGGTTTCTGCACGCCGCAGCCAGCAAACCAGGGCACCTCTTGGCAGCAGACATTTGGAGGGTTCCCCTCCTTACTGCCTTCTAAACATGCAGGTTGGCACTGGGTCACAGCATCTGGAAGACCCAGTTTCTTTGTTTCATCTCCTCTTTTTAAATTTACTTTAAAATTTTTAAAATTGACACGTAGTTGTACAAATTTATGGGGTACAGGATGAGGTAGGCTTAGTTTACTGATCAAATAAGGGTAATTAGCATATTTATCACCTCCAACATTTATAACTTCTGGTGGCAAAACATAAGAAATCCTCTCTTCCATTTTGAAATACACAGTATTTTGGACTATGGTAAGCCTTCTGTGCAGTCGAACATCAGAATGAATTCTTCAAATCTACCTGACTCTGCACCCATTGGTGGGTGCCTCCCGGCCCTCCCCACCCATTTCCTTTCTAAAATGGTTTCTGTGTGCTTGTTTATGTGCTTCTTATTGTTTTTAATACATAAAATTCACAGGAAAAACAAAACAAAATAAAACTGCAGGCCATGTTAATGTCCGTGTGGGTCAGAAACAAATGTAGACCAGAACCAGATTTTTAAAACTGAGAAAAATTGAAAAAAAGGGGAGGGGGAGGAGGCAGGAAACACATGAACAGTTACCACAGTGTGTGTGCACACAGAGAAGAGCTGAGAAGGAGAATGAATTGGAGAGAAAAGCTTCATTAGACTCCGAGAGGCAAGCAGTGGCAGTATACCAAGGTCACTTCTAATTTAGACCATCTAATTGGCAAACAGGCTCCAAATGGCTATCATCTCACAGGGCTTGGAATTAATGAAGCCCGATTATTTTCATTACTTTCCTCTGAGATGGAGACAGAGTGAAAGAGCTGATACCCAGGTGGGTGTGACAGCCCCAGGGCCAGTGGCCACCAGAGAGGCTCCGAGGGGTGGGGGCAGAGCAGTGGCCAGACAGCCAGCCTGTCCCAGAGACTCACAGAGGCCCAGGCACACACAGAGCATAGAGAGTCACAGACACTGACTAAAGATCACAGGAGACAAACTACTGCTCCCAAAAGAAAGATCCAAGAAATGGCAGGCGAGGCCAGAAGCACGGAAGGGAAATCTGAGCATGTGCAAAACACACCACATAGCTAAGTACTACGGAAGGGAGGAAAGGGGGCTCTGAGGCTCAGGAGCCCATCCTCATCTCAACTGTGAGGTCCTATTTTGTTAAGTGATTAAAGAACAAAGAAAATTTCCCCTTATTAATGATCCAGGATCCCAGTGGTATGTCCTGTCACTTAGAAAGACAGTGATCAATTAGAATAATTTAAGAGTATTGAAATGCATGGTAGGTGGTCTTTTTCATTCTCATCTAGGGGCCAGAAACATGCACCCCATGTCCGCAACCTCCTTCCCCCAAAGGCAGAGAAAATAAGGGCACGGAGCAGTAGCTCCTACAGCTCCATCAATGTGAAATCTCTGGCTTCTCTGAAAATAGGTGAGACTTGGTTTTGTGAAACTGACATGGGGGTGGGGGGCGGACGGCCAGGACTGGAGGGGCACTTGTCTCATCTCCCCTAAGCTTTATAGATTTCCTTCTTTCATATGACGTGTACAAAGACACCATCTGGAGCTGTTTCCAATAGGCCGAGCAGAAGGATGTGCCGTGGGCGCAGTTTCCGTCGTGGAGGGCCAGGCTGCAATTGTTCCTGGTGAAGAATATTTTTCAAGCCCCCTCATGAGTAAAAAGAAGGGGGCCCATGGAAGACATAGATATGAGATGCAGAGCATAAGCAAGCAGCTGTTGCCATAGCAACAGACATATTAGACACTGCAGGTTCCTGAAAGCTGTCTGATAAGGTATTATTAAATGAAGCCTCCTCAAAATGCTCTCCATTTACAACCGAATGGGAAGACATTGTGTAGAAAGTAATCTATTTCCATTTATCAAGGTGGAATTTACTTTTAGAAAGACTGAAACCCAATTCAAGCTAGATCCTGGGACTTTGGACCCAGACCGTTAAAAATATTTACCAAAATTTATAGCCTTGGACACACCCCATGTCTGCCAGGAATTGACTACCTAGGAGAGTTCGCCAGCCTCTCCTATTCTGCAGCCAAAGGCACCTAACTCGGCCACCCATTGAGGATGAAAGAAGACTCTCTCTGCTTGCTGCCATTCAGAGGTAAAGCAGACACAACTCTGTCCTCTTGTTGGACAAGAGGACAACTGGCCTCTCTTTAGGGATGGATATGGTCTAGAAAATGGAGCTCAGACTTGAGCATTTCTCATCAAGCTGTGTTCAGAGTTTCCTGTTCCAGCTGGCTGGGAACAAACAGATAAATTGTCAGAGAGCCTAACCAATACTTTCCCAGGGCTGATTTTCTAATAAAATTATAGTAAAACACCCTCCAGGGGCGTGATTTTAACCACAGGTTCATTATCATCACTTAGTTGTAAAACACTGCAAATTCCGTTTTAACACCAAACTTTTGAAGGAAGGATGCTGGCATCTGACCAAGATCAGTATCCCAGTCCTTAAACAGGATTCCAGGCGTACCCGGGGCATGGCTACAAATTGCCCTCTAGCCCTAGTTGCTCATCTTTTCCTGCTGAACCCAAGGATTGAGGTGGAAATGCAGCATTTGGCTCACTGAAAACCATCTCATGTCTGGGAACCAATTTCATACTGAGAGCCACTCCATCTTCCCATGCATGGAGAGTGCCAAAGCATCCTTCCACACACTTCTAAGTAAAAAGCAGAACACTTCCATGATCATCTTTCCTGCATGTCTCACAACTTTCAACTTTATTTCTGAACTAACTCTTTTTCTCTTTGCTAGCAAATTCACTTCCTACAACCAACACATTTCCCACAATGTGCACATTTTTAATAAATGTCTAGAAAACATCTTCCCTGTCTGCTGTGGAAAGATGTCAGGCACACAAGGGTCTCCACACCAAGTGCCAAGCACAGCCCCTTCTGGGAGCAGTTTCTCCCACGTGATTATGTTACTAGTGGTTCAAGAACAGGGATCACTAACCAGCTCCCTGGCACTGTGCACACAATTCTGTATTTGCAGAGTACTGGATGGAGAGTCTATAACAGTGGCTATGAAGTTTCAGCAGGCACAGAATGGCCTATTATGCTGTTCTAATGCTTTCATCAGTTGAAAACCCAAGGCTGAATATTTTTTCTGATATGCAGATGCTAATTCACAATAAGGGGGTAGGATAGGGAAAAACAGTTACTTTATATTAGGTAGAGGGGAGTGAAGGGAGGGGAAAGGGTATGGGGGAAGGAATGATAGTAGAATGAAACAGACATTATTACCTCACATACATACATGATTGCATAAGTGATGTGATCCGACAATATGTATAATTGGAAAAATGAGAGATTACACTTCATTTACGTATGATCTCTCAAAATGTATAAATGCACTCTACTGTCATGTACAACTATTTAGAACAAATAAAAGACTTAAAGAAAAAGATGTTGGTTAGTGGGTAACTTCAAGAAATATCTTGGGGCCTGGTACCCAGCAATAATACCCTGCTGTTGACACTGATAGTAAATGAAGAAATGCTACTATACTGTTACTATAACAATATGACAAAAAAATGTCTGAAATATAATTTGCATGCCATGCTGGCCCCTATGCATGTAAAAATAAAATTTTTACTGTCCAATGTAAACCAGTCATGCAGATTACTATTGGCCCACAGTCCCTACACTGGATATGGGATAAATAGCAAAAATAATATGAGCAAAAGAAAAGCTGTAGTAAGTATTGAAAATGCTTCCCTGCTCACACTTCTTTTTGTTCCTTCAGGCTCCCAGGGTTCCAGACCATCTGCTAGGCAGCAAGATGAGGCCTGGGAAAAAATGCCTTGTTATTTCCAAGAGGCTGGTGAGAATGCTGGAGAGGCCTGCAGCACAGAGCCACCCACCGATGGGACACCCGCTCCACTTACAGAGAATCGTTCCACAGAGTTTACCAGCCTCTCTGAAAAGACCCATGGGAAGTGAATTTACACTTGAGAGACGTCTGGAAGAAGCTCATGCTAGGTCGCCTCCGAATTTCCCACTGGCTGATAAAGTTCTCTTGACGCGTCACCAGTGGTGTGTTCTTCACGACTAAACATCACCTACAACATTATTCATCAGTTTTACACCAGCAAGTGGGATTGGAAACGCCTAGAGGTGATGTGTCTGTGACCTGCACATGAAAACATGCCATTCTGAGCAGACTGGCTTCTCTGGGAATCTTCACATGAAAAGGCAATCAAATGGCTTCTTCTTATCTTATTCTTATAATAAGAATCTTATCTTATTCTTATTATGCTGACATAATACTAAGTTAAAGGTGAGAATAATTCTCTTTGGCAGTTTTTTCTAGTGAGCAGAGAAGGACTTTCTCAGTAGCCCCAGCGTAGTCAAAAGCAGGACATTATTATTACTCATAAGGATTCTGAAAAGTTTTCACATTATGATTAGAATTAAATCTTTATACTAAACTTTTGGGCCATGTTTATAGTGACCACTCGGAGTCATTCCCTCAAAGCCTGCAGCTGTGGGAGCAATGTGCTCACATGTAAAGATCACACTCAAGAATCACCAAGTGACAACTTTCCTTCTTGATACTACTGTGTCCATGTGAGAAACTCCCATATTACTGGGCTACACCTGGAGTTGGGTATGTGGGTTTAAGTCTCCATTTTTCCTTATCTGTTGATGGGAACCTGCGGGAACTCTCTCCCCTCCCCCCCGCCTGTCACAGCAGGAGTTGTTATGTGAATGAAGGAGGCATAGTGAATTTAGGAGCGACTGAGAGCCGCTCAGTGAAGGTTTGCAGAATCTGAATGAGGGTCTCTTCCCATAAACGGAGAGCCATTCCATGCCTCCGAATCCCGAGGGGACAATAAAGGAGGTTGAGAAGCACACATTTAGCAGTTTGGGTCTTGGTCATGCCAAGTCTGAGGCAAGGACAGCTGAACAAAGGTCACAGAACTAGGAGGATTTTCTAACGTTTCCAACTTTGCCTGGCTTTCCCTGCCGACCACACAGATCTCATGGGTGTCACTGCGTCACCCTTTGGCCCCGGGTCCTGTTCCTGGTGGCTTACCGTCATGATGAGCTTCTCCACGCAGTCGGGCGCCACGCTGTGCAGGTGGGTGAGATGCAGCTGGAGGTGAATCTTGTTGTTGAGCATGTCCTGGCACAGGGGGCAGCGCAGCATGGGCTGCACCGAGTGCTGCGTCATGGCGTGTACCCGGAGCCGGTTCACGTCGGCGTTGCTGTACTTGCAGTAGGGGCACTGGTACATCTGTGGGGACACACCCGCCACTCCAGCTGAACCTGCCATTCCCGCCCCGGGCCCACCCACCCCAGTGTTCCTTCCCCACCAGTGTCTAGAATGCCCTCCCCGCAGCAGGGCCTCTTTGGTCTCACCTGCTCTGGTTTGCTCTCCTCGGATGTTTTGGGTCGCTTCGAAGAGAGTGGAGACTCTGAGCTACCTGGGAAGGAGATGCGCTTGGAGGCTGCCGGAGAATCTGTCAGCTCCTTCTCTGCTTGGCTGGACGATGCTGGAAGAAAAAGTGGAAGATGAAATACAGCAGACAGTCCAGGCCAGCTGCAGGTTTGTGTTGGGTGAGAAACAGCGATCGTTTATAGCGGTGTTTTCTTAAAACACCAAAATTCAGGAAGGATGAACATCCAGACTGATTTATCAAGCGTGTTGGAAACAAGAAGGGTTTCTTTTCTCCCTATGAATTTCTGTCACCACACTAACAACTGAACATTGGGAAAAGAAGGTAAAGAAATGGAATAAAAAGCTCTGGAGTAGAATTTGACCAAATCCAGTCCCTTCTAACCTCCCCCAAACTACACAGAGCCTGCTATCTTGCATCTGTGTGGAGGGGCGGGTAACAGGGCTATGGGTGGGTGACCAAATCTCACCAACTGCTTTGCCAACTTGAGTACCAGACACATTGCTTAAGAGATGCAAGAAACTACACACTCCCAGCCTTACCACCCCTTCTCCTGGAGACAACACAGCACAATACAGGCAACCTGACAAATTACGATCTGAGAAGGGTTCTAATCTGGATACTAATATCTAGAAAGAAATTGAGTTTGGGTTTGGAGTTGGCTCTAGGAGAAGTAATAACTGAGCGGATCTAGGCAGGGTGTGAATCCAAGTTACAATCAAGTCAATGTGTCAGATGTAAGAGGCGCTTAGGGTGGGTGGAAAGGGGATGGGCGCCCCTCCCATCCCACCACCCAAAAACTCGAAACACCAATTAATGAGGAGAGATGCATGAGGTTTGAATACCAAACAGTGGGTACGGCAGAAGGATCTCTCTGAAGCATAGAAAGGAACCTGGAAGATTCTGCTGAGAAAACAGCTGGTCTAAGGGTTTACTCAGAATAAACAGGTCTCCTCCAGTGTAAGCACACATTCCAACATGGCTGGCTTTGGTCATTCTAAGGCCTGGTCAGCATCTGAGAGTTAAGCTCTTTCACTTATTTTGGACATGGAACTCCATTTTTCAGAATTTTGCATAAAGCAATAAGAATAAAAAATCCCGAAAATGGTTGTGAGAACGTATATATACCCACTGCTGTCATCAACAGATACTGTGACTCACATTTAGGTCACCAGCTCACCTGATTTTCACTCCATGGTAAAACTGCTTTTCTCCCCACCCATCTAGTTATCTAGCACATATTTTCACTTTATGTTCAATTTTGAAATTTGCTCTGCCGTGGACACCAAGGAGTTGTCATTATAGATGTGTACTTTAATAAACAATTTTAGAAAATCAATTTGATTCCTTCAAGTCATAAGGCCACAAAATTATTTTGAAAAAAAAAAAAAAAAAAAACCTGCCGAATACAGGAAATATTCCAGGAAGTTGAAGTTCTTCCCAGAATGCACATCTTGTGACCTTTAACCTCAGTATCTTGGTAACCTAGTATCCATAAGTTTGTAGGACATCTATTATTTAAAAAGTACAAGGACAAGCATATTACACATGGACCCCTCCTCCTCCCAACACAGATTCATAACAGTACTTTAATCTGTCTCGAATCGACTTCAAACCCATTTTGCTCTTAATGGGAGTTATTCATTTTCACTTGAAAGGTAATACATGACGGCGGGATATTTAATGTGATGGACTGGCTGCCGATTAACTAGGTGCGGTAACATTCTAGACCAGTTCCCCCATGGCCCGCCTCTCATCTCCTGGCCCTTGTCAGACCTGATTCTATGAAATCTTGCACTGCAGGTTTGAGACCTTGCAACGTGATGAGCCCCTGCTTGAACACTTCCATGACCTCAGGCTGATGTTTCAGGAACTCAGTTACCTCTGTCCCCAGAAGGTTCCTTATTCTCCATCAGTTTTATTTTTGTTCAGTGGCTATTGTCTGTATATTTACTCTTCAAATACATGCTAAAGATGGGGTGAGTGGAGGCATCAAACGACACCATCTTTAGATGCTTATGTGTCACTATCATCCCCTCACCTGCCCTATTTCTCCCCCGACATGTAGGCATTAGACTGGGCTCCTTGCTTGCAGCAGGGGAGAGCTGCTACCTGCTCCTCCCCACAGCAGAGGCAACACAGAATCCAGGCTCCGCTCCAACACCCACCACAGGGTTTCGTCGGCCTATATGGTTCCCAACTGCACCAACTTTTACAGGACCATGACACTGCTGCACCAAGGCCTCCACCTGCCAGCTGCCCCACCAGGGACGGAGCTAACTATGTGGTTGCTCAGCACTGAGAATGAATGGGCGCTGAGACTGAGACCACCCAACTCATCTCACTCTCTTGGAGCTGAAAAGCAAACACAGGAACCCAGAGTGGCATTAGTTTCCTCATAGGACCAAAGAGTCCATCCTCCTCCTTCAGAGCTGCACGCGTGCATTGTAGCGGGGTTGCAGAGGTGAGTATTCTGGTTTCAGAAGCCACTATTCTTTCCCCCTGCATGGAGAGGGGAACCTTTATTACCTTCTTTTTTTTTTTTTTTTTCAAACTCACACTGCTCTGGAATTCTAAAGCTTCTTTTGTGAGCTGGAGCTAAAGAGCCATTATAAAGTGTTTTAAAAAATAAAATCAGTACTCGCTCACTCATTCCTCTTTATTCTCAGTAACACAACAGCTCTGCTATCACATGAAATACTGTACCCTGGTGCACAAACTTTGGGTTTAATCTCCTTTCTATCCAGGACAACTGTGTCCTTGTTAGATGGACTCTGCCTGGAAGCGGACACCAGCCATCAGCTCACCAGCTCCTCTAGAGACAAAGCACGGCTGTTCTTACAACCGGGTCTATAACCACCCAGGAACAACCTCACTGTTTCCCAGGGGCTGTGGCGACTGTGCCTAAGCGTTAGGTTAAGCACAGCTGACACAGGCCCCTAAGCTGGACCTCAGACGTGAAAACATCAAGACCTGGAAAGGGAGGCTTCATACCACTCCTGAGGTTGGCCAAGAGTCGCAGGAGTTCCCTGTCAACATGCTAGCAGAGGGTTTACTACAGGCCACAACCAGAGGTTTTCTCAAGCTTCTCTCTGAACAACTTCAAAAGGACTGGAGTCTCAAAATCAATTACTGCTTCGCTTCTGTCACTAGCATACATGGTAGGCATTAAGGAAATGAAGCCGAAGGAATGTCAAGAGAAAGGACTGCAGTTTTCTGCCTTGAAGACTTTTCTAAACTTTAACTTAAACTCTAAAAGAGATGTCACAATATAGAAAACACCATTAAAAAATCAATTACTGGTCACTCTGAGTCTGCTATGATGTAACTCAGGGCAAAGGAAATAGATGTGCTCCAGAGACAGGGCACGTTTGATATGGCCAGCGCCTGGAATCTCTGATTTATACCAGCAAGACCAAAACCAAACAAGGTGAAGGGTCAGTACCCGTGGTGGCTTTTAGGATGATGATAAAGTAAACTGGCAGCAGTCTCCATATCTTACAGCAGGGCATGGGATGAGCAAATAATGGCATAGCCATTGTACTGTGTATTAGAGGACATTAAAAATTCTAGCTATGAACCAGTATGGAAAAATCACTGGAAAGGTAAATAAGGTAAAGTTTGAATCGCATTGTGCTACAGCTGTGTAAAAAAAAAAAAAAAAAAAGAGTAAGTATTAGAAAAAACTAGAAGAAAATGTATTTGGGTGAGAGCATCTTGGGCCATTTTTTAAGTTTGTCATGTAGCTATATTATTCCTAATATTATAATTAAATGGTTTAGCATTTAAATTCAGCTGTCCATAAAAAAGTTGATATTTGGATCCATACTGTGCAAAACATCAGGTGGTACTCTTTTTTTCCCTTTTGCTGGTTAAAGCAAATTTTCTCACTTTGGCAGTTATGTCATATGAAAACATGTGTTAAATCTCAATGAATCTTCCACAGGCGACACGCTGGGATCCTGGCGTTTCAAAAGGGATCAAAATGTGGCAAGGAGTCGTGAGTGATGCAGTGAGATGACACACTCTGCCTGGCAAGGTAAATGGGATGTTGTGACAAGGAGATGCTGGGTCAAAACTCCTGAAATCTAACAGCCTGTGAGCCGTGGGTTCCTTGCCACACAGATTTTCTCGGGAGTTGAAAAGCACATGGGCATTTGGGTAGGAGATGCTGTTGGCCCACCTGGTTTGCAGAGACAGGGCTGGCTGTCTCTACCAGAGGAGTTCAGAACATTCAAATTCGGCCTTCTGGGCTAAGAGCTACTATACCCTTCGACTGTAAGACAGGAAACTAAAAAAGACAAATATTGAAAGAGGGGGGACCTGATTCATGATTCTCCATTTTATCCTCTCAAGTTCCTCTACATTTTAGACAAGAACGAACAGCAATTCAAAGGGAAATGTGGTCATCGATGAATGGTTTCCTTAGGGGGAACGATTATTTACGCCTGGAGACATCTACTTTCAGATTTCCTTTGACTTCATCATATTTGGGGAGTATTTAACCTCTAAAATAATTACTTAAAGAGTTACCCCTCTTCTCATACTAGAAGGAGGAGCGGTGAAGAGAAGAGGGCTCATGTGAACTCAGGCAAGTTTTGCTGGCCCTTTTCAAGAAATGGTTTTAGAATGTTCTCAGTACAGAGAATAATTCAAACAAGGCTGGAAAAACTTCATATAGGAAGTGACTTGCCTTAAAGAACAAGGTGAGGGAAGGTTCATCTGGACGGCTCATGAAGTGGTCATGTACGGGAGAAACGCAGCATTGAAGCCTTCGGTCCCCTGTGCTCTCATCTGATCGTATCACTAGTCCCAGAACAAAGTCTCACCCAATCCCAGTCTTCACTTCCAAACCTGAGTCACTGAAACTTTGCCCACAGAAGACTTCAAAGAGTTGTACGTGCAACTCCAGTGACCTTAATGCCAAAACACGCCTCATTCCTCCTCTGGTGACAGGGACTGCATGAGTCTGACACCAGGTAAGGCATCATGGGGTTGCTGCCTTGTAACAAGCCTGAAGAAAAATTGGAGGTGAAGGGAAAAACAGAACCTTAGCACACCCAGCTCTCAGCCCCCTCTCAGCATCTGCCCCCGGAGGACACTACAGGCTGCTACATTTCATGAGCAGAATTCATCTTCTCCCCATGCAACACGGTGGGGCTGCTGGCATAGGGGACCTTCTGTTCCACAGGCCAGCCCCTCTGCCCAGTGCCCTCCCATAGGGACATCCCAGGCAGGCACAGAGCCGCCCACTGTTGGGAAGTTTCTTCTCGTTTCCTCTCTTGGTGGAAGAGTGGCACTTGCAGGTGGTTTTCATCAAAGTGCTGAATCCTCTTCCGTTTGGGGCCCTGAGGTTTGCCATTGAGGGCCTGGGACACTGCCTGGTGTCTGATCCTGTGCAGACTCCAAAGGCAGTACCCCCCCCCCCCGCAACTTCTCAACCATCAGACTCTTAGCTAAAGCACCGCTGACAGCCCTTCATCTCAACTTCCATCTCCCAAACCAGCAACATAATGGAGGAGCCAATTAAATGATTATTAATTCATGCTACTTTCCGTAAGCCAGAGGTCCTCCTCGCCTTGCATTCCGTAAACCAGCTTGCCACCTGCCCCAGACATTTACAGCAATCCTTCGCATCTCATTGACTGAGGGGAACGTTTTCACACACCTCCACACTCAGTGTGCGGGTCGGGACAGTCCCCCCACACACCAGGCACAGGTCTGAAAATGGTCACTCGGCTCATGATTAGAATTAAATTAGAGTGCAGTGTGCTCTTTCCTCATGGTGCTTCTCAGAGGCCTCAGAGTCCCTCTCCAGAGCAGAAACACAGTGTTTCCAGAAGGTCCTCAGAGCTTCTGGACTTTGCAATCTTCATCCTGTCCGTGAAAGTGGAGCTAATCTTGGCATCCGCTTGCAACTCCTTCCCCCGAGGCCAGGCTGGGCTTTCTTCCCCGCATCTATGGAGCTACTGCGCTTGATAAGTGGCCAGAGTGCTGGCTAAACTCATGTCCTCCCCTAATGCAGGCAATGATAGTTCCTTTCAAGGGCATGCTTTGCTGCCAACGGGGTCTTTATTTATTTATTTGTTTGTCTGTTTTTGAGGCAGGGTGGCAAAGTCACTGAGGCTGGCCTTGAGCTTGCCATCCTCCTGCCTCGTCCTCCCCAGAGCGGGGACCTCAGGTGAGCACTACCAACTCTAAACATGCATGGGCTCATTCTCCCTCCAAGGAGGCAGGTGCTCCAGAGAGGCACTGGGAGCCCTGTGTGAAGCAGAGGCGGGCATGGAAACACAGCAGAGAGTGGTCTATGTGACATGGCCAGAAGGAACTTGAGGCTCCCTTTCCCTGTTCAAAGTCCAGCCCAGTGAGGTTCAGAACTTCTCAGAACACAGTTCCAGTCTCAGGCATGGAATGCAAGCTATTGCTGCTCTGTACATGAAAAGCATTTTACAGAAGTACAAACACCTACTCGAAAAGTAGCAGAATATGCCTACACAGCTACCCCAGGACAACGGTGTCATCCATTCTGATTATGTTTCTAAAAAGGATTTCAAAGAAAAGTCAAGTTACACCACAGATGGGTGTAACTGTGACTTAGGGAGACTATTTTTCTCCTCCAACTCAAATGTGAATGAGACAGGACAGCACCTGAAAATCCTGCAGCTCTTCAGTGGTATTTTTATTTGTTAATAATTATAGCTTCACAAGAAGTTGCAAGAACAGTACAGGTACAGAAAGGGAACACGCAGGTGTTACTCCTTATCCCATCTCATTAAAGACTTTCCAGTCTTCAATGGCTTCCCACGGAGACCCTGCCTTTCTGGCCATTCCTTCCTCCCACCCTGAATCCTACCTTCCAGGGTTATAGCTGCCCAGACTCAGGGCTGAGCCTCTGCCAGGCCCTGGCCCCATCTTTCAGGTAAGTTCAATATCTCTCTCACCCAGCAGGGACTTGCTGTCCAGTTACAGAAGAAATAGGTCCCAAGGCCTCACACTTGTCACTCAGGTGGTAGCCCTGAGGTTCTCAAACTTTAGGGTGTCAGAACTCCCTGGAGGGCTCATTGGATACTGACTGCAGATCTCTCCCCAGACTTTCTGATTCAGTAGGTCTAAGTCTCAGGATCGGCCTTTCCACTAAGTTCCCAGGTAATGCTGAGGTTCTAGGGACCACACACTGAGGACAGCTGCCAGAGCCAAAGCTTTCTATCATCGGTGGAGCCATATCGCTTTGTGGTTTAACTAGAGTCCACTGAGTCCCAGTCGCCCAAGATCTACCAGTCCACTTTTAAATGACTCCGATGACCCAACATTCTCATCTAAACTCAGGGAGGAAAGCTCGGCCTGGTCTCAAGTGTTTTTCCCCTCAGGCCAAAGGTGAAAGATTAAATATTCTATTCCTCAAGGAACCTGTTCATCCTAAAAAATAAATGCAGACATATTTCAAAGGGGAAAACTCAGAAGGAATAACCTCCATGTGTTCTGTTAGCCGTGTAATCACTGAGACCTCTTTCTTTCCACATGTCCTGAAGAACTGAAGGCAGAACTGTGGGCTCTTTCTGTTTCACACAAAGTCCCCTTTCAGTGCTAGCTTCCTGGGTCTCAGCACCTGTACACCACTCCAGTGTAATAGGACTTTGCTTCAGTCTGGAAGATACATGGACCAGATGCACGGACCAGCATCCGCCTGGGAGCAGGGTTCAGGTGCCATGTTGTGGGGTCGCTGCTCTCCCAGGCTCTAGAAGCCTTGAGGGGGAATGGTGGACCCATGCTGAGCAGGGGGTGCTGCTGTTCGCTCATCATCGTCGGGAGAACATGGTACTAAGCGCTAGCTCAGAGGCATCAATCTGTTGCACTAATTCCTCACTGAAATATGCATAAGGCTGCTTAACTACACTGATGTGAGCTCCCAAAAGGACCCGCTGCATTTCCGTTCCAGAGACCCAGCTCCCTCTGTCTCAGGTCTGAGAATGAACCACTAGTCAGAACGGGGCCCCTGCCTTGTTTAGTACCAACATGAGCTGATGGTCTGTTTAATGACTTTTGGACGCTGGCTGCCACCGTGAGCCTAGCTCATGCCAGAAGTTGGAGACCAGATTAATATTCCCTGCCTTTGAGGTATTCAGGCGGGCTGCCTGCCTTTTGGCCTCTTGTCAGTTCCCCCAAAGAACCCTGTCTGCCCTGGCACAGCCTCCTGAGCTGTGCGCAAGTGCCATCTGCAGCTGTGGCCATGGTCAGAGGACACACTGGGACTGTACTTATCATACTGCCCTCTGGCTTCATGACAGGATTGTGATGGTCAAAGACCTGGAGATACCCAGAGCAGGGGGGAGGCTTGGAGATCCTTAGGCTGACAGAGGAAATGGCCCAGAGGTGTAAGAGATCAACCAGTGGTGTTGCCAGGCATGAAGAGACTAGGTCAAAGTTAATTAACAGACGCTCACTCAGTCCGCTGCAAATCAAATGTTCATTAGGTAAGTGAGGATCTCTGAGCCCCAACACATCACAGACTGCCAGAGACTGGAATCTAACAATACTCTTCTGGCTTTTTTCCATTACAAACCTACCTTCCTAAAAGTACTTACTAAGTTTTAAGAGTGAAACCAAAACTTGCATAACGAACACATAAAATTTGGGTGTGTATCCAGCATGGTGGTAGATGCAAAGAACTGTCAGGGGCTTCTTTTTACTAGCCCAGGTTTGCCAGGACAGGGGAGAATTTGTGCTAAGGAAAGAAAGGTATCACTTGGGTCCCTGTGAGGCTGGCCAGTGGGTATAATCCTCCAGTCTCCCTTTAGGTTTAAAGTACCGAGAAGATAAAAAACATCTCCTCTGGGTATTTTGTGCAGCAGAGTGATATTTACACGGATGCTTCTCTCAGCCTCTGTGGCGGCCCCACGCCCAACTCACTCACAGTGCTCAAAAAGTCAACAAGTGATCTGTGCAAAGGGCAGGGAGATGGCTTGAGCTGCCTTAAGGAGCTCCTCAGGAGCTGTGTTTATCATGGGAATGGCTGAGTTCCCGTAAGGTGAAGGTGCCAGTCGTCCTTGCTAAGGACAGGATGGGATGTGCATGCTGGTCCCGTCCTGGGTCAGATCCTGGCTGTGTACCTCGAGCCTGAGCTTTCGGTCTCCTCACCTGTCAACCGGACGACAGTACCTACTCCCGGGGTTTCCCAAGGCCAGTGAGGTAGCAGCAGGTGAAGCCTGCCACAGAGCCTGTGCGAGGTGAAAATACCAGCGTTTGTTGCTATGGTTTCATTTTTAGAAGTAGCTGGGAAGTAATACAAGTCCATAAGGCCACAAAACCGCAGGGTGAATGGGAGAGACCTGGGCTTTTAGGATAAGCACAAACACTCCAAATTTACCTTCTCTGCACAGCAACATGGAACAATCCTGCTAACCCATGGATTTGAGGCCCACCAAAGAGAAATTTGAATAATTTGATCTCAAAAGTATTTATGTGATGCTATTTTACCAACTGTTTGCTAAGGAAACACCCAAACAGAACTTAAGCACTTGCCAGGTGCTAGAGATTACAAAAAAAAAAAAAAAAAAAAAAAATCAATGAATGTCACATAGCCCCTGACCATGAACAGCTGACAGTTCTGTCTGATAACTAGAAAAGCACAGGATTTTCAAGTTCTTTCTCCTCCAATCTCTATATGGTAAGACAAAGTGACTGTGCTATATATATTCTTTAGCTTTATGATGTGGGGAATGTATCTCTGACCCAGAAGGCAAATTAGGGTCTGATTACATCCAGGAATCCTAAACTGAGTCTTAGTTCTCTAGACTGCAAAATAAAATAAAGATAACTTTGGACCCAAGAATAGGAAGTCCTAAGGAAAGTGCTCTTATATTCCCTAGAGAGGTGGTATGGTGTTTTTAAGTCTTGATGGTTTTAAAACAGGTGCCTCCCCAACAGAACAAAAGCCAGACATAGGACAAAGCAGGGAAGATTAACATGGCCACTTTGTAAGAATCTTGTGAAAATCTGTAAGGCACTTTCTATACTGATGAACAATGATATGCTCCTTGATTTATATTGTCAGTGTCCCTTATCTATACCTTGACGATAATTCTCATAACATTATGCCATGATTGTGTGATTATATGACAACTCTTCTAGAAAGTGAGTTCCTTTCTTTTTTCCATATCTGAACAAAATGTGTTTGTTCACCTGATGTGGTTCCTATCTCTCCTGTGACTTAACAATATGAATTCTCAAAGCCAAGGCCTTTGAATTACTGGAACTCAGGCAAGTCCAGATATACACTGCACCCTGTACCTATTTTTACTTCCCAACATAAAAATAGTTCATGATTTGTTTTCAATTGTGAGACAGAATTCTGCCTGCAGTGACTTTAAGCAGCCAAATTATACTGAAAGTGGCCTGGAGGAAAAAGAGAGAAAGAGAGAGAGAAAGAGAGAGAGAGGAAGGAGCAGGAGAACAAGTGGATTCTGGAAAAGCTGACACAGTCACACAATTCCTATCTGTGAAAACCTAAAGCCTAAAACGGTTTCCATTGGTAGGAACGTGAACCACAAAGGGGCCACACAAGTGAGACTCCAGAATTCCCTCACATGCACCCCACCACAAAGACAGACTTATTTCTGGGTGAAGTAGGGAAATGGAACCAAGTGCCAGAAGGATACGTAGTTAGGCCAGAAGGATTTCTGAAGAGGTGTAGTGGTGGTGAATAGGCTGGTTTCCAGCTACACAGGACTGGTATATGGGTGCTGCTCAAAGACACCCAGGTGAGATTTCAAGGACCCTGCCACTGATGTCCACATCACACCAGATCTGATGAGTCCCAATAACACAGAACCAGGCGAGAGTAGGACTCGGTGCTTCTGACCTCCATGGAGAAAGCCTCACAGAACCCTTTCTCCAGCCTTCTGATCCATGCCATATGAATCAGCCGCAGACTGGGGAAATCAAGTGACAGTGTTCTGACTTCAGTAAGTAGTATTTTTCAACATTTGCAGTACTCTATAGCTGTTCCTCCTCCAATTACATCTATTCATGGAGTTCCAGAACTGAAAAACCCATTTAGTCCAACATACCACTTTACAGATTGGGAAACTGAGGTCCAGAAACCTAAGCTCATGCAAGCAATCTTAGTGGCAGAACCAGACCTTGAACCTAGGGTTTTGACTCCTACTAGCCCAGTGCTTTTCCTAACATGTAATGCTTCCTCTTAGCACATAGCTTCTTTTGTCCTTACGGACCTAATTAAAGACAAAAAAAAGGAGAGAGAGAGGGAGAGAGAAAGAGAGAGAGAAGAGAGAAGAGAGAGAATTCTTTTCAGTCCCTTCCCATTCTCTGTCACAGATTACATTTCAGGTACCAAGTTCCCCATACAATGGCATCTCTATTTATACAAAGCTGTAAACAACAGGGAGAGTAAGGGGAGGGCTGGTAATAGATTCCCACCAGGATGTGCCTGACCTGCTTTTTTTCAACCTCAGTAATTAGAAAGGCAGTGGGTCTGCAGGAATTATTCATATGCAGCAAGAGTCGTACACTATACATTTATGTTAAACATGTCAAACCCGATTGAAATCATGCCTGCCAGCATCGTGTTCCATAAACACACTTTCCCTCACAGTCGCCCAGGCCTTGCCAGCCCATTAATACCGCCTTTAATAGGGATCTTCCATAGATTCCAATCAGGGACGCTCCACTGCACTAATTGCTCTGTGTTAGGTGAGCATCATGGATTCAAAAAAATAATAATAAAGTAAAATCCCTTTAGGCCTTTCCTCCAGAAAAAAACCTCTGACTGCAGTTCTAACTGCAAGTTTTACAAAAACACACGAACATCAGGGATTTCTGAAGCATCATCATGGCGTCAATTTAAGGTGAGCTAGTGCCCCCCACACTTTTAAAAGCACCAAGAACCCCTGACATCACTGTGACTCAAATTCCCTTAACTATACCCAGGCATGGTGCTCTGTGCTAGAGACCATGGCAGCTACAGCATTTAAATAACCATCTTGCTATGATTCTTTGCCAAGAGTTCAATTTTTTCCCCTAATTATTGGTGATAAAGCATCACATTAATTGTATATCACTTAATTTACAGCAATTAATGATTGATAGACTAATCATTGCATTAATCATTGTTCAGCGGTTGACACTGGGGGCTCTTTAATCTAGAACACACACATTCAAATCCACTCTGGTAAAGACAACGACGGGTCATTTTCATGTTTCAAGAGAGAAAACCACAAAGTCGGACAGTGGAAATGGCTATGCATTAGGGAAGAGGCTTGGCTTCCAAGAACCGTCCTGCGTCCCTGCCCCCCATTGGCCCACGAGAGAGCTTTGCACTTGCCTTGACTAGATGGGACCCTTGTCTAACAGGGGTTTGTATATGTGCCACTGTTCACCACCATGGAACCCACAGGTGGCTGAGGCTGTGGTTGTCACCTGTCCACATTTCACAGATGAGACACCCAAGGCTTCTAGAGGCCATGGCCCTCAACCAAGCTCATCTGTTATCTGGTAGGCTCCCTGACTCCAAATCTGCTCAGTTGTTTCCACCTCACTAACCTGCTTTCAGACTGAGCAGGACACTGGCTCTGTACTCAGCCTATTGCTGGCTGCCAACCCAGTTCACTTTGAACACCCAAGGGCTGCCCTATACCTGCTCTCAGTTCACAACTTCAGAAGCATGTAACTCCTCCTGCTGGAACACTGCGGAAAACCAGATCAAACGATTAGAGGTGGTGGAGCCCAATGGTGAGAGCCTCCGCTGTCCTGAGTTCAAGTAAGCAACAAAACAACACCCAAGCCACAGCCTGTTGGTGTACCTTTTGGCAACTTGCTTGGGCTCTCCAGGGCTGTTTTCTTGTCTACAACATGGTAGGGGTGAGAGGGTGGTTATCCATAAAGTTGAGTCCACGGGTCGGGGTGGGAATCAAATGAGGTAATGTATATGAAGCAGAGCTCCCCAACTTTGTCTCACACCAAGGCACAAGCAGAAAATGACAGCCAGCTGGGATAAGCAGATGAAGCTGCAGCTAGCAAGGCCCCAGGGCTGTGGGAAGCAGCACCTGTGAGCTTGTTGGTGGCATGCCTGCCAGGAAGGACAGGTGTGAAGCACTCTATTGGGGCCCAGTACGGGGTCCGAACTAACTGCAGCCTTTATGAGGCAAGGCTGTTTGGGGTTAGGTGTGTTCCTTTTGAGTAACTATAGCTGCACATGTGGCTATTTAAATCCAAATTCATTAAAATCAAATACCATTAAAATTTTGGTGTTCCAGTGCTCAACAGCCACATGTGGCCAATGGCTACTGTATTATTCCACTCAGAGGCAGACCATTTCTATTGGCCCAGGAAGTTCTGTTGGACAGCACTGACCTATAGTAATACTGTTCTTGAGACAGGTGGAGTTCCTGAAGGCAAGGCCTATAATCTTGCCGATTAGGATTTGTGCTCACTGGAACTCTGTCCAGTGCTCTGCTCAGAGTAGGGACTCAGTCACTGATCTCGGAATGGACCCTGCTGTGACTTAAATCACTATCTTGCCTGTCTTTTTGCCATCCAAGGTAAAAAAGATCTTGCATCCAAGTAGAAGAATCTGGTAGAAGGGCACTCAAAGAGGAAATCAGGAGTCCTACTTTAATACAAAAGTAAATAGCTAAAAAATCTGAATAAAGATCATCCATGCCTGCACAAACCCCAAAACTACATAATCAATAGCTGAGAAAATGCCAATTATCCAGACCCATTTGAAATATTATTAATCTGCATCACGAACAGCCACTAATCAACAGAACAAATTGTGAAATCACTATTTATTTATTTGCCAGGAGGAAGTGCTCCCCGACACATTTAATCAGGTAGGAACAGCTCAATTTAGGGAGCAAATGGAACAAACGTAGGTTTTTTTTTTTTTTTTTATAAAATACTGAGGATCCAAAAGAAAGCTCAGAAGAGGTTGCTGGCACCTATATCGATTCCAAGATCAAATTGGCCCAAGTACCTTAATAAAGCCTGTCATTACACACTCAGACGCTATAGACAAAATTATGCTTCGGGTCAAAAGAGGATCATTTGCGGGAGTCGGGAAAGAATTTTCCCTTCTCTCTTTACTACTGCACATCTGGCAAGGGGCACCTCTGAGTTATTCATTCATTCATATTTGTTCTTTCTGTCTTTTGGAGGTAAAGATTAAGTCGACCTGTCACCTGAATGAATGCATGAGAGTGGGGCCTTATCAAGGACATCCCCTGCCACGGTGCTCATTCTGCGTCTTTCTGTGGTAGCTCTGCGAAGTCACGCTCCTGTGGAATTATACACATGTGAACTAGATTTAATTGAATGGCCCGCAACGAAGGCTGCCCTACGCTTGTTCTAAGGATTTCAGCAGCACGTTCAAAGTTGCCGGCTCAGGCCACTGCACCCAGTAGGAGCTCTGCGAACAGGGCCACTTCTTATTGTTTTCCTGGTGCCCCTGGCACACAGGAAATATGTACCAAATACTATTAGCATGATCCCACTAAATCCTTGCGTGTATGTTGCTCCCGCCAGTTTCTCAATGAAATTCCCAGAAGCCACATGCTACCAGGCATTCAAATGGAGAACTCTATGAGAAACTGCCACTACCTTTCCTCCTCTTGTTTAACTAAATGATTAAACAAACAAACTCCTTAGAGCTTACTCTAGGCTGGGCATCGCTCTAACCTCCCCACGTTCAAATGATCCTCTCGGCAGTTCTGCGTCGTGGGTACTTCTTAAAATCCCACCTCATGTGAGGAAACAGGCACAGCAAGGTTAAGGGACCTTAAGCAAGGTCACACAGCCAGGAAGTGGCAGAGTCTGGATTACAAAGCAAGCGCCCAAATCGTGACGGCAAACAGATGGCCCAGAAAGTCACCCAGTCTTCAAACAGTGTTAGTGAAATCCTCTGCCCTGCCACCTCCTGTAGACAGACATGTCTGATTGTCATCTGAACCAGGTGTCAGATCTTCCCTGAATACAGCAGCAGAAACGAGGATCTTGGTCCAGGCAAAGCACGCGGGAGGAAGCTCCCCTAACCAGGGGCCTTTGGGCACAGATGTACAGCCCTCCTCTTACCCTGGGTGTCACGAGCCCAGCCCTCAGTGATGGACTCAGAGCCTAGATTGAAACAGGCGCCCAGCAGTGTGGAGTCTGCCCGGCGCCCCGTCCGTTCACTCAGCCCCGGGGATGGCGAGTCCCTATCTCCCAGGAAACACCTGACGGTGGTTTGTGGCCTCCTCTGCCGGGTCCCTCCTGATACTTGGACGTTGTCGTGCTGCCTCTGGGATTCTCTTCCCTACACCGAACAGCCCCCGTTTCTTCGGTCTCTTCTGAGAGGCAATATTTCTCAGCCTTCCGTCACTTTCACTGCCCTCCGCTGGCCTCTCTCCAAGATTCTGTATCTTGTTTAAATAGTGAAGGCCACACCGAGCATGATTTAAGGACAGGCTTGCCGAGAAAAGTAACAAAGGCCCAGCCAATAGATTCTAGAAGGTAAATATTTTCTTTAAAAAAAAAAAAAATCAAGGAATTATAACAATAACAATGGTAGTGAGAATCAGGCTGACCAAGTAAAATAATTGTTGCTGCTTGTGGTATCATTTGCTTTTATTATTGCAGTGGCTTCTGGGAGACATATCTGTCCAGTAAGTCTTCTCAAAAATGACTTTGCTCCTCCTTAAAAAAACCTGAGCTTTTCTTCATAGTCTCAGCTCTTTCTTCCCTCAATACCGAAATCTTATCATCCTGAGAAATGGCTGTTCCTCTTCTCTCAGCACCAGTTTTTCCAGAAATAGCACTTCCTGTCTTGGCTTCTTCACTTTCTTCTGCTTTTGGTCAGATGTCCTTCCTGGCTGCTCTGCCCGTCTTCCCTGGGGTGGGACTGCAGCATGCGGGTGCTGGCCCTGGGGGTGGGGGAGGGACCCGAGGAACGTGCAGGCTGTGTCCAGGCAAAGGCCGGCCTCCACTGCTAAGTCCCTCAGAGA
The DNA here is from genome assembly GCF_902686445.1 of Sciurus carolinensis. Classification (NCBI taxonomy): domain Eukaryota; kingdom Metazoa; phylum Chordata; class Mammalia; order Rodentia; family Sciuridae; genus Sciurus; species Sciurus carolinensis. The sequence goes on from NC_062228.1 coordinate 14,133,033, forward strand.
TCTGGAGGCTGAGAATCGGGGGTGACCAGATCAAATGCCACTTGACAACCTCTGCTGCACCCCCCGGAGAGGAAGAGTGACACCCAGGGCAAAACAGCCACACTGGGAGCCACCCAAGAAAGGCGACCTGAAAAACCCAGAAGTCCCACACTTCCGAGCCTAACACCGAGATGCTCAGCAAACAATTTGGCTTTGGGGACATTTAAAAACTTTAAAATTCTTTACTATAACATAATAAAGGGGATTGAAAGCGACCACTCAAAAAAGTAAAACAAGGTCCCCCTCCTACTTTTCCAGAGACAACTGAGTTGTCCCCGGGCAGATTGGATGTGTCTGCTCCCTGACAGCCGCGTGCTGCCAGGGGCGGAATCCTGGCAGGCTCGGGGGCAGCTGCGCGCACTACCTGTCCACTTGTTCTGCTCCTTCTCGCCTCCACTCTCTTGGTCTTTAGCAAGCTCCTCTGGATCAGCTGTGGTTTCGCTGGGTCCTTCAACATCTTCAATGGCTTCTTCTGAAAGAGAAGAAAAACAAAACTGTCAAGGATTAAAACACAGAGAGAAGAGGAAGGACTGAGCCAACATTCTGAGGAGCTGCCAACTACCAAACACAGAGCCAACTGCTCTGTCCCTCCCCTCTTCCCAAAGGCCCCTAAGAGGCTGACCATGCTAAGGATATACTGGGGCCTGGGGATGCACTTGGTATGAGGCTGTGCCTCACTCCAGACCTTGACTGCTAGGTATTTTGAGAGATTCTAGATGTCTCACTTGAGAATTTCCCATTGAAAAACGGATTCTGTTGATGCAGTAACTCCAGCTCAGGCCCTGGAGTCACATGCAAGTTTTTTGCACTTGAAAATCAAAAAAACAAAAACAAAAACAAAAAACACCCAGAACTTAAAACTATCCACATGTTCACTTTACCTAACTCCATCCCCAGAGCATCCTGGCATTGAACTAGACCAGACCAAATCATGGGGTCCTTCACAGGCCACGGGCATAGCAGTGCCAGACTGTGACGGGAGATTTTTTTTTTCTTGCACTTGTTCATGTTCTGAAGAATCACAGACTATCAATGATAGGATTTCACTGGCATAAAGAGTTCTAGAAACCAAACAGTATCTGTGAGCATGCCGGAGTCAGTGATAGAGGCAAAGGGATAAAAGTCTATAACGGACTCATACGCTTTCCTTTTGAAATCATTCCACTGTTTCCTCACTACTGGCTTAAAACTAATCCAAGACATGCCTCTCTGGGCCAGCACAGTGCTATCGCAAAGGCAGAAGAACAGCCATTTTCCAAAACTAGGTTAATTATGAAGTGAAATACCATCATCCCAACTGAAGAAGAAAAGATGCTCGCCACACCAAGGAAAAGAAAGTGTTCTCCTGGCCCTGTGGATCGTCACCTAAATCCTGTATTCAGTAAGAATGGGTTAGATGAATGGAGAAAGCAGACACACCAAGGCAAAAACCATTTTCATATGGATGAGATTATCAGGAGACTCTGAAGAGCACACCTCTCTGGCTGGTGTAGAGCAGGGGTGTCCTCACTATCCACCTAGGCTGGCACCAAACCAGACCATCAGGAATCAGGAAACGCTACATAGGGGTCTGGCTGATTCCACCACGAAGCTCTCCAATACCAGTTCCACTTTTTTTTTTTTAATTTATTTTTTTGCAGTGCTGGGGATTGAACCCAGGGCCTTGTGCTTGCGAGGCGAGCACTCTACCAACTGAGCTATCTCCCCAGCCCACCAGTTCCACTGTTAAATAAATGAGGTATTATATACCCTCTGACCCTCCAGAATATTGCCTCTGAAATTTATCCCACAAAGTGAAGTCAAAGAGGTAGAAGAAAATTGACCTCACAGGGTTTCTGAAACACTCAAAGAAGAAAGCATCTTTTTAGAATCATATTTTCCTGATTTTTCCAGAAAGGTGATGGAGGTTCAATGACTGGAAACTTGAACAAGGGCTCATGGAATGTTCTTCTTTCCTTCCTAATGGTAAGGGGTTTATGAGGCAGTTGTGGCAAATATAAAGGAAGTAAGGCACTGCTTATTTTCAATTCCAAATCCACGTGTAATTTCTATGTCTCCTTTTCTATCTCACTGCATGGTGAAGTTAACATCAAGCCTCTTCACCTTACCCTTAATTCAGAGAAAAATCATACAATGGTGGCTTGAAGTTAATCATGAATATAGTCCTATATGACACCATACATCACTCAGTACAGAAAGATATGTAGGTGTTTAGTAGAGTAACAGCAAACAAGTACCCAGCATGGTACATGTGCCATCTTCATTATGTCTGGGCAAGATGTTTCATGCACATTTTTAGGCTTTTGGTAAAAACTGTTCAAATCCACAATTACAAAATTCATCTTTAAGTGGCACTTCAGTTAAGCAATAACATTGAGTTGGGTCTACCCAAATTTACCTAGGTTTCTTGAACTCATTTGTCCCAATACATGCTGTGACACATGGTATCTGTAGTGCTGATACATCAATCAAATTTGATTAGGCAAAGAGATGGCTCACTGGTCCCTCTTCTCTAGCATAAACACATTATCACCTTAGATGGAGATAGTCTGACACCTACAAACTAGACAACGCCCAGGTGTGGTGACGAACGGTGTCTACTCAGCAGAGAAGGGAAGGAATTTGCCTACTGGGTGGCCAATCTCCAAGGCCAGCACCTCTCTCCCGCACATTATGTGGCCTGCAACTGCTGGAGCAGAGTTAAAAACCCACGGTCACCTGGCACTGACCCCAGTTCTTTCAGCCCTTCCAAATGGATCTATTCCGAAGACAAGAGACTGTAAAGAATGAGCAGATCTCTCAAGCGAGGGCTGGCACTGCACAGCACTTGGTGAGCACTGCTGCCGCCTGCATGCCTGGGCCTCTGCCGTCTTCCCTTGCGGCCCTACTGCAAGGAGAAAATGAAGGCAGCTAAGTTCCAACAAGAGGAAAAACTAAAGAGGTTATTTCAGGAGCTGATTTTGGGGCTTCTTTTTTTTTTTTTTTTTCCTTCAAGATTTATAAATCAAGTCTTCCTCTTCTTAAGTTCCTGGGTTGACTGTTATCATTTGTGACTCGTTCACTAAAAGACTGCTATTATATGTGTGGTGGAAAAAGAAATGATTAAGAAACTTCTGGAAGAGCTGGCTCCTACATGGGATCAGTGTCCTCAACCCAGCTAAAAAAACCAAGTCCCCTTCAGCCAGGCCAGAGCTTCCCTGCAGTTCCACCTGGCACCTACAGGTGTCGCCCTCCGCATGGCAAGGCCGGGAGGGCAGCTGGCTGCAGGAGGCAGACAAGTCTGGGCCGCCTAACCTGCGCATGTGGAAATAATATACGTCTCCGAGTGAACTGTCTGGTCCTGGAGAAATAAAATAGGACATTCATAAGCAGTTACACCATCTGTCTTTATACCATCATCATCAACAACGAGAAGGAAAAAAGCTCTTTAAAATGGATGAAAGCCCAGGCTGACGGTAACCGGAAAACTGTGAGCTCAGAATACCAATAAAGGTAGAGATATGATTAAAAAGCAAGGATACAAACTACGAATTTGTCTGGACAGCTCATGCCCACAATGTTCTGCAGACAGGGTGTGTTTTTACTCGTCCCCAAAGTGTAGAGCAAGGCCCCTCGCCAAGAGCCAGGTCTCAGGCACCCATGGGACAGGCGTGGGGTCCTGGCCTGGAAATGAGGGAGCCAGGGTGGATCAGCAACCGTACTGCCGAGAGCCGCACACCAACTCCAGGGGCTGCCATCTAGCCCTTGTTCCTTTTAGGGATCTGTTTGATACACATGTGCTGATGGAGCCCAGAAGGGAGGGGAAGTTTTTCCCCACAGGCCACGGATCGCATTTCCCCGCGTGAAGTCAGTGACAACTGGTTGGGATCCTCACAGAAGCTGCACGTTTCCCCCGCTGCAATATCGGGTTCTGACAGATGGTGGGAACAAGTGAGGACTCAGACTGATGATGGGCTTTATCTGGAAAATCCTGTCCTTCATTCACACATAACCGCCACCAGACCATTTTCAAGGCCGAAACAGACACACCAAAACCGCCTACCCCTGGAAGCATTTCATAATGTTTCAGACCCCAATCAGAACACAACGGGAATGCTTTCTCAAGGGTGTGGCCAGGACCTGGGTGAGCGGATCACCTCTGCTCCCCGGTCTCGCCCTGGTTCTTGGCAGGAGGCAGCAGGCCTAGCGGACCCCGTCTCCTGGACAGGCCTGTTTTAGAAAACCCCAGAGCCGTGGCTGTGCCCCACGTAGCCTCAAGCCAGGGCACCCGCTCCAGTCTGTATATATTTTCATGTGAAAGGGAGATAGAAGCAGATCTTGAAATACAGCAAGGTCTTCCAGGTGTCCCTCCTGCTTTCACTCCCATGTAAAACAGCGACGAAGGCCTCTGAAAACTTCCCTCCCAGCCTCCTCTTTACAACTCCCAGGTAGCACTCTGGGCCACACCTGGCCTGCTCCTGTCACTCCAGTTAAAGGCAGAGCCCTCCGGTGGAAGAATCACAGAAGATGAATACATTCTAGAAGGGGGAGATTCCCAAGGCGGCTTCACTTTTCAGGAGGATGAGACCATAGTCCCAGAAAATCCCTCTTCAATTGGGGTGGTTTTGCTTACCACAAAGGCAAACCGTTTTCTTGACGCACCTCATAGTTAGCATCTGGGTAAAGGTGACGGTATGATGCCCCCATTTGTGGTGAAGTCTGCTCCTGAAGGAGGTACAAGTGCCAACTGGCAACCCCATGGGGATTTGTAACAATTTTATGGACAACCTGGAAATTGATTTGGGGAAGGAGTGCAAGGTAGGAGCCAAAGGAGCCAAAAATAGAAGTGGATTGTCACGAAGTCAGCATTCCACCCACCACGCACGCTCCCCAAATCGTCACTCTCGAAAACGTTCTAGTCGTTAAAAAATGATACTGCTCCCCCAAATGATGGGGACCGAGTGACGTGTCCGTTGAGGGTATTTTACAAATCGCTTACAGGCTTGAAAGAAAGGGGAGTCAATCAATGATTAAGACTAGTCCCTCTGTTCCCAACTCTTAACAGGATAATGTAGATTAATTCAAACCTGACAAAGCCCCCACTGAGCCTCGATGCGAGAGAAATTTGGAAATTCTCCGAAGAATCAGGGTGTCTGTACCCAAGGCTCTCACACGAGCGTGTTACTTAAATAATGCACCGATCTGTGATCCCCGAAGAATGAAATTGTTCTTTCCTTTTTCTTTGGGGGGAGCGGACTGGGGGGAGTGCGTTTGCCTGTCGGCAGGCTCAAGAGCTGAGAAACATTAGCTGTCATGAACCACAATCAAATCAGGTTTGAAATATTTAGCAGTGGCTTGGAAAATGCGGTGGTGCAGCTCTGACAGGCGAGATGTGCACAGACACCCACTTTCCATTCTAATGGAAATATCAGGCCTGCTCTGAATATGTATAACCCAGAAAAATGTATTGATTTTTCATTCGGCATTAAAAAAAATGAAATAGCCTGCAGCTGTCAAAGGCCTTTTGTTAAAAGCTCATCCTTCCTGGAATGAGGTTTACCAGAAACAAGTTTTAATTGTATATGGGACCCTCTTCTTTGGAAAACAAAATAACCAATCTGCTTACTTTGAAGATAGGGTTAAAGCTTTTCCTTTCTCCATTTTCAACCTAATTAACCCAAGGGCGACCACGGAGGCAGGCGGGAAAGGCTCGGCACACTCTGACCAGCAGGAGCGACACCGGGTGGTGGCTACAAGTGGCGTCTGCTGGTGTCTCTGTGGTGGGTAGAAAGGGACTTGGGGCCTGTGCTTTGTCCTCTTGTCCCTCGACCTCCTGTGAAGGTACAGGACTCTGACACTCACTCAGTGTGTGCCCCGGCTAGTCAGCTGCTCTCTTCCAGCTGGGCTGGCACAACTGGAAGGTGAGGGCAGAGCACTGGCGGGTCCAGGTCTCTTGGCGATTCGCTATTAATGGGAAACCTCTCCCGGCTGCAGACGTACAGGGTATGCAAACATTATTTTGCAAACAGAGGTCAACTCAACTCCTACAACAGAAAAGATGACTACTGAGGCCTATACCACTTGATTCAAGTGAAACCCAGGACACTAAAATTCTGCTACAGTCGAAACTTGTAACAGGATGTGACTGGCGATGGTGACAGAAAGACAACCCTCAGGTTCCCGGTTCTTAATTCTAGTCCTGCCTTCTCTCTCCACAAGCGGCTAGTGGTGGTGACGCTGGCCCTCTGGGACACTTTGCAGGTGGGAGCTCACTGGATGATGAGCCAAGTCCTACCAGCCAGTGACTCTCCACGAATCAAGGGCTGCATCCCAACTGCCTGGTCGTCGCTCTGCCAGTCACATCTTCTCTAATGTTTACTCCCTGGTTTTATTCTGCCGTGTCTTTCCAGGCCTGCCAATCTGACTGGAAGCTGCTCGAGAGGGATCTTCTGGTGAGCTGGTTTGTGGGGTGACTATACCCCAGCTCCAGGAACGTTCCCCTCAATCAGGGTGGCCTGCGTACCACGACACAAGATGTTCTCACCACACGCCTTCTACTTGGCATCTCAGGAAAGATAACGTGTTCTCACTTGTGCACGCAGAATAGGCCATTTACAAATCCACCCACGAGTCCTCTGTGGATGACCATCTGAATGTTTTTTTTAATTGCTGACCAACTCTGTCCATTCTGCTTTCTGCTTCTTAGCAGGGCACCGATTCACCAAGGAAAATGCCAACTCAGAAGAGGATGAGCCTGGGACCCAAATCAACTCTGACAAGGGGGCCACTGTGAGACACAAGGCCAGGCAGGACCCCTGATGTGGGGCAGGCAAGGGCAGACGTGGGGGAAGGCGGGCCGGCACGGCTCTGCAGCCAGTGCCTTCGCTGATTCATCAGGAGCATGAGGTTTGCCCACCTTCTCGGGGTAAGACGTCAGGACCTTTTCAACAGATACAAAATCACAGTGCGCCAGCCGAGCACCAGGCTTTCAGTGGAAGTGTGCTTTCCACGTGGATGACGGGCACCAGGGTCCCCTGCCACCTGCCCGATGCCCTCAAGTAGGACCTCTCACACTAAGTCTAAGGGACAGAGCGGGTGTGGGTGGGGGAGAAGCAGTTGCTGGCCTGCCCTCTGCAGGTGCTGTGACCGTGGCTGCTTTCCCCTTTCTTACCCATTTCGGCTCTGCCAGGTTGGGACTCCGTACAGTGCTCCTACAGGCAATTTTCCCACCCTGATGGCTTAAAAATTGGTCAAACTGGCCAAACTCCTAACCAGTTGTTTAAAACAAAATCACCTTCTTTCTCAAAGATGACGACGTCTGCAAACAAATTTCAGCCCCTCAAAAATTACCAGGACATAGGCAGGAGCGGGGCCAAGGGCCTCGGAAAAGGTCACACGCCCTTCCTCTAGCATGGAGCTCCTTTCCTTGTGGATCCTTCCAATGATCATTTGACCACGAGAATTCTTTGTGTCAGTTGGTGCTCGTTTACCAAACACACCTGGGGCCACCGTGCCTGGCTGGTGTTTCTGGCCAGAGCCCGAAAGGCCTCTGGTGGAGGGCTGCCAACCTCCGAGGGGCCGCTGGGGCCGACTTCACAGGACAGCCCGACACAAGGAATTCAGGCTCCTCGCCACCCCCACCCGACCTTCCTTCCTGCCCCCACCTCCCTGACCCTGACTTTTGGCATCAGGCAGTAGAAATCAACACTTCGAAGGCAAGTCTGGGTATTATTAAAAATGACTAATTGGGGAATAGAGACCATTTATGCTTTTGTATATTTGAAGATCTTGCCACTGTTTACAGAAACAAGAAAAATGGGGATTGTGCGGCAAGAGGCAGCCTGGGAAGCTGGGCCGAGCTGCCGCCGGGGCAGGTCCAGCCCCTGCTGGGTAAAGTGAGGTCCAGGAGAATGTACGCTGGGCGGGGGGCCCTCTCCATTTGCTTTTGTACTTAACTTCACCTCTAACTTGAGCATCGACAGGAAGGAGCATGTTATGGGTCCAAAGCGGCCGAGGCCTCCAAAGAGAAAATGTCCCCTCCCCGAGCTGTCCCTCCTGCAGGAACAGCACAGAACGCCAGAGCGTGGAGTGAAAAATGCTGCTATTGTGTGGCGGGGGACGAGTCCTGCCATTTTTTCTCTCCCAGGCAAGGCCACTTGGTCATTTGAACAGTTTGTCAAAACCACACTAGAATTAAGGGGGTGGGTGGGGGTCAAGAGAGGAGAAAAGGGAGGAAACGCCTAACGCCAGTATTGCGACAAGTTCCATTTATCTGTGTTCTCAGCAAAAGCACCTGGGCTGCCCCCTGCAGAAATCCAGAAAGGATAAAAGCAAATGTGCGGCGACAAAGCACAACGGAACTAAATATGTCGCTGACTCGCCTGGTGGCTATTCACAGGAAGATTTAAAAAAAAAAAAACTGAAAGGTGTGAGTTCCAGTTTGTGAAATACAAACCCAGCCCTGAAATGGCCTCGGAATCCACGCGAAACAAGAAAGCCGGCTAGGTCCCAGAACTCTGAAGTAAACTGAATTCAGCAGGGATTAGTCCCTTGGATTTCTACAGAGCCATGATTGTTGCTGTTACTTTCACACATGAAATGTAAAAAAGGCAAATTCCCTGAGCATGTTTGTAGCGGAGCGTGATGTGATTGTGTTGTCATTTATGGGAAATAATCGCAGACCCATCTCTCCCTTTCCCCCCCATTTTCCAGTCCAAATAACCATGAAAAATTACACTTCAATGTCAGCACAGCGACAAAGGAGGCGCGCTCTCCGGGAGCTCAGCGGATTTGCAGGGGTTTTTCCTTTCTTTGGACAAAAACTACCTTCAATTGTACTTCATTTAAAATGTGATCTAACAAATGCATTTTGACAAGTTCCTTTCTCTTTTGCTCCTTTCTTTCAAACAGTATTTTGCACAGTTTAACCTCACACCAAACTGGAATATTCTGGAAAGATGAGGCATGCAGAAGAGAAGGTCCTTGATACCAAGAAGGGTACCCCTCTGCAGTCTGTTGGAAACAGAGTCAGGAAAAATAGGATTCTAACTCAGGATGCTACTGGGAAGAGAGAACCGAGAGAGGACACGGTAACATCTTGAAGGCAGGATATCTGAAAGGTAAAGGTGAAGAAGGCTGGAACTGAAGGAGGAGGAAGGGGTTTCCTGGGCTTGTGGATCAGAGCAACCATTTCATGGATGTGAAGAAATGGTAGAAGGCGTGTGGATGTGTGGTCGGAACTGATTTGTGACCATATGGGGGTGCAGAAGGGGAGCTCCTCGGAGGGGTACCAGCTCCGTCCTGAGACTCCTCCTCTACAGAAAAGGACATTTCTCAACAGAACAGATCTGCCTGAAAGCTTTTTAACATTCCAGGTGTGAGGCCTGAACAGTCCCTACAAAGCATCTGTCTTTCAATAACACCCTGCTTGAAATAAACACTGCCAGACTTCCATGGTTGGGAGGGAAAAGACAAGACAGATAAACACACATGAGTGATAGAAAGAGAGTAAATTAAAAAAAAAAAAAAAATTCAGTTTCCATTAGAGAAAACTGGTATCTCCTGAGTCAAAACTGACTTGGCGTGCCAGAGATCTTAGGCTTACTGCAATAATAATAATAAGAAGAAGAAAAAGAATTTAAAAAGTGAGTATTTATGATGTGCTTAATTTTTTTAATTGGAAAATGTTCGAAATACATGGGTGAAACATGTCCAGGAAGGCCCCTGAGTGTACTTGGGCATCTATGTACAGATGAAGGCGTGTGGGAAGGGAACAGGACGTCCCAGAAGTGAGATTAACTGATGGTGATCAGAACCTAATGGGCCTCAGCGGAACCTTGTGGGTCGGCTCCCGTAACGGGATCCGGCCGGGTGATGTCAGGATGCCATCTCAGTTAATATGGGAGCAGGGGCAAGGGCAGGAAGGGCGGAAGGGCGGCCCTGCAGACCCAGGGTGCTTCCGGTGCTGGGGAGACACAATCTGACAAACTGTGGAAATTTTTGCAACGATACAGGTGCAAATAAGCAAACTGAAACAGGTAAACATTTTGTTCTGACCACTGAAACCAAGAGCGTACAACTAAGAGGAAAAAAAGACAAACCCGTGACTCCAGAGGTAGGAGTCACATGACATACGAATGAGGGACTTGAATTCCCAGCTTGTCTGCTGCCTTAGTCTGTAGCCCAGATCATCCAAAGAGCCCCTGACCTACTCGGAAGGCAGCTTTACCCCTGGGAAGCACCAAATTCAGGCAGATCTATTCACTGGCTCCCACCAGCGGATTGGTAGAGAGGGATTGTCAATGAGCTTCGTTTTGCATGATCATAAACCACTTATATGCACAGCTGGTGAAACATGCTGATTCATAAAAACAAAGCACAAACAAAGGCTCACACTTTCCAAACCAAATCTGAGCAACAGAAGTCAGGCCAACTTCAGGCAACATTTCACCCAGAAAAACACTGGCTAAACCTGTTTTTGTTTGGCCAGACCCAAGCGTGTGCAAAGGTCACGGCATTCGTACAGCCCAGCACATCTAAGAATGCAGTGCTGAAAACATAGGAACCCTGGAGGGGACAGAAAACAGACTCCTCCACCTCCAAGCACCCTGGGGGGGCTTCAGGTACCCGCCACACACTGCCTAGTGCAAGAAGAGAAGCGCCTGATTCCGCCAGCAGCATTTATGGTCAGACCTGAGACATTTAAGGATGCGTCTACACGTGCAAGTCAAAAACTGGGCCATTCTCCAAAACCATCAAGTCTCCAAACGCGCTCAGTCTGAAACAAACAGGCAGCAGAAGCAACATGTTTCAGTTGACAGTTTCTGGGAAATTGCAAAGAAACTGAAGCAGGAAGCTAAGGTGCAGAGAAAATCCAAAGGTTTATGTTCAAGAGCTTTCCTGCATTAATGGGGCGGGGGGTGGGGGCAGGTGGGGAAAGCAGATGGATCGCTAAATTGTTGTCATTTTAACAGGCATCTTGTACAGTTCTTCTGTGCTGAGTGAGAAAAAGAAAATTCTCGGATCTCCGGCCTCCTTTTTTAGAAACTTCGAAAGTAATGCCAACAGTTGAATCCAAAGCCTGTTTTTACTTTTTATAAAATTTGGATCATGTATAATGAAACTGTCTTCTCCTAAAGTTCAACAAAAATGTCAGTTTCACAATGATTTTAGCCACAGCACACCCCCCCCAAGTCTCTCAGAGCTACTACTCTTGTAGACTAAGCATCTGTTTAGCTTTTCCTCCTCTAAGGAGTCTAAAAACAGTCTAGCAACCCTTGAAAAGCAACGTGTTCCCTTACACATCCCCAAATGTATACAGCAAACTGTCTCAAGGCACAAAAACACCAGCACTGGTCCATCAAGGTGGACATTTCAACGTCATCTGAATTTTAGGTTTATGTCCATACTTTCTATTAGAAAATAGTGACTACATGAAACCAAAGACAAAGAAACATTGCCCAGAGATGAGAAAGTCAAGCATCTGGGCACAAGAGTGACAGAGAGCTGGTACTTCAGACAGGAATGAGGATCTGTAGAACTCTGTAGCACACACTTACATTTTAAAGAATTTAGGAATGCTAAATTTCTTCTGGGCATGTGTTGCAACCGAAGGAAGTACTGGTCTACAGATAGGGGAATCCTTAAGTCAGAATCCTTCCCCAAATTTCCTAAGTGGTAAATTTCCTAAGTGGGCAACATTTTCCAAGTGAAATATATACCCTGGGCAGAGAAAGAATAAGGAAGGGAAACTTGAAACAAAGGAAAAGTTTTGCTTCCTCTGTCAGGACAACCAGGATAGGAAGGAAGCGAACAGAACAGGCCAGATGTGGAGATGAGTCACTAAGGAGCAGCACACCAGCCCAGAGGAGGTCGACCAGCGACTGGGAGAACAGATAAGTGACTCCCCTTCATTGGTAAAGAGAGGAGAGGAGGCGGATTTAGACAGAAGCCAGTGAGAAACATTAAAAAAAAAAAAAAAAAAAAAAAAGCCTAGGTAAGATTATGTATTAAAATAAAATAGATATTATAGAAAGAAAATACATCAATTTCACCTGAAAGGAGTCCAGTCTATAAATTGCCTTGGCTACTGAAAAACTTTGGTGAATGGTTGTGAAGAACAGGTGATAGTCTAGGAGAATGGAAATGAAGACTGAAAACAGCCTTCGAGAGATATCATTTGAAGAATGGAGACAGAAGCAAGAAAAGATGAAATGGGTCAATGAACTGAAAATTCACCTGTGTAAGATTTAGCTAGACCCAACTGAGGTGACAAAATCAGAAATTCCTTTTTATTTGCAGAAAATATAAAAGGGATAAAGAGGCAGGGTAGCCCAAACAAGAAGCAAGCACGTGAGCTTAAATGTGGGCACAGCAGAGTTACGAAGGCAGAATGATGGCTGCTGGCAGAAACCTGGTCAGCGGAGGCTTCTGCCTGCTTGGGGGCATTTGTTTGGAGGCGCTGACCACAGCACCTGGGAGTCACAAGACAGGAGGCTGGGGATCAGAGAAGGGGAGGACCCCAAGGTCACCTGGTGAGGGAGTCCACAGGAGGGCCTCTCAGGGAGGACCAGGGAGGTAACCAAGGAAAGGGGCATGTTCAAGCTGACACTGGCGAACACGTGAGGGCCTTGTGAAGGGACAAGGAGTCTGGCACCCTGCTTCCTTGGGAATCTCCCTCCACAAAGGCTGTGAGATGGAGGCAAAGGGATCCTAATGGCGGAACCACAGTGGTTCAGAGCAAGGTCTAGTTTTTCTTTACATTTTCTTTACAGAAGGAATAATAGCATGGATAAAAAATGAGCTCACCGAAAACAAAATAAAAACCCATACTCGAAACCCAGTCAGCCACTCATGCCCCAGATGTCCAGGCTTCCAGACAGACAGTCCCCTGTTACTTCCTGCCCAGTGGCAACATGACGCCCCGAATACGAGCATCGTGCTGAACCACAGGACAAGTGACGGCTCTCTCTCCCTCATACACACTCGCTCACATGTGCCCCTTTCCTGCTTTTTTCTGGGGGGGGGATCCCAGATCACTGCACCCAAATGGTGTGGGGCAGTCCCAGCAGAGACATTCTGGATCTGGAGTGAGGTCCGAGGGGCTGGTGACGGTGATGGGGTGGCTGTCACGGCCCCGCATCCCAGCCGTGGAGAACTAGCAAAAGCCAAGTAATTGCTTTTTCCCCTTCCACTAATAAGCTTTTCAGCAGAGGAAGAATTCAGCTTCCTGTAGTCAACAGACCCTTTTTTCCCTGCCTCTCCTCGCTCCAAATAATCTAAAGTGACTGCAATTTCAGTGCTGGCTCTCCAGCATTCAGCTCCACCGGCTGAGGTCAGAGGGTGTCAAGTGAGGGCTCTCCATTTCTCTTCTGCTATGCCTGCACGCCACCCAGCCTTCTTTGTAACTGAGGCAACCTGCCTCCGCGGCCTGGCCATTGTGTGCATCACAGACCCCCAGCCCTCCGACTTCACATTCGAGGAAAGGATTTTTAAGGTCCAGAAAATACTGGGGGTGGGGGATCTCTATGCTGTAAACAACTGATTAGTAATGACCACCTTCGGGTGCTCCGGTGACCTGGGCTGCTAATTTCTCAGTCTTCAGGACGACACTGCGGTCAGACATTTCTGCGTGTGGTGGTTAAACTCGGTGGCTGGTTGTGTGATTTTCAGTTCTGTTTTACGCAAACGACTCTGGTCCCTAAATTCCTCTCTTAAGATCTTGCTTGGCTATGATGTATTTGCGTGGTATTTTCAGGCCTGGCTTCGTGTTGAATCAGCTGCAAGTGGAGGATCGCCCTGGAAAACTCTGCCCAGCCCCCTCCCTGCCTCACTTCCAGATGAATGAAATGCGATTTCAATTAAGAAGGGCAGCGACAGTGCTTCCCCTCTGCGTCTGGGTGGAGATCCCAGGGGAGAGTGTGTGCAGAACTGAAGGTGAGCACACAAAGGCAGGAGGGATGAGCAGAGAAAGAACAGGTGTGTGCAGGGAACAGGGAGGCCCCAGCAGGGTTCTCCCCCCAGGCGGATGAGAAGAGGGCCCCCGGAAACCCAAGAGGCCTGCCTCTGGGACAGCAGCCGCGAGCGTGGAGACTGAGGCAGTGCAGAAAGACGCTGCTCCCGCCTTCCCACCCCAGTACCCCAGGTCTGTGAGGGTTCTGGATAGAAGGAGAGAAAAGGAGATGCTCCTGGGAAAAGAGGGGGAGCCACCCCCAACACACAAACAGGCCCAGAGGAGGTGCACGCTCTCCGCTGGCTGCAGCCAGGCCTGTGATGGGAATTTATTTCCCTCAATTACGTGCTCTTGTCCCCAGTCTCAGTTCATCAGCACAGTGCAGCCAAGTCAATGAAAGGCTCCATGATGAAGTAATCACATGCACAGGGACATCCGCTGGGCTGGCAAGGCTGCCGCAGCCACGCCTGGCCTGAAGCAGGCCGCCTGGGCCCTCTACCCTGTGGGGTCACCTGGTCACCCAGGGAGCCTGCCTTGCCACTGCCATCTTCTTCCGCCCAATCACAAATGTCTTAATTGCAAAGTGAAAAAAAGAAGGAACTAGCTGAGTGGGCGTGGTTGATACCAAATACTGGCCACTCTCCTTGGCCTCTGCCTGTGCAGTCCTCCATGGAGAGGCTGAGCGGGGAAACCAGTATCTGCACCAAGACAGCCTCTGTGTGCAGAAGTCGTGACCGAGTATCTGACAGTAATGGTAGTAACACAACCATCACGCGACTGAAGCAGATGCTATCAGAACTCCCATTTCACAGATCAGGAAACTGAGGCTAACGGACTGGGGAAGGTGACAGAGCCGAGGCAAGCAACGTCTGTGGCTCTTTTTTCTAATAAATAAAAGAATTTAACCTTTATTTTTTATTCATTTGTTTACATGTGACGCTGAGGATTGAACCCAGCGCTTCGACCGTGCTAGGCAAGTGCTCTACAACCGAGCCACAACCCCAGCCCAGGCCCAGGCTCTTGATGGCTGCCTTTGGAGTTGACCCTGACTGTGCTACCGGTCCACCTGTCAGCCCGCCCGCTATCACATGTGCATGGAGCACCTGTTCCAGGCACTGAAGACACAGCTGTCAGCACAACAGGAAAGCCACCGCGCTCCTGTGGCAAAGCTGGGAAGGAGGGTGGGAGAGGAAGGCCAACTGCCAGAAAAGTGAAGGAGGAGGTGTGGCCAAGTCAGATGCCTGAAGGCAGGACAGGGGGACAAAAGGATCCCCAGGGATATTTAACATCAGAGGTTCAAGGAGGGTGACATTTCCACACAGACCTGAACGAAGAGAGGGTGTGAGCTGCAGAGGCTGACCCGGGAGACCTTGGAGCAACAGCAAGAGGCCCACCGTGGGATGAGGCTGGCCTGTGGGAGGAACAGTGAGTGGAGGCAGGGAGGACACGGGCTCGGCCAGGTCTTGGGCCTATGGCCATGCCGGCCAGAGCGCTCGAAAACACCAGGCCCTCGTGAGAACGCCTCCTCCTCAGCACCCCTTCCTCACAGCATACGTGGCTCTGGACCCACCACTCCGCCTGGTACGCGCGCCCAGCCTAGGCTGTGGTCCTGACATGTTCCCTTAGCAGAGTGCTCTCCGTGTAGGGGACAACCTGCAAGGCTTTGCACAGTGGGTCTGGTAGGCGTTTCCAGTATAAAGGCTCCCATGCCTCTCTAAATATGTAGGTGCACAAAATGGAAATGAAGGTAGAGGTGGAGTGTGGACACAGCCCCTCTTTCCCTTTCCTGCAGGAAATGGCCTTGTGGTACAGAAGCACAGAGGGAAGCAGGCAGCCCAGCATCCTAAGGTAGCGTCCTGCCGCAGCACAGAGACAATCTTGACAGCAGCTGTGTCACCAGCCGGCCACCAAGCTCCAAAGCATCCGCCCAAGGGAGGGCAGCACCAGGATGGGGGGGTGAGGCATTCAGGGCTCAGAGGGCTGCAGCATGAAGCCAAAGGTGGTCCCTGGACCTTCTGCATGTCCCCTCTCTGAAACCTTACTGCCCCTCAAACTTGGATTTCAAGGACTTTATAAACTCATCAACCATATAAAACTGCAGGACCTCAGCAGGGCTACCAAAAGGTCAAAGGTGAGCTCTTAGAAGAATATGAACTTGGAGTTGGGGCTGGTTATCCTGGGAAAAGGTCTGCTGGGTTCGCCACTACTCCCCCTAGTGTCACACAGCTCTCTCAGCTGCAGGCGTCACTCCCTCCAGGTCTTGGGGCTGCAAGACCCAAGTGGGTTCAGTTTGACAGCATCCCTATTTCGCTGGGCTGCATCCAGGACCGGCTACCTCAGGCTACCCTGGGAGCTCCATCACCCAAAAAGCACTCACGCCCCGAGTGTCCCAGGTTTTGATGCTGAACTCGCGTGGGTGAATTTAGAGCACCCACAGGGCAGCGGGACCACGGAGCGAGAAGAGCTGGATCTAGGCTAGAAGCGGGAGAGAGGGGACACAGAGGTATTGGCCAGGCAACAAAGATGACTGCCCAGAGGGCCCTCTTCCAGGCCTGTTGGGGATCCAGCAGGAGCAGAAAGGCCAGGCCTAAAGCCAGAGGAGGAACAAGAAGGCAGAGAGCAAGGGAGACTAAGTGATGGACAAGGAGGTCAAAGCCAGGAGATGGGAGCCGAAGCAAACAGGAAGCAAAACGGGGCCAAAGCCACCCCAGCAAAAAGGAAACGCTGATGTGGGTTCCCACACCGATCAGAGGTCCAGGAGGAGGCTGGCTCGGGCAGGACTCCTCCCCGCTCGGTTTCATTCCATCCGACTCACCAGAACTGTGTTTTGGGGAAGGGGCCAGAACAACTATTGGAGCCTTGACTTGGCTGCTGCCTTTTACAGTTCACTTCCCAGAATAAACTGCCCCAAGACTTCATCCATCTCCAAAAAAGGCAACTGCAAAAATGCTCGTGGCCAGCCCCCCCTCACCAGCACAGTCGTCCTCCCCTCGGGTCTCTGGGGCGGCGGGGGCCGAGGGGGCCAAGGGAGGCAGCTCAGGCCTGGTACTAATTGCTCTTGCGGATGCTGTGCAGGGTGGGGGCTGACCCCGCGCGGAGCAGTTAGGAACTTCCCGAATCATTAACCTTTCTCCGGGTGCACTGTACTGGGAGGTGCTCCCTCTGCTGCCTATTCAGGAGCCCTATTGATCTGCCGCACACTCGGTGCCTTCAAAGTTGTTTATGATCAATATGCAAATTGCCCATGGCATTGATCTAGTATTAATTTTCAATTAGGGAATCCACAAGGGGTCTCTGAGGGTCAATACCTAACAATGCAGAGGAAACTCCGCTGCTGTGGAGAATCGGGCCTGATACTGATAAAAGCTTCCCCAGCCTCCTGCTCCACAGTTCCGGGCCTTCTGGGCTGTCACCTTCACTTTGGCTCACTTGGCTCCCTCCTAGACCAGACCCCTTCGGCGGCCTTGCAGGCTGGATCCCAGGCTGCTGCCCTGTGGCTCCCCCCTCCCTCCAGAGCCACAGGAACCCTTCCTGGCCTGCCACTGCGCTCCCCTGACACCCGCCCTGCTGACCAGGTGCCCCCGGGCATGCCTCCTCGGCTCCCCATGGCTCCCCATGCCACACCCTGCCCGGGACCACTCTCTCCCCCAGCTCCCCAACCACACATACCTTCTTCCTCCCTCTCTCCCTCTCCCTTGTTTCTGCTTAGTCACGGAACGTCACCTTGGCATGCTGCCACGGCTGGAGCTGGCGAGCTGCACGGTCCCCAGAAATCTCAGGCAGTCAGGCAGAGCCGCCAGGCTGCCAGGTTATGCTTGGCGAACAACCCACTGATGTCATTTCAAAAAACCAGGGGAAGGAAAGAGGCACAGCTTCAAATCGTCTGTTTCTCCTTCTTTCTTTCTTCTAACACAATTTTTCTTCCTAATGAAACACGGTGGGTGGAGGGAGGTTAATCACTTTACCACTCACTCACGGTTCCCAGAAGAGGCCGTGGCCCGCCCTCCAGGGGCACAGGGCAGTGCATATGAGTGGCTGATGGAGGGCGTCCCTGGGGAGGGTGTGCCCAGCTGGGACCAGAGTGACCTGGGAACTCCGTCATTCCATTACACCCTAACAGCCCCTCAGAGACGCTCGTGGGAAAGTTGTGAAACCAGAGGCGCTGGGATAGAAGAGCGTGCCCTGTTCCCCACACAGCAGGTACCAGGCAAGGGTCCCGGGGCTCCAGCATGGGCCCAGCAAGCTGCCACCTTCTCTCTGCCCAAGGCTCCCAACCGCCATGCTTTCTCTCTTACTTTCTGCTTTTGGAATAAACCCTCAGATTGCCGGGTTCTCCTGGTCCACAGTGCTGCATGAGGACCCATCATGCCACATGGGGTGGTCGCCAGCGACTGTCGCACTGCCACTCACCACGCTAACCGGTGTGTGAGCTAGCCAGGCTAATTGGTTTATGGATAACATTAATTACCATGTTGCTCATTAATGGATGAAATCTTTATTGGTGCCATTGATCAGCGGACTTGTTAGCTGGCCTCCTAACCAATGGCGGATGTAACAAGCTCTCTTATTGGCATATCAATTAATGCAATCAATTCCTGGCCAGCGGCTGCCATTCGGCTCACTGGTTGTTCAGGGGTTGGAGACAGACCCACGTCCACTATGCCTTTACTCAGGGTGCCCAGCGCTCAACTGAAGGCCAGCTGGCCTCTCTGCTCCTTGGGACTTATTTATCGAAAAATATCACACCTACCTTTCCCCTCTGAAGGGAATAGCAACACCTACCCCTTTCACCCCAAATACTGGAGATGACCAAAGCGCCATGCTGGCTCAGGGGGCAGAAGCTAGAAGGGAGTGGGAGGGGGCTATTCCAGTGCTCAGGAGATGGGAATAAATGTTTCTAGCTGAGGCGCTGGCATGGTTCAGCCCCCAGGCTGGGCTCTGTACAACACCCTGAGCGATGGTGGGAACGGTCCCAAAACACGAAGCCCAGGCATTGGCCCCGGGCTTGCCTGGGGCTGTCTTCCCAGTCCCCTGACTTCCTCAGCCACGGCTGTACCCATGATGGCACTGAACAGCATCCACCCCACTCTGCACCTCCCGCGAAGGTGTTCCTATGAAAACGTCACCCGTGTGTCTTAAGTCCCGAGTTCCAGGATGAAAAAGGACTGAGCACATTAGGAACAGCTGCCCCATCACCACCCTGTGCCCAGCAAACCCAGGCACACAAGGAGTCTCACGTGAAACGCGTAGGAGACATCACTCAACAGCACCTGTGTCGGAAACAGGATGAACTTCCCCAGGCAACACTGAGTCGTCAGGTAGGTTGTTTTAGAAAAGGCTCAAGGAACTGGAGATGTGGGTGGATCCACAGAACCCAGGGTCAGAGCTGGACTCTGCTGCCAGCCAGTGAACACCGGGCATTAATACAAGGGCCAAGGGGATGAGCTGGGTCAGGCCCCCGGCTTTGGGGGAGATGCAGAAAACGCCTAACCCCGAGGCATGCTTCCCCTTCCCAAGATTAAAGGGAGTTTGACCCAAAAGGGAGCCCCTCAAAGTATCCCAGGCTTCTTTCTAAAAGTCAAATAAAAATTTAACTTTTTAATTAAGAAAGGAAGAAAATCACTACTCCACTCGGTAGTGCTAATACTATTAATAAAAGTCTGCGAGCAGGAGCATTAACTCAAGGGGAGCCACAAACATTGGTGAAAAGCAAATGTCACAGGGGAAGAAAGCAGCTTTTGCCCAAGCAGTGACAGAGCACAGGATGCATGATCAGGGACCTCACTCTGAGTGTTTGCAAGCACAGTTCAGGGCTTCTAGGATAAACATTAGAGATACTTCTTCTCATTTATAAATAGAAAGTGACATTTTTCCACATAGTACATCAGCACTTCCATATTCACAGGACAGAAGAGAGCCTGAATGGACTGAAGTAGGGACCAGACGGTGGTGTCTCAGCCGGATGTCACCCTCTCAGGGTGGAGACGGATGACACCAGAGAGAAGAGGGTAGAGACCTTAAGAGAGGCCAAGCCTTCTTTAACCCTATAGCTTCTCCTCACATGAAATTAAGGGTTGCACATTCTAAGCAGGGGTCACTGGATGTGTGTGACAGAGAGATGCCCAAACAAGGGCCCCTTCGACAGCCACTCAACACCATGGTGATGTTTCCAGTAAGGACCGTCTTGGGTCCTTCTGATGGCAAGAGCCCAGGTGTGCCTCAAAATATGGTGGTATCTGAACCTCTTTCTGGAGAACCCCAAAATACTGCAGGTGTCTGGCAAATTTTGATTCTGATTTCATTTTAAACACTACAATAATAAAGGCTACTCAAATGTGGCATATGCCAAAAGTTAACACGCTGGAGGCCAGTTTAATGAGTAGTAGGACCAAGTTAACTAGTCTTTGTATAGATGCCAGCATAAAACTTCAACCATTTCCACCTAATGGAAGCCTCTTCAAGACTGCAGGGCTGACTACCCAAATCATCACTCTTGAGAGCTACTTCTGTGGGGATGAGAACCTGTATAATAATGAACTAAACAAGAGACAGAAACAAAACGAAAGCTTGGCCAGTAGTACTTAACTTCCTTGTGTAACTGAACTCTACTTATATCTTTACTTCATAAGTAAATGCTACAAATCTGAACTCTTAATGTAACTATAAAGCTTTTTAAAAAATTATTCATATATTGGATTCCAGTTAAACTTCTTGCTTTCCTTCCTTTTTTTTTTTTCCTTGAAGAGCACGCCACTAATAAATGTTTACGAACCACTGCACCCTGAGTCCTGGATTGAAGGTGGAGCACACGCTGCAGAAGGCCTTCCTTGAGACACAACGTAGATAACTTTGCAATTCTCATGAGGATGTAAAGCCCTCCCAGCTCTAAGCCAAGGAAACACTCTGGCACACTCAGCCACTATCAATACCACACAGGTACACAAATGAAGAGGCAGGGGGCTGTGCAAGGGTGGGAAGGTGACAGCCGATCTCAGATTATTGCTTTATGTTGCATATTGTAATGTCGATTTTAAACAACTATGAAAGAGAAACATCTTTGATGGCTTCCCGTGGAAGCAAAACTAAGTCCCTTTTAGGAAAGGGCCACTTGCTTTCTCTGCAATGGGTGAACACTCAGAGTGGCAGCTGTCCTTGCCCTGGTAATGGCAGAACACTTCTCTGGTGTTTTTCTCAAGAACATTTAAGAAGCAGAAAAGAGGAGTTGGTCACTTGTTCACTGATGCATTCACTGAAGTCATGAGTCAAACAAGTCTTTCAGTTCATGCCTACGAGGTTCTGGCCACTGTGGATCCAACAGGGCAAGTTTCACTCCTATTCTTACCCTCTGGTAGATACTCCATGGGTGACATGAGATAGTTGTGTCAAATCCAACTGAGTTGCTGAACCATCATGCCCACAGGCATCTGGACAAGAAAATCACCTCTTTAATGGAAGCTCTGACCACCATTGGCCTCAGATGGTCTAACAGGATGACCAAGCAAGGGCTGAGGTGGCCCCACTCAATACTACCAGTCAATAGCAGAAATCTATTAAAGAATCAAGCCCCACCCACACCCTGAGACTCGGATCCGTGCTTCCCCGAGTCTTCACCTGGGTGATTATGTATCAAGATTCTTCCACACCAAACACAATAATAAATCAAATCTTATCAGAATTGAGCTATAAATCTGTGAAGACTCCAATAATTTCCAGCCAAGGGAATAACACCACAAAAGTACTTTTTAAACTAATTACTCAGATTCCGAAGTGCTGCCCTAATGAGCCTTCTTTCTGCCCAGAACTTACTAAGAGGAAAAAGTACCTTCTGGTGCAGTAATTACTGCTTTCCCCTTCAAACTTCTAACTGGAGATCGATGCTGCATTTTAAGACCCATTGATTTACAATTAGCCTGGCTTTCCTGCTAAAGTGTTTTTTAAGCAGAGTTTACTTTTATTTTATTTTGAAATCTCTGAGATCTGGTTCTTGGATTTTACATCCTCATGAGAGGGGACTGGAAATCTCAAAGAGGAAGATACACATCAGAAGAGAGAGGAGGAGAAGGATGCAAATCAGAATCAAGAGTGTGGATAAGGGGGAAGAGAAGTGGGTTTGCTCACAGGGTAAATTCAGAGTTGGGGGGTGGGAGCCAAAACTCCTGTGGAATGGGGAGGGAAGGAAAAATCCAAAGAGAGGAAGCAGAAGGCAGGGCAGCGGGGGAGAGCTGGGTGCCCAGGCGGATGAAGAAGAGTCAGCCTGGCTAGCATAGCTCTTTATTGCCTCTGCTGTTTATTAGCATCCTTGGGAAGAAAGACAAAAAAAAAAAAAAAAAAAAAAAAAGAGAGAGAAAGAAAGAAAGGAAGAAAAAGCTTTGTGCATCTTTGCAAAACAAAGCACTAGTTAAAAATAGTGTGTGCGGCAGGGACAGTGTGCTAACATGAGGGGCCTGGCAGCTCCAGCATTTGCACAATCTGTCCCATGAGAAGAGCAGAAGTAAGCGAAGCAATTAAGAATTTCATGCTGATTGCTTCAAGCATGTTTTTCTATGCCATAAAGATAATAGCATAAAGGATATGGCCTTGCTTCTCTCCCTCCCCTGCCTGACAACTTCTGCCTTCTGTCTTCAGGACTCTTTCTTTTCTTTGCCTCCATGTTTGAGAACTCAAGAAGCTGGCTGGCTAGGCTGGCACCACTTGATGGAACCTGTCATTTCCACACCTGAAGAAACAGCTCTTGTGCCTCAGTCTCTCCCTGCCCTTGATCAAGAGCAACCTGGAAGGGGAGACATCAGCCAAGCGGCCTTACTGAAGCACTACAGAAGGAAGGCATGGGAAATGGGGACACTGTCTCTGACCCAGCCAGGATCTCCATGGCCTCTCACTACCACTGGCTTCCTACAGGGATGGGCAGAAGATGGTCGTGGAGTGCAGATGGTGACAAAGAGAAATCTCAAGAATGGGGCAGGGGGACAAAAACTACTAACTTTTTACCTTTTTTAAAAAAAGTATTTTATAGCAAGATTGTATAGGCCAATTTCAAAGACTAATATGAAAAAAGTGCAATTAAATCCTTGAAAAACTGACAGATCAGCAAAACAAAACCACCCGGAGGAGAGCCCGGTTGAGCCTCATTAAGAAAGAGTTCAGCCTGTTTCTAAAACCCTTCTTAACACTTAGCTGGGTACCTCCCAGCAGTGAGTGCTCCCAACGCGGCTGGCATAATTAGTGTCAGAATGGAAAGGGGAGAAATCAACCTAGGAAATAGAAATTAAAACACAAATTTAAGGGGGGGGGGAGGTCCAAATGGAAAAACATTCCGAATTCAAGCAACAAACACCCATCAGTCCACGTGAGGGCAACCGGGAGAAAGCAAAATACTCTATGCACAGATAAATGTGTTCCAATTACAGAGAAAAGGGTTGGGCCAGAGCAAGAGATTTATGCTGCAATTCTCCATCTTCAACCTCTCCCCTTCCCCCAAAATATATTCTACGCTGTGGTCACATCAACTCCAGGAGGCTGGGTTAATGGCAGACGGATGGCAAATTGCACCAACCTCCGCATCAATTATAACCATCACGCCTGACAATAGGGAAAATGAGATCTGGTGACAAATTTCCACACCTTCGGCCATCAGGATCCCCCAGTGCTGGAGTGCATGCATGCGTGCGAAGCGGAGAGCATGCGGGTGAACGCATCGTGTGTGCAGCCACTAGCCTGCGACGGGGAGGTGCTGGGCTGAGATCCATTATAGACGAACAGGCCACTGAAGAAGAAATACTCTGGAGATGGGCAAGTCGGCAGGGAGACGAAGCCATTTTATTAAATCAGGCAAATTCTAATTTATTCTGCAGAGACAGAGGAAAGAAAATGGATTCATTCTTGGTATATCCTCTGAGCCAGCGCCTATCACCCCAGCTGAGGCAAGGAGGGGAAAGAAGGCTCTGAGATTCATAAGGAAATCAAGGGAAGGTTTCCCCCTTTAAAAACCAAGCATTACAATCTATTTCAACTTCTGCATGAAGAATATGGAAAATAATGCTCTCGCCAGAGAAATGGGGGAGGGGGACTCTGGCTTTTGGATTATTTCAGCTCACAGATTTGATGCAATGCAATATAAAATCAGAAAGGTAATGGTGACCTGGATAAGTTACTGACAAGGATGGGCAAAAGGAACTGTGGGACATCTCCCTCCGTGGTAAGAAACACCACCTGCCACCTTCCCCATGGTGGGAACTTAAAATGCACTCCCCAAGTTGGAAAAAAAAGGGGGAAAAAATGCTGAGCACAAGAACTCCAAGCACAGAGGTTGCCTTTCATTAACAAAAGGCGCTTGTGTTTAGACTGCAATTAGAAGACCAAGGTTTTAATTAAACAATTACATGAAGTTCGTTTGGCTTCCTGTATGGTCCAGTACTTCACCAGTGTCTTGGGGTTGGCTCAGCAGTGAGCATTTAGAGCACCGGCTATTATGAAGGGGAGGAAATGGATGTCACAGTGTACATGTAACTATAAAGCTGGACGCTGTATCTGTCTGTCTGTGGTTCCCCGGCCATGTTCTTGAACAAAGGAGAAGCCAGGGAGACTGACATGAGTACTTGCACTGCGGTCAAACCATAAGCCATCAGCAACCCTGTACTACTGGTTGCTGAACAGAAGAGATTATTCAAAGTGTCACACAAAACCCAGGAGGCTGCACATGGGGTGGAGTGGGGGGGGGGTGCGTTTCCCAAGTGAACAACTGTGTCTCTATCAAAGCACAGGCTGGGTGCAGCTTGCTTCCTCCATAGCCCCTTTTAACTAAGAAGATTCGCAGGAGCTTAGATACCTTCAAATTCCCAAACCACCTCTGAGAGGGGAAAGAAAGCTGCTCTTTCACTATCCGGGTGGTGGCTGTCCAAGGCAGACTGCTGGCACGCATGGGTCTAGATTCCCAGGAAAGACTTGGCTGTTGCTTTTCTAAGCACAGGGAAAACTTTCCTGTGGCCCCAGCTGTCAGCACTCTCCATGTTCGACAGTTGCAAGTTTGAGGCCGCTGGGATCTTCCCCTATCTCCATCAGCTTTGGTAGAAAGAAGGCAGCCACCTTTGGCCGGGTCATGTAGAACAGACAGCTGGGGCCATCTTCACCCCTCTGTTAAGTGTACTTTGCCAGGTGAGTTTGGCTGGGCTCATAAAAACAGACAAGCAGACTGACCAGTTTTCATTCCAGGGCACCCATCAAAAGTCACAGACACCCCTTCTCCCACTGGGGCAGCCAGCAGGATGAACTCTACACTGACACCTGCAGGCGAAGCTTCAGATTGCACTTCCCAGGAGCTAAATGCTATCTTATTCCCTCGGGTTCCCAGACCACCTTAAATTCTTTCAATTCTGAAAAAGGCCACTGAAGGGGTGAACGATCCTAAGTGGCCAGCCAGATAATACTGACTGATGGGTTTATATGTGCCTAGCACTAGGTTATCTTCCCAGGCATTTCAACCTGATCACTGAAAAAAACCTCAGAAACAGATGCTTTACTCCATCTAAGGCTCACCTAATGTCAGGGTAATAAGTATGTTTTAGGCTGCACAGACCACCAACTCCATTTTAGTTTTTCAAGAACAAGAAATTCCTCACACTACCTGGATAATGTGTGTGTGTGTGTGTGTGTGTGTGTGTGTGTGTGCGCGCGCTTTATAAAAGCAGGACAATGAAAAAAACTTCATTTTTTAAGTTAATAAAAGCAGAGGGGTTCTTTTCCCTCCAACTTCAGGCCATGCTGCCGTGCTAGGCTTGCAAAGAACTGTAAAATGTAAGGACAACTCTGGAGATCATCATCACTAATTCATTCTACCCGTGCTGAAAAGCAAAGTGGCCTCCACACCAAAATGCTTCATCTTGCAGACAAAGAGGTTTCTGCCAACCGATCCCAGGAACTGCCTAAGGAAAGGGCTGCAGCTCCCCAGCTTGAAAGGCAGGCGGCCAATCAGAACTAATCTCTGCCTGGGGAAGTAGATTCAGCCTTCTGTTCTGGGATCTAGTGCCCAGGGGGTTCCCGAGTGGCAGGGGGTGGCCTTGCTTCCCTTGGGGTTCCCATCCCACACCCCCAAAACTGACACGGGACTTTCTTGTCAATGCCTTTCACCACCATCAGCCATAGCAGAAATTATTTTAGATCAAGTCCAAAACTAAAATCCAAAGTCACGAGGCTGACTTTATGACTTATTTATTTCTTTCTTCCTTCATGGACAGAAGGTTAATATAAGAGCAACTCCTTGGCAAACCTTTAAGGGTAATTCAAGCGACACTGATGTGAATCAATGTTCCCTTTGTGAACACATTACTTGGCAGAAACTGGCTTTTTGTAACCCCCTTAAACATAGCCAGCAAAACAAAAAGAGGGGGAAAAATGTCCTTCAAACAAAAGGATGAGGTGAAAATAAAGAGAGAGTCGACTGCACTTTATTCTCTTTCATAGAAGCAAATGGATCTGGTGCTTTTATACATTAATCAATCAATATCACTGACTGTACATCAGCAGGGTAGCCAAGTTATGAATGACCTTTCTGGCAAAGAGGACACTTTTAATGCTCATAAGACTGCTCATAGCTTAGCAACTTTCCGAATTTATGCCTGCATGATTACCCCTCGGAGGCGAGCAGCCGTGAGCACTGCACTAAATATGGCTAGGTTAGTCGTTTCCAATTTGCGCAGAGGGAAGGAAAGATGAGGACCTGGCTGCCCCATTTATGCACCAGCAGCTGCAACCTGGGCAGCGCAGAGGGCAGATCCCCAGGCCCTGGTGGCCTGGCTCCTTGTTGAGCATCAGGACAATTCAAACGCAGCAGCTTCAGAAGGCCCAGCAAGGCGGCTGCGCCCAGCTGTGCTTCCCACACTCAGGTCCCCAGCCCACCGTGCTGGCGGACGCTGGGCTGGCCACTGCGGGGGCATCCCCAGGCTTCCTCCACCTCCCTCACTCCCTGCTCCGGGTCTTGTCTGGGTCTCGAGAGCCTCCCCACGTTGATGGGGCTCCTCCAGCCAGGCAGCATAACTTCAGGCTTCCAAAAAAGAGAGTCGAATTTTCACCTTGTAAGTTGTTTCTCTTTCTCTCTTTCTCTCTCTCTCTCTTTCTTTCTTTCTTTTCTTTTTTTTTTAAAGCAATCCGCACCAGGGTGCTTCTATTGACAGGATGGATGACGCTTACGCTCTCCAGAAATATCCAGCCCACATAAACAAACAGTTGGGCCAATCTCTTTATTTTCCCCTCTCACCAACTCAGCCATTCTCTTCATGTCCAGAAGGCAGGGCAGGAAAGTTCTCTGGATTCCATTCCTTGTGGGTGGAAATGGGGCAAAGGGCTCTCTGTGGGTTTGGATTTCTATGACAACCATTATGGTCTCAGGGAGGCCACACGGGGGCAAGAGATGGAAAGCCCACCCCCATTACCACCTGGCTTCCTTTTCCCAGCTTCTCTCTACAGTCGTGGTAACAACCTCTGGAAGCCTGATGGTCTGTTGACAAGGACTCACTTTTTTTTGTCTGGCTCCCATAGAGGGAAATAAAGACATTGGGGAATTTAAAGTGTAGCTTTAACTTCCTCTAAACCACCCAGGAAGAAACCATAGGCTGCATGCAGCTCACTGTCCTCACTGATGTGGGGGAAATTCAGGGCAGGGATGAGTCTAAGCCAGACCCTCGCAAGTCTAGGAAGAGTGGGCTCCACCAGGTAAGAGCGGGGCCAACACAGGTGAGTGGCTGTGGCCACTTCGGGTGACAGTCACAGGAATGGAACTCGGCCACTCCTTGTTCAGATTCCTGAGGTCAGGAGACTTTGCCTAAGGAGGACTTAACTCCTACGATGCTACTGGCTGAGGACAGGCCCCCGGGCCACAAGGCAGACCCAGAAGCTGCTCTATGGAAATGGAGGATAAGCAACAATAGGGAAACAAGACAAGGGAAGCCTGTTTTAAAGACATGACTTGGGCATCTCCGGATGGGTGGGCAACCTCTTCACATGTTCTCGGGCTTGGGGGGTGTTGGTGACTGCCAGGGGCTGCAAAGAACACTCCCAGTGACAGGAACGTTTCTCTGCCCTCTCTAGCCTGGGTCTTCCCCTTGGTGTCCACACTGAAATCAGCAAGATGGGTCTGGTCCCCCATTATGTTTTAACACAGATTCCCTCTGCTCCAAGTGGGAAGGAACATGGAACCCCAACCCGTGGTGCCACACGTCCCCTTCCTGTCTCAGCAGGAAGTGATCTGAATGTTTCCATTTTCCACAGAAAGTTGAAAATCCACACATCTAACACCTCTTAAAAACGTGCTCACTTTGGCCCCCTTTCCTTTCATTGTTTAACAAGTCCTTCTTGTCCTTCCGTCTCTTTCAAACTTTCCAAACTCGTAAGTCATCTTTGCTGCTAGCACCTCGGGGGTCTCCCTCACCGGGCAGGGCACACTCGGGAGCAGGGCTGGACTAAACCCTCAGTTGTGCTTCCTTTTGGGATCCCTGTGCCAGCCTGGTGGGTCCCCTGCCATCTCTCAAAAAGCCTCCCTTGTTTAAGAACTGCAAAGCCTGACCTGATCTTGGGGGAGGGGGCACGGAGTTGACGTGGCAGCCTCTCGGGGCTCCCCAGTTACACACCCCCCCGGCTGCCCCTGTTCACCTCCTCCTCTCTGCTGGCCAGCAGCAACTAGTCAGTTCATGCTCTCCCCTCACACGTTCCCTTTCCTGAGCACATGACACCAGTCTGCCACGCAGATGGCAAGACACTTGTGTCCTCTGGGCTGCGTGTGTCCCCACTGCCCGTCTGGAAGGCTCAGTACCCACTGGCCCCTACCACCAGAGGGCTGCCCTGATGCAGACTGTCATACAGCATTTCCTCCTTGTGCAAGTTTAAATCTCTACATACTCAATGACATTGGCAAAGATAAAGGGGCATTTGACCTCTCCCCTAAGAATTTGGTGGAAACTCCCACTACTGGGAGTGTGAGGTGAACCTCACCTGGGGCAGATGCAGACAGGCCTCCCCCTTCCAGGTGAGGATGCGCATCAGCCTGGGGCATCCCTGCGGACCCCACAGTGGGCCTGGATGAGCCCCCAGCCCGCAGAAAGAGCCAGCTCCCCCACCCCCACGTACACTTCACAAGTGAATCCTCGGGCCTCAGTAATTTTAGTTTCACCAAGAGAACAGCCTAACATCCTTAAGGAAACCCCAGGTGCTTCCTCAAAGCCGGAGCCAGGACCGGAAATATACATCAGAGAAAAATTCTATCTGAAAAAGTCAAATCACCGAGACACAAAGGATGCAAAATCCATACAGCCCACACAAATGTCCACGTTTTAAAAAATTTCACACAGAAATCAAAAGTAACCGTGATTTTCGGCTGGGTTTCTACAGCTTCTGCTCCCTGAGACTATGAGGAGAGGGACCGTGCAAGCTGCATCGCGGTGCAACTGAATGGCGAGTCTGGTCAGGCCGGGCCGCTTCTGAACAGCCCCCCGGGGATCCCAGAGCACTCGAACCCCAAATTCAGAACCCTACTTACGAAGGTGGGGCTGGTGAGCCGTGCCACTCGGTTTGCCCCTCCCCAGGACGTGCCAACTGCACTGGCCTTCCTTCCGCCCCCGGGCCTTTGTGCCAGCTGGGCTCTCGGCCTGCAGTGTTCCTCCCCTTCTCCACATGGTCAAGTCAGGTCCCAGCCTAAATGTCACCACCTTAAACAGAGGCAAAAGATCAAGCATTTAACCTGCCTCTGCGGCACTCAGGGTAATCGCAATTAGGTAACGAGGAACACCCTCCCTCGACAGGAGCGGCCCCGCTGATAAACTGCGGCAGTAGAATGAGAATGTCACCATTTTGCCCATCCCAGATGAAACAGGAGATTTAGGCAACTATCACCAGTGGCTGCTTATGTTACAAAAGAGTCGCCGAGCCACGTGTGTCTCTCCTACAATATGCAGCCACAACGCACGGCCACAACCTGAGGCCGCCTGGAGAAAGAAAGCAACACAGCTGGCCCCAAATCAGACCGAGTCTCTGGAGTGACTACCAGTCCACAGGAAGCACGAGGGACAAAGGAACAGGCTAGATGACATCACGGGGATGCCGTCATCAAAATTCAGACCGCAGGAAATTCTAGGATAGATGATTCCGTTTCTTCAAAAAAAAAAAAAAAAAAAAAAATGGGGGGTTGGGAGTCAGATGAGGAACCTAGGAATAAACAGTAATTTTAGAGACACATAAATTGATGAAAAGATGAAGACCTTGCTTGCATCTAGACTTAAACCTTTTTTTTTTTTTTTTTTTTTAAACCCATGTAACCAGGCCTGGTGGGGCATGCCTGTAATCCCAGCAGTTCAGGAGGCTGAGGCAGGCGGGTCTCAAGTTCAAAGCCAGTCTCAGCAACTTAGGGAGGCCCTGAACAACTCAGCAAGATCCTATCTATAAATCAAATATAAAGGCCTAGGGATGGGGTTCAGAAGTTAAGTGTCCCTGGGTTCAATTCCTTTTACAAAACAATAATAGCAACAACAAACAAACATGTATTAGGGAATTCTGGATGCTGACTCAGTAATTGATGATTTTGAGTACTTCTAATATTTTGTGTCTGATAGTGAGACTGTAGTCACGTTATAAAGAGAGATAAAAACAAATGTTTATGGATAAAATAAGTGGAATCTGTTTCAAAATAATTTAGTAAGGGGAAAGCATGGGTGGGTTTGTATCAGTAAAAAAGGTTGGGTAGTGGGTTCACAGGATGCATTGATGTGCCTGAAATCTTCCAACAACAAAAAATCTTTCTTTATTTTTTTTTAAAGAAAAAAAAATCTTCCTTTTTTGACATTCCTTCTACAGTACACACCCAACAGACACCAGGCATCCTGTCTGATTAGCCGATTTTAATTCTTTGCCTAACACTTAATTTTTCTTTTTGTTTAATACCCTTCAAGTTTCTCTAGAAGGTAAGGTCCATGAGATCTGGGGCCTGGCCACCCACATTTGCCACCATGTCCCCAGGGCTTTGCAGCTGTCTGGCAGACAAGGAAGCTTCCTTAAATACACATTAAAAAACAGATAGGCACATGTACAAACAAGACCACATCAATCACTGAGCAGCAGCTCGAAGCACTGTATTCCCTGATACTTGTGTATGGTTTGGAGGGACCGTTCATCCCGCATCTCAGGAAGATGTGAAAGTATTCCCATGCCCCTCAAATTGCTTAAGCGCTGTGTCCTGGCAACAGATAGTCATGTATCAAAAGACACACACAGAAAACTTTGCAACCTTTCTAAAAACCTGGGAATGAAGCACCAAATCGTGTCAGCAGAGAGGCAGCTGACCTCTCAGGTGGCCCGTACCCCTGGGCTGGCTCCACGCACGGCCACCAGAGTTACTGAGTCACGTAGGTGGTGCACATCAGAATCAACGACTCCCTTTTCCAACAGCTGTGGTCTAAGTCTGAAACTGAGCCAACAACAAAAGCCATCAATCATCCAAATGTCAGGCTACCTGGAAACGCCCAGATGTTACAGTTCTGAAGATGGAGCCTAGGGCAACGCAATGCAAGGGGCGTTCAGTTTACAAGTCACGATGATGCCAACTGGAAAATGACAGACCCTTCCAGAGTCCTGTAGGATTCAAATAAAGATGCGGACCGGTGCATGGCCAGCTGGGAACTGGAGCAGGCGGTTAGGTGAGGCCAACATGGGCCTTCACGGAAGGCATTTTTTGGTGCTCGGGATGGAGCCCAGGACCTTGCGCATGCTAGGCAAGCTCTCTCCCACCAAGCTGCACCTCCAGTACCTCCAGGACACACTTTTAAAAACTGGATTTGGCATTCCTTCCTCTTTCAGGTTAGTAAGAGCCAGTTGAATCATGTTCACGAATTATTTTAAAACAGAAAACCAGACCTTAGGGGCTGGGGAGATAGCTCAGTCGGTAGAGTGCTTGCCTCGCAAGCACAGGGCCCTAAGTTCGATCCCCAGTACCGCCAAAAAAAAAAAAAAAAAAAAAAAAAAAAGAAAACCAGACCTTAGCATAAGAACCTGAAAGGGCTGGGAAGATAGCTCAGTCGGTAGAGTACTCGTGTTGCAAGCACAAGTACCTGAGTTCTATCCCCAGCACCGCAAAAAAAAAAAAAAAAAAAAAGGAAATTAAAGAACCTGAGAAATAGCTTTTACATTCTAGAAACAAACCTGTAAACTTGAAAGAGTTCCTCTAACAAGTATTTCTGGGTGACTACCTGTGCCCAGGACAAGCTGGAACCAAATGATGAGAATGAGGACCCAGGTGAGAACCAGGCAAGTCAGAAAGGGGTGGGGCCAATGGGAAGGGTGCTGTGGCTGGGAGCCTTTAGTCCCATCCTGGTACCCCAGGTAAGTCCTCAGTCCCCAGCCAGCCTGCAAATGCCATGGACACACCTCCCCTGATGGTGGCACTGTGCTGGGCCATACCAGGTCCCTGGGTGAGAACCCTTCATCAATGTCAGGGCTCTGCTTGTTCTCCAGTGAGCTCCACACCTCAACTCGGACCTCACTTCTACCCAGCATGCCAATCGAAGGGCAGGAGTGAAGACCCAGGTGAGGAACAGGAAGAGAGGAAAGTATTGTATGGAGAGGGCTTCCTCACCCCTAACGGACAAGGGCTTCCCCTGTTGGGGCTAGCTCTTCCCAACTGGACCACTGAACAAGGCCACAGCATCTGCCAAGCCCTCCGGGGCTATGAGCCCTGCAGACTGAGGACATGGCTATGCCACTCCGGTTCATTTGAAGCTTGGAATCTGCTGGAGAGTTCTCCCTGACCACAGAAAAAGAGAAAATGCCACTCTGAAGATTTTGTGTGACACTGGGACAGTTGTCAGTGGGAGAGGGGGACCTAAGGCTTCTCTGAGCTCAACCCATCCCAGACTCCTCCCGCCAGGAAGGACATGGGTGTACCAAAGCTACAAATCAGAAAGATAATGTGGTGTGGCCAGCAGATAGATGCCCAAAGTAGAGGGAGGGAAAAGGGAACAAAGAAATCTTTGTGGACAGATAAAATGAAAACCTGGCAGGGCTCTGTTCTAACAAATGATCCAGAAACGCAATGGGACTACCTTTTCTCCTTTGGCAGATGTACAGAGAGGCAAAGTGGGAACCAGAGTGGGAGGGGGTGAGAGTGAATGTGTTTCTACTATGTGCCAGGTTCCATGCTAAGGGCGACCGTTTTTATGTAAATTTTCTCATTTAACTGTCATTATGAGAATTAACGAGATAGACCCTCAAAAGGTACATTTGCACCCCTCTTACAGGTAGTAGGAGGAAGTTTTGGAGCTGTGTAGTTGGGGACCTTGAAAGAAACATGAAGAAATTTTTTTGTGCATATGCATTTTTCTGGGGTCATTTCTTTCTTTCATCAGATGATCTGAAAAGGTCAAGAATCCCCAGGTTACGTAACTTAACTAAGGTCACCTGGCTCGGAAAAGCTGGACTCTAAACTCCTATGTGACTTTTAAGAGCTCTTGCAACTGGGTCTGATCTGAAAGCTCCCGATGTCCACTGCACCGTGAGAGAGGAAAAGAACCACAGGAGGGTTTCCTGAGGGTTGAGGAGATGGGGAAGGAAATGAGATGGGTGCCAGGCCAGAGCAAATGTCTGAGGACATTAACAGGGTCCTTTCACTCTCCCAGAGTTCTTCAAAGCAATTTCACCTCTTTGAACATATTCAGTGCAGAGAAATGACCCCTTTTCATGGAACCAACCCTGCCCACCCAGGTCCCTCCCCCACAGAGGTGCAATCCCACCCACTTGCAGACCCAGCTTTACCTGAGGCCAGAAAGTGACCTAGAAACAACGGGACAAGCAGCAAATATCCAATATCGATTCCCTAAATGACACAATCTTTCTGAAGGGAAGTTCTGCAAAATGTACATAGTCATTATCTTCGGGGAAGGGGTAGTCTCATCCTTATAGGTCAAAATCCCCCCAACAGACACACTGCAATTTTAAAAATAAGAAGCATGTTTTACTTCTCTTATTCTGGAGGAAGAACTGCTTATATTGCAATTAAGAAAGCATCTCATTGGCATGAATGTTTTCCCACCGTGGGCTGAGCACAAATGACCTGGGGGTCCAGCATCAAGTCTCACTAACCCAGCATGAGACTCTGCAGCCTGCATCTTGGCCCCAGTCCCCAGTGCATCACAAACCTTGATACCCGTGACCCTGCTGAGAAAGGTTCACCCTTGATTCTGCTCCACAAAGGTCTACAATGGTTGCGTAGCATATTATGTGATCGCTCTGAGCAGTTACACGGAATTTAGAAAAACCAGCACTTTTTAAGCAGGGGAGGGGAAAAGACTAGACCAGCATCACTCAGGTCAGAGAGCGCTGGCAATGCATGCTGCTGAATGAAGAAGTGTGGGCTGTCTGAACCTAAGCAGGAAGACAGAACTGTTTAAGTGTGTCCCCTTCTATCTGGAAGATGGAAAGACAGATACAACACATTTCAGAAAACAAAATATGTCCTAATTTGAAGGCTGCAAGGAGCAACATCAGAATCCTATGAGCTAGTGCCCTCTGGAGCCAATGAGTAGTTCTTCCACGTATTGTTGACATGGATTTAAACAAGTAAGCCACATTTATTTTAGTTGGATCATCTGTTTTTGCTCCTGCAGTCATTTCCTGTCAAATTTCAAGTAGTGGACATAGGGAGAGTAGTCTTTCACAGAAACAAAGAAGTAATGTTATATGTAACCAGGCACTTTTTTCTGAAGGTGGTAGCTTTCTTCTTTTGATAATATCCCCTGGTTTACTGTACAAACCTGTTTAGTTGGTTTTTCTGGATAGTTCTCATTAATCATTGAAAAGGGGTATTTGTGGAGGCATAAAAAAAATACAACAGCAACGGAGACACACTAAGTTTGTGGGATGGGGTATGCTCAGCACCCATCAAGGCAACACAGGGATAGAGCAATCTAGCACCCAAGGAAGCAAGGAACTGACTGAACTACTAATCGATGAGACAGATTCTGAACTAGAAGCTACAGATGTAGCATAAGACATGATCCCTGCCCCACAGAGGTTTCCAATTTTAGGGATGAATAGTAAGCAGATATTAAGTAATCAGCCAAACGAGGCTGTCAAATCTTTTCGGAACAATATGAGATAAACAAACAGTACATAATTATAATCATGTGCATGATGCAGTGGTACGAATTAAGTGCTATATTTATTTGGAGAAGTGGGAAATGAGGGAAGTAAGTGTGGTTTCCATGATAACACCCTTCACCTTCTCCTTTCTTACCATACCTGCTCCTTCCACCTGGAGCACTGAGTCCAATGTCCCCAGGTCAACCCTGGTTGCTGCCTCCCCATTTTTCCCAGGTGGAACCACCTAAAAACAGCACTAAGTGCCTCACTTTTACCACCCCCATCCCACTAACCCAGTCCT
This sequence comes from Sciurus carolinensis, assembly GCF_902686445.1. Classification (NCBI taxonomy): domain Eukaryota; kingdom Metazoa; phylum Chordata; class Mammalia; order Rodentia; family Sciuridae; genus Sciurus; species Sciurus carolinensis. The sequence goes on from NC_062228.1 coordinate 14,168,411, forward strand.
TCCTTTTATTCCACCTTGTATGAGCTTCACCTTCAAATCCTTCCATCGGCCTCTAGGGAGCTGGTATTACCTCTCTAAAACAAGAAGGGATCGTGTCCTTTGCTAGGTACAAGTATCTCAGGGTTCAAGCACCCTCGAGGGGTGATTCCAAGTTCTCCTACCAAATGAGACTGTGGTCCTTCCTTAGTGTCACAGCCCTCACGGCTGCCCTCTTTGCCTGTTCACTTTCTATATTCTGGCCACACTTTACCCACAGGCAAATCAGCAGTTTTCAGAGTCCATGTCAATGGTTCACTTAGTAATAGTTTCCTGTTAGACAGTGAGAGTCCTTGGACACAGAACTTTTACCCTTCACCTTTGGCTCCTCTACCTTGATCTCTTCACCAGGTTCAGGGGCTCAACAGCCTTCTGTTCACCTAAGGAGCTAGAGATATGGCCCTGTTGTATGTGTGACCTTGAAGATGAATGCAGGAATAATTACCTCCAGAAAGGAAGAGGGGAATTGGCAGAAAATGTAAGAATGGACAGGACAAAAAGCTGAAAACTATTTGATGCAAGAAGAAGAAAAACCAGAAGAATGTATTTCTGAAAGACCAAATGAGCGAAGAGTGGAAGGTGAAGTCAAGACTATAATTCCTGAGGTATCCCGGGGTAAAGATCTGCCTCCCATTTATTCCCTTCAGAGAAAGGCAGGGAGATGGAAAGTAGGGAAACAAGAACTTTGAATTTTTATTAGATTTAACAGAGCAAAGGGAAAGGTAATCAAATGCCATTACTGTCATACATTCAAAAATACTGGGAGGGGCTGGGGAATATAGCTCAGTGGTAGAGCACAGGTATAGCAAGGCCTTTGCCCAGGATTCTCTCTAGCTGGTATGAACTCCTCAGTGGCCCTGACCAAACTCCTGAGCTCTCACAACATACCTAGGTCCCTTTCCTCTGTCTGCCTCTACCCCTCCATCACTCCAGGCGCAAGCTGACCCTCTCCTTGGAACTTCTTCATTATTTAACCGGAGATTCCTCACTCCAAGGAAGGCCCAGGTTATTTACTGTCCTGCTCCACTATCTGGTAGTTACCCTGAATCATCTTGAATACTGTTAACTGAGTGTGTGTGTGTGCGTGTGTGTGTGTGTGTGTATGTTTTCTACTCTCGTATTCTCTCACAACTTGTGTTTACAACTAACAGATGCTTAAAAAACAGCTGTGAAGTTCAACATGCACCGGTGATTCCAATGCAAAAACAAGGAGGAAATCGCCACTGAATAACCTCAAAAGGACACTTGGAGAAAATGGTGACTGTTTCTGTTGTACATTTAGAGCCCCCAGAATATAAATTTGCATTTGTATAACTTCCCTCTTTAATGGGAGTTCGTGTACATTATTTCATTTATCTTATTAGTATGATGGGATTTGTTCGTGATGAATCTGTAGCACTATAGCTACTCGTCATCATTCCATTATCGCTACATGTTTATAGATTTTTCTCCTTTATTACTCATTTTATTTTTTCCATCAAGTATATTTCATATATGAGGTAGTAATTACTACGTTCTCGACTCCTTACGCTTAAAGTTTGCCAATTTTTTTCTAATTGTAAAGGAATAAGTGCCCATTGTGGAAAGTCCTAAAAACAGAAAAAAGTAAGATGGAAATAAAAGTCGTCTGCAATCAGTTTTAACATTTCAATATATTTACGTATTTTCAAGGGAAATTATGACAATTATACATAGTTCTGTATCTTGATTTCCCCTTCAGTCTACAGAGTTTTCCTCCATATCCTTAAATATTTATCAACAACATTATTCTTAATGGCCACCTAGATTTCCATTACATAATTATAACCTAGTTTACTTAATCCCCTCCTTATCTTTTAAAAGACATGGCTGAGGCTTCTAATTGTGCTCCTAATGACTGCTCTCTGGAAACAGCACTCACCCTTCCTCACTGCTCACTACCCTCAGTTAAAAAATTCTGCAGCGCCATAGGTAGTCATATGACTGAGCTTCGGCCAATGAGACGCTGGCGGAAGTAAGTGGGTGGAGCCTCAGGAACAGTAAAGAGGCGGGCTCAGGTGACGCATGCGCTCTTGCTGTCCCACGGCCTCCTGCCTGGAGCTCAGGTGGATCAGCCATTTTTCAACCATGAGGAGCCCACATGCTTGGCGAGGAGTGCCACATGGAAAGACTGAAGGAAGATGGGTCCCTGCGGCCCCAATGGAAGCTTCCCTCTTGGGCTTGACGGCCCTCCTCCTGAGGAGGCGTATATGAGGAAAAATCAGATTCCCATTTAAGTCATTGGTGAGATGTCTGGAATCCACAGCCGGCATGCTAGCCAACAACGGGTGTCTGCCTGGCTTCTACTGTCTTCATAATCTACTCTGCTTCAAAATTAAGGGACCAGGACTTCATGCTACATACCACTTCGGTGGTCATCCAGTCCAACCCGAGACAGAAGTCCTGGGCAGGAGGCTTGCGGGGCCTCTCTTCCTCTCAACACGAGCTGCCCTAGCTGCTGCTTACCAGCGTCCCACAAGAAGCCCAGAGAAGGACGTGGGCCCGTGTTTGTTCATTGTCAGTGCTTCTACAGCTCCAGCTGAGAGTAACCAAGAAGAGTGCCCCTTGCTGGCTCAGCTATCTCCCATACAAGAATTCCAAAATTACAAGCCTCTGGGGCTGCTTGGCACACTCTCCCAACTGGGCCACTGCCAGTAGGGCTGGCAGATGCCTGAGAATTTAGGTGGTCACCGGGATTCAGGTCCCTTTCTCAATGGGGAGACGGGGTTTACAGGGAGGCATCAGATCCAAAGGAAACCCTCAGTATGAATAGGCCCAGCCCAGACACTCAGGGGGTCCCCAGGCCCCAAGGAAACCTTGATGGAGCATGTCATTGTCCACATGGCCCACCAGGGGTCAGTTTATTTGCTCACACAGCTGCTAGGTTGAAGCCTCAATGCAGTTTCTACTTGATTCAAGGAACTGGAATGGCAGGCGCCAAGAGAAAAGCTGCTTCTCTGATGAACAAACTGTTCTGCCCATTAAAACAGTGTACAAAGTCCTATGAAGACTTAACACTGCCCCAGATTCAAAGACCAGCATCTAATAGGGTTAACTGAACCGCCAGCTTAAGACAGGTTTAATGAGATGACAGTGTTTCAATAATGCTGCTTAAAGTAAAGTCTAAAATGTGCCAGTCAAATTTCCAGCCTTGGCAAGAACAGACTGGTGAAGACACCAGCCTGGTGGCTGCCACACCCTGGCCGGTGATAGCCATGCCTTCACAGGGCCTCACAGTTGTGGAGGCTGCATTGACCCTGTGAGATGGTTCATCAGCACCCAGGTGGTTTTTGACAACTAAATTAACTTTGAAAATAAGCTTTTTTTTTTTTTTTTTTTCTGTCCTAAAGGGAAAATGAGCCAGAAGTCCTGTTAATCTAGGATACTAGTTACTCAATTTTGACATAATTTACAGGCTGGTGTTTTTACCCCCAAACTAAAGTAACTATCTTTATCCCAACTTCACTGTTTCACAAAATCAAGAACATGCACAAAGCTTCAGAGGTTTTGCCTAAAGCAAGTCTTCAAAATATCTGGGATCAAATATTTCATTCTGTAATAGGGTGGAAGAAACTAATAGAAACAAATTTTATTATTCTCTGTAAATTTCAACTTCTTTAGCAACAAATGGCTTGAGGATCCAGGTTTGCTTGAGAACCATGATAAAATAAATCAACAGTTGGAGTTTCTTCTCTTTCAATTTAATGAAAGCTATAGGCTCCCATGACAAGTAAATGTTGCAGGTGGACAGGAAATTCATGAGATGTTGGCCACGATTCAGTACTGTCAGTCTGCCCTGCTCAGCTTGCCATCCCCAGTCATCCAGACAGGTCCTCCTCACAAGGCACTGCCCATTGGAGAGTTTTATTAACCAGATGCTTGGGGGTTTGTGTATATTTATATTACCTCCTGTTCTGTCTTTCCGGTCTACCCAGGCATGTTGGGGGAAAAAAAGTTATGATAAACTTTAATAAAAACAAAATTAAAATGATTAAACCTTTCATATCCTTTAGAGATAATCTCTCTTCTGCTGGCTGGTCAAATCTGGAAGAAAACAAATGTAAACCATAACTTGCTGCTGCTTTTCCATTTTTCCTCCCTAAAGAAACAAACAGAAAAAGCTGCCTGTGGCCAAATTTTTAAAATAAATTTGCTCTCACACACGGTAGCCAGGTGTGCTTTCGAGATTCTTTCCAAATATCATGATATGTGCCCAGTTCCTTCTCTCCTGGGGTCTTTCAGCATGAGATGAAAGGACAGGGACCCAAGAAGAGTCACTCCAATAGCCCTGGCACAATGCTTCACAGAAGAGACTAGAAGCCCTTCCCCTGCCCACCACATACTCATCCCTCAAAACTCCAAACAACAACAAAAACCAGCCTACATTCCTCAATAAAGAAAAGCCCAAAGAAAACAGTACAGTATGGCACAAATCTCCCTGGTCTTATGTGTTCTAAGGAAGTCCTCAGATCCGCCTGGGGTCTGGGCACATGTCCACAGAGAATCAAATGGCTGCAGAATTAGATCAAGCCTGTCTGTCAAAGGCCAGTTAGACACGAAGTCGGAGGTAAGTAATCAGTACTCCAGAATGGGATAATGACCTCTGGTCACGCAGCACTGGGGACACCAAGAGATCACAGGTGTTAAGGTACTGTGCTTTTTATTTGTTATTATCACATGATCAAATAGTGAAATGAAGTCCTCCTCGTGGAAATATGCATTATGATCTCCCATGCCAAGATGTTCCCTGGAACGTGACAAGCAGTCGGAGGGTGGGGAGGAGGTCCTTCACTTGTGTCACCATCCGTGGCACATTCCTGCCCAAAGCCCATCTCTTATGCTTAGTGTATGGTGTTTAAGTTGTGGCAGAAATGACTCATCCTCATGGCAAAAGGACAAAAGCCTTCCCAGTACCTCCCACTTGGGCAGGGGGTCGCCTGGCAAGGATCTTGGGTTTTGAAAAACCACGGCTGACCCCTGGGCAGAAGCAGAGAAGCTCACAGAACTGTGCTGACTCCACGAATGGGAGCCGGGACTGCTCCCGGCTCAGAGTCCACGTGAGTCCCCCTCCCGCTGCAGTTGTCCGCGCTCCACGTTCCTGGAGAGATGGCACATGGTGGCACCACCTCTCCTCTCCGCCTGGAGAGCCCCCTTCCCTAGAGGTGAAGAAGACAATTCACACGAGAACAACAGTGGACGTGCAAGTCACGTTTCCACAGTGACCCTGACAGGGGAAGCGGCCCTGCCACCGGCCCTGCTCAAAGCCTCCTAGTGTCCTCTCATCTCAGCAGGAGCACCATCCGAATGCCCCAGCGCCCTGCCAGGGTCAGCGCTCCTCCTCTCTGGAGTGCCTCTGCTGCCTTTCTGCTCCATAGCCAGCCCACGGTGTCTGTGCTGGCTGGCACTCGGGCGGGTGCTCTCCCTCCCTGCCTCCCCAGCCCAGGCCAGTCACCGCGAGAGAGACGTTTCTCTGCTCCCCGATATAAAACAGCCCCCATGCGCCCGGTTCCACTGGGCTCTTTCTGACAGCACTTTGCACACCTGACATCCTGTATTTATCTGGTGTTCATCTCCTTCCCAGCAAGGAGGGGAACATTTAGACTCTTTTCTCCATGATAGCTGATTCCCCAGACCCTAAAGTGGCACCTGGCTGTCCTCGGGATACCATCGACATTTGCAGGACAAAAGAACTCCCTTTCTGGATCAGGTAATGTCTTCCTCAGCCACAGTTCTTTTCTAGGGCGCAAGGGAAATTAAAATAAATAAATAAATTTAAAAACACCCACTTTCTCCACCTCAGAGTAGAAGAAAGTGGAGCTCTGTCCCAGTAGGGACTTAGAAGTGGCGGGGGAGGGGAATGGAAAGGGGAGAAAAGAGGCACCAAAGCCCAGCCTCCGAGGTGAAACGGTGCTGGTTTTCTGTAGCACAGGAGGGTAACTACTGTTTGCAACAGTCTGTGATGTATTTTGAAATAAGTAGAAGAGACAGAAGTTCTCAAAACAGAAAGGGGTAGCATTTGAGAAGATGGAAATTCTCATCACCCTGATTTAATCACACACTGTATTTGTGTATCTGGATTATTATACACTACCCCAGAAAGAGGTACAAATATTGTGTCTCAATAAACAAAGAGAACAACTACCTTTGCCTTCTTGTGTCTTAACTTTATCTCTTCATTTCCAAATTCTTTAGCACCTTCCTAGCCTCCTAGGACCTTCCCTCTCCCTCTCTTTTTCAAAAATCTGGCCCTAGATTTTAATTTTCTTCCTCCTTTTACTATCTCTGCAGGCCCTTTTTTTTGGTCATTTTCAAAAATCCCAATTATTCCCATAAAAATGCCCAGTGGGCTCCAGTTTGCATAGTTGGAGGTCAGGCCACGCCCCCATCACATAAACCCTTTACAAGGTCCCAATGCTGGTGACAGACTGGAGTGAAGACACCTGCCCAAGCCAGCCAGACCAGAACAGCCCTCCACTCTGGACTGACTCACAGGAAAATCACAAAGAGGTTTAGAATGTTAGGGAAACCACGTAAACCCCTTCCAAGCGCAGAGCCCGAGGCCTACACTCCTGTGTAGAGTCAAAAATAACTGTGACCCCTTTTCTCACCTCAGCCTTAGGATTCCTTCCTTGGCCTTCCAAGAAATCCAGTGACAGTTCTTACTGTTTTCTAGATGTGAAGAATCCCATCCCTGAGGGTGAGGTGCTGCTTGCCTCTTGCACGGGCTCACTGGCCTACAGCAAGGAGGCAAGACACAGACAGAGCAGTGATGCTCTGGGCAGTGAGCACTGGGACCCACTGACTACAGCAGCACTGGCCTTGAGCATCACCAATAGAGAAGGAAATGGCTCCCACCTACACTGCCCAAATGAGAGCCACTAGCCATATGTGGCATGGTGGCAAGTGGTCTGGGTCAGTGGGAACCTAGAGACCTGACAAACCTGTGTTTACTGGTGATGGGGTAAATGCACTTTTGCTTCTGGTAGAAGAAACTCTGGTGGAGGCTGGCCTATATCCCTGCTCAAATCTGGGAAAGACCAGCATTGGGAATGAGCATGGCCACCATAACCTCATGGATACAAAAGGAGATGAGCCCCAATGGTAATTACTCAGAGTAAAAACTCAAACACTGGACCTTCATATAATGTCGAGGCTGGAGTATATGACCCAGGTAAGGTAAAGCCTTATCTTTAAATGTGAGTCCTTCAGGTGCTCTGAGCAACGAAAACCCTTTGGATGGAGCCCAACCAGTTTATACCACATATATCCACATGTCAGCAGGCCACAGAATGTGGCAAGGCTCAGGGTAGGGGCACACGTGTGCCATCATCAGAGCAAGAAAATCAAGGTCTGTGTGTGGTGCTCAGTCCCGCAAAGCCCCCATGGGCACCAGAGAGGAGACGGTAGCTCCTCAAACCCCTTCCAGGAGAGCCTCATGTGGGCCAGTCGGCAAGAGCAGCACCTTCAGTAAGAGCAGATTTTATTGACCCTACGACTAAAATTTTAGGCACAAGAATACTCCTCCTCCATGGGGCCGGCTGGCAGTCACGGGACACGTGACGTCGCCTGGTGGGAGGGCTCAGCAGACGGGGTTCTGCCCCTTCTTGTCTTAACAAGCTGCTCTCAGTTCTTCTTTTGGAGTCTCCTTCCAGGGCGGTCAGTCTGCTCTGCATGCCAACGGCCACGCTGAGGGCTGAGAGCGGGAAGCTGGGGAGATCTGGTGGACCCTTAAAACACGGCTGGAGACTATACCTGGGGTCCCCACGCTTCCCTTCACCTCCACACCTACCTTTACCTTCTGTGACCCTGCCACACACAAGGTGACCCCAAAGAAGGAAACAAGAGACTAGTCTCAGATACCATGAAATCCATGTAGTGGACTAAGTTGTGTTCCTCCCGCATGACTCTATTTGAGAAAAAGGACTTTTACAGAGGTATTAAGTTAATACAGGGCCTTCAGAGCGGGCCCTAATCCAGTCTGCCTGCTGTCCTATGAGAAGAGGGGATCAGGACATAAAGAGACTCCAGGGAGGAGCGTTCACCATTTGCAAGCCCAGGAAAGAGGCCTTCGGAGGAACCAAATTGGCCGACACCTTGATCTCAAACTCCCAACCTGCAGAACTGTAAGAAAATGAAATTTTATTGTTTAAGCCACCCAGGGTGTGGTACCTTGCTATGGAAGTTCTAGTAAACTAATGTGGTCCATAAGGAAGAACTGAAGCCAGTGAAAACAGTGAGAAAAAAAATGAACAAGTTCTTTGGCTTGATAATAAAATGACAATCTTGGACAAAATTTTAGGTTAAAACAACAGCTGTGTTCCAAGAAAATCACATCCTGTCCAATTTTAATATGCTAATTAGAGCAGAGGTCAAGGAACTTTTAAAAGCAATAAATAGCTTCTTTTATTAGCATATACACAAAAGGTCTCAAGATAGTCTTGAGGTATAAAACTATAAAAAGCCCTTTAACATCCACTCTGAAAAACACATCTTTACAAAGTCCTTTCAAAGTCCCTCAAAACTGCTAATGGAAAAAGATGTAAGTGGCAAAACCAAAATTAAGTGCCTATTTGAAGACACAGTTCTTCCATACTGAGAAAAACTGAGAAAAGGAAGCAGGCAGAGACATGGAAAAGCAAGGACAGACCCCATTCAGGCCTGCAGAAAGCGGGTAGGTCCTGCACTTCTTCAAAATGCAAGTCGAAGAGTGTTAAGGAGAACACAGTCCACAATTTACCACTGAGGAACCCAGTGCTGTCCAGCACATATTCTGGATTGTTCTATAAGTCGATGCTGTACCCTGAGGTAGCCACGATCCACATGTCACTAATGAAACACTGAAAATTTGACTAATATGATGGTGAAAATGGCCTTATATTTTTACTTAACCTTAGTAGAGGATGTACACAAGTTTCCTTGTGCCTCTCCAGGGATCTGTAAATCCAGGAACCAGGGAAATACAGGCAGTGCTCAGACTGATTTGCAAGGCCACAAAACCTTCTGCTGCTACTCAGCATTTGAAGAAAAAAAAAAAATCGTTTGGAACTGTAATTCTTATAATTGGGTCACAGTTTGAAGGGGGTTCCTTACCATCTGTACGTCTGAGAAGAAGCCTTTGAGCTATTTCTGTTAGCAGAGAGATGCATGTTCTATTTCTTCCCTGGCCCCCTACCAAGGTTGGGAACAAGTTTCATACAGGATGTAAGTAGCCCCAGAAATGGATTCTTTGGATATTCCTAAAGGCAACCTAACTTCTCTTGAAAAATACACTGGAGCAATGAAGGAGACATTAAGTGCAGAGGCTGGGTTGGGGATCAGTATGGGAAGGGTCTGCACATGATGGGACAGTGAGGACGGCCACTAATTCCCTTGACAGGGGTTGGTATTATAAGATCCCTCCCCTCCAATGAAATTCGGGGATAGGACCCCCAACCCCAACCTCAACAAAAACACCTCTTACTGGCTGGCTATCCAGGTTCACTTTAGGGTCAAGTCTCAAAATTTGAGGTTCCTCAGATACCTTTTTCCAAAGACCACTTGGGATGTTGTGGATGAAGAGTTCACTAAAACAATGCTCAGTAGGATGTGGCATTCTGTGTTCTCATTGGGAGTTCCCTGTGTCTCTGGGCTCTGAGGAGCCAACTGGGGGTCTCTGGCATGTTCAGATACTTAAACAGAGGACATTAATTCTCACCCCTCAACATCCCCTCCCACCTCTCTCCAGTAACCATAAGCTGGCATCTTTCATTCCTTTTTCTTTCTTTTTTTTTCCTACTTGATATGCCACTTGGTAGCACCCTCCCTAGTAGGGAGCAGCCACAATGTTGTGCCTGTCAGAATGGGCCGCATATTCAAGGGGATAGCACCCCTGGCCAAGAACACTGCTGGACAGGCAGAGCCAAAGATAGCTGTGCTCCAGTGAGAGACACAGAAACACCACCAGCCCCCAGGCAGTTAAAGCAGCCAATGAATGGCAGATCTAGAATGAGAGAGGATGAACGAGTGAGAATCACCGCCCCGCACCTCTGGCTGCTACAGCCAGGATGACCTCTAAAAAGGATGATGTCCTATGTGGGTGCTGGTCACTCCAGACAGACAGAGAAGGAATGCAGATTAAGAGGCTGGAGACCCTCTACCCACAGTCCTGGTGACCACCCCGGTGAGGTCGCATGCTCTCCAGAGGGACTCCTGTAGGCCAGCAGCGTGTGACAGCAGTGAAGTAGCACTCTGCATATGTCCACCTTCCAACAGGCCAAATCATTAGCATATTTTGCAGAGAGCCAGCAGAAAAGTTTAATTGCCCTTAATTACCCAGTTCAAGAAGGCTTCTGGATAATGGCTCTCAGATTTCTTGCCTGGTATCGACATAATTTCCCTGACTCTGGCTTCATTAGATCCCTAACTTAGAGGCAAGAGCCTCTCCAAGATGGCTTTCCATAGGACACTGACATTCCAGGGGAGCTGGTCTGTCATTACAAAGGGCTCTTATATGAGGAGTCAGACCTTTGGCTTTTCCACTGCTCTGGTGCACGCATGTGTATGTGTGTGTGTGTGTGTGTGTGTGTGCGTGCATGTACACCCGCATGCATGTGGGTGGTGTGGGTGGTGTGGGAGGAAGGGGAGGGAAAGAGACTCTAGCATGTACTTAGAAGAAGGACTGAGACAAGGAATATGTAATCAGAAGCCATCACAATTACAAATGTAAATGAACAGGCAATTGGCACTGACCTTTGTAGATTGTTAGAGGACTAATTAAGGCAAATCAAGAACTCTGTTCCAACAGAAAAACAAGACAGTGTACACCCTGAGCACTACTCCTGGTCTCCCTATGTAGATGCAGAATGCAAGAGAATCAGGCAGTAACCAAATCACAGATGCTTTACACTCACAAACAGAAACTACCTCTGTGAACAAAGGATAGACAAGATTTTACCTCTTGGCACATCGTTAGCAAGTTTTAAGGATCTCTTATCAACACCACCACCAATGTGGGAGTTCTTGCTATATGCCTGACACTCTTTGATTCCCCGTCAATAGATCCCACCCCTGAAACAGTCAAACACGCCAGCTACAGACTCTACTTAGCCCGGCTATCTTTAAAGATATAAGGAAAATAATGTTTTTTTTTTTTTTTAATCAAGCTATGTTATTGTGTAAACTCCATTTTTCATGTTGATATATGGTTGGTCTCTGAATCTTTGCATGGCAAAATAGCTTTCTAAAAAGCACCCTGACATTTACTTGTCCAGGGAATGTATTTAAAATAAAGTCCTGTTTTCTCTACTCCTCCAGAAATGCTTAGCATTTCAGTTACCCCCAATTCATTTTGACACGCTTTTACATTTAACTTCTCAAGTTATAAATACTATAGCCCTACACTCTTCCCGAGCCTTGTCAACAAGACAGACAGTATAAAGGAAGAGCGGAGACCTAGCTGTGCTGGAGTTACAAAACCAAACTTCAGAGCTCTAGGACTGGCCACGACATACTTCAATACTATGAAATTACATGTAATTTAGCTAGGGATTTAAAAAAAAAAAAAGATAAAAAGCAGTACTCTGAGTAGAGGGCAGCCTTCTGTCAACTCTGAAAAATAGCAACAGAGCCAAAAGAAAAAGCTGGAAACTGTGAATTTTCTTGTTCTTTCTCTCTTGATGAGTTAAGCAGAACTGCCTGAAACTTGGTTTAACAAAAGATTCACCAAGGAAAACTCTTGAGTGTTTCGGTAGAGGCTGTCACCAAAACCACATCACGACTTGGCAAGCTGCTTCCACCTCCTCTGACCCCAGAAACTAACTACCTTGAAAGCCAAAGATGTGTCAGTCAAGGGGGATGATGTCTTCTGGTCCAAGCAAAATACTCTCTTAAACTCTGAAGGACTGTGCCCTCTGTCAACTGAATCATCATCAGGTTACCTCGAGTGCTTGAGCCGGAGTATTAACCAGTGCATCCATTCCAGAAGCCAACAGGAGATGCCAGCTGTGTCCCCAGCTCAATACAAGGCTTGACCGTAGTAGGCCCTCAATGAAGAATCGCTCAGTGTAATCACATGTGTGCAAAGCTTGGAGATCTATGTCCATATGAAAGAAAAAGTAGCTAAGGCAAAGAGAGCAAGAGAAAACTGGAGGGGGAGGAGAAGCAGGAGAAAGGCCAAGAGCGGAAACACAAAGGGCCTCTTGTGTTCCTGAGGCCCAGGGCACTGATAGAGTGAATCAACTATGGTTTCACCCAGAAGCCAGAAATGCCTTTTTTTAAGTAGACAAACAGGGAAGTTGATCTTACATATGACACACCTACAAGAGCTTTCGATCTTTCTAGAGCTGTCGGCCAGCTGAGGGGAAGGCAGAGAGCTGATCCCAGCTACTGAGAGACAGAACCCACCACGAGGGTGATGGGCTACCTACACCTGCCTACAGGTGGGAATGAGATAAAAAGATCCAAGAGACAACCTGGTCTTGGAGCAAAGGCACTCAAATTAGTCATCAAAAGACCACACAGGAGAAGGAAAAAAAAAAAAGTCAAGGGAGAGGGCGTCCCCTGGTTAATTTACTCTCTTTTCTCTGAGATATTTCCAAGTTATTTCTATCTTTCTGTTCTTTCTTTTGCAATGTTCAGGATCAAACCCAAGGCCATGACGAGAGGCAGGTGGTCTACTTCTAAGCTACATCCCCAGCCCTCAGAAGTAATTTTTAAAACCAGAAAACCAAGTGTATGTGTGCGTTGTGTGTGACTTGTAGGGTAAGAGTAGAAAGAAGACCATCATGCTCTGCTAAGGACAACACAATTTGGGACCTGGCCTGCCTGTGAACCCAAGGATGAAGCTCTTCCATAAGCAGGACCATGTGGGGGTCAATGCTGGCAGTCAAGGCTGACCCCTGTGGCCTTGTCTATCCAGCCAAGAGACATCTTCAGGGGTTATGAAGCATCCAGCAGCAGCAAATATCACTCTTAGTCATCACCAGAAAGTTCTGAAGGTTGGAAGAGACCTTCACAGTTTTCTCTATCTTGATTCCTTCCTCTAGAACACAGGTTCATTTGGGTCGGCAGGCTCTGTAGTGAACTTGGCTGGCTGGCAGACAGGTGAATTACCATATTCTACAGCATAATCTTCACAGCTTTTAAGTCAATTTTTTTTTTTTTTGCAAAAAAATTGGGGTGCTACCATTGTGTGAAGCTTTATTAAAACTGTGCTGGTATTACTTAGCAATCACTTAATACTACACAGTCTTTGGTACAAGATCAGGATGCATGAATACTCAGGAATACACAGAGGTATTTTTGTTGTCCACAGGGAAGAAACCATTCCAGGGTTTGCTCCATCGGCCCTAGCAAGGGAGGTCTTTTTTTAAACCCAGGGCCTTGTGCTTGCAAGGCAAGCACTCTACCAACTGAGCTATATCCCTAGCCCTATTCTTTTTTTTTTTTTTTTTTTTGCAAGGGAGGTCTTGATGCCTTTAGCAAGGGCCATGAGACTGTGGTATGAGTTCCAGAGCTTGGAAAAAGAAGGACGTGCTTGCTCATGGATTTTGCATAAAACTTTGTGGTGTGCAGACAACAGAGGAGAAAAGATAAAGCAGAGAGGAGAAGGAACGCTGTGGTCATATAATGAGAGGAGGACAGGGTGCCAGCATCGCGGCCTCCAGACAGCAGGACCACTGGCATCCAGCTTGGGGTCGGAGCAGGCAGGGCCCTGCCAGGGCTCAGAGGCGTCCAAATGCAGGAGATGGATGCCGTGTCAGGGAGGATCCTGCCCTGATCCTCCCGTTCAAGAGCAGAGAACTGGGAGTACTTTACAAAACCTGTGTTTACAACTTTGGAGGCTGATGATCTTAAATGTCTCAATTCTACGGGCCCAAAATGTCCCTTTTCTTGAAGATATTCTTTCAAGTTTTTCAGAGTCAATCCCTGGGGACAGGGAGGTCATGTCTTAAGACGTGTTCTCAGGCAGGGATCTCTAAAACAGAACCAAGTTCCTGTTAACGTTGGTCCGAGTATTACCTAATAATTTGTCCCTTTGTCGTCAGCGGAGTGCAAACTTCAAACTTTGCTGGAGCGTGTGTGGGAGGGAGGGGTGGGGGGAGGGGCGGGAGGAGCATCAACATGACTGGAGGACAAAGCACAAAAGGATTTTGAAATGCAGAAAGGAAGCTTATCATCTTAACTGAAGTTGCTTCTACACTTCAGGGGGGAAAAAACCCCTAATACGTGTAAAATGAGAGAAACCCAGAAGGCAGGGTGCAGGAAAGCCATTCCAGGAGGGGACTGCTTCAACAGAAGCATTACATTATACAACAGGGGACTGTCAGTTCCAGTCACAGACCCGGGTGAAGTGGCAGCTGCAAGCTATTTAGTTTGGGGCACCTCACTAATAATAAGGGAATTCTGAGCAGAGTGAAAGACAGAACTGAGGGGTGAAAGGGACCAGCTTTTAATGGAAGATTAAAACAATGACGTATGAGGAGATGACAAAGAAAAAGAAAAAGGAAAAGGAAAAAAACCCACAAATGCTGAATGAAATGGATCTTCATATGCTAGTAGGAGGAAGGGGAATTCCATGAAATGACTCAGCAGCAGAAGAATGGGGAGAAGCAGGGCCACACAGAAGCCAAAAGACCCCGGTGGGGACCAGGGTCCCCCACTGGAGCTGGCACCATGAGGGTGCCCACTGTCTCCTTAAGGGCCTCAGAAAGACGGAGGGGACCAGAGATGGAGTAGAAGAGGCAGAGTTGTAAACTTGAACCAGAAAAGCCACTTGAAAACCCAAGGGAAAGGACAGTCCCACAGTCAACTTGGCGACAGCGATGATCCTGGTCCCCCACAGCTCTTTCCTGAAGAGAATGTTCCTTTCACAGTGACACACAACCCTCAGCTCCCGGGAAAGGAGAAAAATTCCTCCGGTGGGGCACCGCCTGTCACTGGGAACAGAGTGTCACTTCCAGGGAGGATGCTCACAGGAGCCCGTGGGCTGGGGCTCTGGAGGGGCTTAGAAGGGACGCTCCAGGAGGAGACGAGGCTAACACGGAACTGACAGCACACAGCACTCAGAGATTAGGAACCAAGGAATATGGCAGGAAGGTGAGCCATGAATTAATCATAGGTACCTAGAAAGCCAGGGAAAACAAAAAGTTGTACAAGAAGGTAAATGAAATTATAAGACTCTACATGGCTCAGCTGCGATTAATATTTATAGAGTTATAATAATGAAAACACTGAATATTAATATAACCCCAAATTATTATTTCTTCATAACGGAAGACGGAGGGAGGGGAAGATGGAGTGCGCAGGGGGCTGGGGAGTGTGGGGAGGCACAGGCTGAGTGGGGCACAGTGTCTCGTGTGTGTGTGTGTGTGTGTGTGTGTGTGTTGTGTGTACGGAGAGTGTGTCAGTAGGTCTCTGGGCCAAGTGTGGGATGCAATGTCCATGTGTACTGGTGGGATGTGGAACGTGTGGGGCCCTATTTATGGGGTGGTGAGTGGTCTGAGACAGGGCAGGTGAGCGGCTGTGGTGTCCTGTGGGTTGGTGGACTGGTGTGGGGGGCCCCGGGGTGTGGGGATCCCGTGTGGGGTCTGTGAGCTCGTGGAGGAGTATGTGTGGAGCGGAGAGGAGGGGGAGGGTTGCAGAACAGCACCCTAGTGAAATTCTCGTTGTTCAGACTAGAAAGTCAAAAGACGGTGCTCAAAATTTAAAAATGATCAAGACACAAGAGTAGCACATGTTGGCCAATATGGAAATAAGTGGCAAAAGCATCGTCCAACGGCTGAAAGGCAGCCCCCGGGAATGGGTGGGTAATGCCATTTTCATGTTTATATAAACTTCATTCTCAAAAACTATAAAAATGTGTGATTTGGTAGCATTAAAACTAAAACCCCACCCAGCCTCAAGGTCCAGTGGCTGAGAAGGTGCTACAGGAGACACAGGGACAAGGTAGGACATGGAGGTCGGGGCATGGCCAGGTCATCAGACAAGATGCCATTGGAGGGAGAAGGAAGTACACTATGGAGAGTCCTGTGAAGCCATCTAAAGGTACTTGGCAACCTCCGATCAAAGTTTTGAGAGGCTGGCGGACTGAGGACCAGGACTTAACGCCCAGTGACATGCACACGAGAGGCAGGCTGAGGACCAAGAACCCAGGACACATGAATGACTGTCAAGAGAAGCAAAAGGATGAGAAAGAAACATGTCCTGGAAGGAAAGGAGATTCCAGAAGGGACCAGGCAACCTGCCCCAACGAAGGCCAGCAGGCAGCCTCCAGGCTGGGCAAATCGAAGGCACTGGCGCCCTTCACAGGGTGGTTTGGTAAAAGGAGAGTACAGAAGATGGCAGGTCGAGGCAAGGACCGGAGATGAGTGATACAGATGGTTCTCCCAGGAGTCCTGAAGATTGAGCTGTGGACAGAGTGAGGACTGAGGATTAAGGGAGGGTTTTTGCTGTGTTGATTTTAGGAGGTGATTCTACCAAATGAGGTCCCAATGGGAATAATAGTCAAGGGAGAAAAGGTGACCACAGAGAGATGGCAGGAGACAGGGAAAGGAGTGAGTCCCACTGGAAGGTCTCAACTGGGTGAAGTGGCAAACAGCCCAGACCCACAGAACAATGGGGAATCACTCTCAACTACAATCAGGGTTTTTATAACACGTACTGGCTTTGAACCTCTCTGAAGTTCATTTTTACCAGACTTTGAGGCCACAAACTGCCTCCTCTTAATACTGAGCAAGGCACACAGCTTAGCATCTGCTGGGTCCGTATGAACCAATAGTGGAATCTAGAGCACCTGCCGGAGGAATCTGGGGGCAGGGGCAGGTCTTCCGTGGGCCGGCTCCCCAGCAGTGGCCTGTGGCTCCCTCACACCCAAGCATATCCGCGAAGCGAAGTGGTGCTCAGTGTTATTAAAAGAAAGTAAGTAAATAAATAAAGGCACTGATCCAAGTGCCTTCCTTCCAGAACACACAGTCCCCTGAAAGTCCAGTAGTGAGCATGTCTTCCCCAACAGAAGACGTGAGGCAATCCCTCAGAGGCCAACGCTCAGGCCCACCGGACCACTCACCTGGATCAGTGGAGGGGCACCTGCGGATGGTGAAGATCTGCCCCAGGTCTTCGTCCTCCTCCGGAAGGCCCTTCTGTAGCCGCTGCAGCTTGCGCAGGCTCTCGCTGCGCTGGTGCTTCATGGAGCGCACGTGCTGGATGAGGTTCAGCTTGGCCTTGGTGGAGTAGTTGCACAGAACGCAGTGGTAGTAGCAGCTCTCGCCCTCTACGCCACTCTCGTGCTGCTGCAGGTGCTGCAGGGATAAAGGAGAGGGGCATGCCCTGGGTCAGTCGCTCGAAGGAACCACCGCCGTGCTCACAGCCAGAGGCATGCCACTGGGGGACATGCTGGAATGGCCAAACGGGACGATCCATGATAATGTTCCTTAACGGGTCCACTTCTCTAGCACTCTTTGAAGAGCAAGGTGACTCGCATTTCTACGTCCCCAATGCCCACTCACAGGTGGCTCTCCAGAGTACAACTAACACTGTTCATAGACTGGACCCTCCCAGGGTCACTCAACTGTTACAGGCTCACTTTTCACTTTCCAAAGACCAGACCAGCAGTTAGCACAATCCACCAGCCCGATCTGACCCACTGCTTCTGTGGTTGTTGTTGCTGTTTTAGGGTGCTAGGGACAGAACCCAGGACCTTGTGCTTACTAGGCAAGTGCCACTGGGTAATATCCCTACCCAACCCTCCACTGCCTGCATTTGCATATAAAGTTTTATTGTAACACAGCCACATCCACTGATTTACATACAATCTGTGGCTGCCTTAGAAGTATCAAGTGAATGACCATGACAAAGGTGGTAAGGCCCATGGAGCTTAAAACATCAGAATCTGGCCCTTTTCACACAAAGCCAGCTACCTCCTGCTTTGGTGTCAACCGGTGTCCACCACACCCATGTAGCACCCTAGGTCTGTAAAACAGAGCCAAAGATGCTGTGGGATCTTTCCACAAGAAAGACTATAAAACGATAGTCTATTTGGAGAATCCAAAATTAGGATTTCCTATGGATTAAAGAATGACAGAAAATTCTTTCTAAACTGGTTCCCTGTCAATCTCTCAAGGTCATTTGGCTCATCACTGGTCAATA
This sequence comes from Sciurus carolinensis, assembly GCF_902686445.1. Classification (NCBI taxonomy): domain Eukaryota; kingdom Metazoa; phylum Chordata; class Mammalia; order Rodentia; family Sciuridae; genus Sciurus; species Sciurus carolinensis. Next base: position 14,186,588 of record NC_062228.1, read on the forward strand.
TCACTGGTCCGTCGGGTTTATCGGGTGATCACAATTATGTTCTCTGTTGTGTTTAAAAGACACAGCCAACAGGAAGTAGCACACACAGGAATAAAGTCTGGGGTGCAAGTACGGTCGGCATCATGCAAGCAGTTAGCAGACCCCAGACTTCTGTGCCTAAGACTCTCAAAGATCATCCAAGAATAAAGTCCACCATGGTTTTCAGTCTCTGGAGAACGTGATGAAAGCTGTGGCCCCTTTTTGTAACAGTCAGGGAACCAGCACGCTCCTGTTATAGAAAGGCCGTCTTCTTTATTCCAAATGGCTCTTGTGAAGGGAAGAGGGAGCCTTCCTACTAGGTGTGCATGAAGCAGAGGAAGCAATCCCAGAACACTTAAAGTAACTAACCCAAGGTTACCAGGTAGTGGGAGAGAAACAACTAGAACCTGGGGCATGCACTTAGCATCCTTCTAGAGGAGGGGACTTAGATAATAAAGTGAGTGCACACTGATCCTCTGACCTCCCCTTTCTCCTCACCACCTCAGCTCCATCCCATCACCAAGCCCGGCCAGGTGCGTGGCAAATGCCTTGGAACGGCTTTGCGTCGCTCATCTTCCTTCTGACCCTTGTGCATCTGTCCCACATCCATGCCTTGACAAATGTTTTGGACCCTGTTGGGATGCTTGCCTCGTAGTTTATAAGGCAGGACACCAAGAAGCTGCAACAGTTGAAAGGTCCTGCGTTCCATGCACGTTGGAAAGTACCAGAGCGGCCCTCCACAGGCTTCCCACCTGATGAGGGTGCCCGAGGCTCACACACTCAACGCAACAGTCTACGTCCAATGGAAGTGTGCAAACCCCAGAAGCACACCTGTCCCTTGCTAAAAGAAGAAATACGAACACACCAACAAATGCCACAGCAAATCCACTAGAGGGGACTGGAGGCCCTCAAGTACGTGAACCCGCCAAAGCATCCCACCATGAATTCTGCCAACCTGCAGGTCCCCATGCAAAGGGTTTTGAGGGCACCCAGAGAGAACAATCCCTTCTGTCCCCCAAAATGGGTGACTTAACACCCTCAAATGTGGAGCTTGGAACAAAATAAAACCCCTACAAGTAACAGCTGCCCTAATAATTTCACAACCAAGAGTTGGAAAGAACCAGTGAGAGTCCAGCGTTAAATGCTAAAGAAACTACAAATGACAACAAAAAGCTAAGTTTCTCAAAATAAATGTGAGCTGATTTTGAAGTGGTTTGTCTTCAACATGTCCCTCCACAGACAAGGCTGCTTGCAGAGAACTTCCGAAGGAGGAGAGGCACCAAGGTCATATTTTCTGGAGGTCATACTCCCGGGGAGAATCAGGCCAGTCTGATGGGATAAGGTGGAAGAAAAGGGTGAGCCCGCCCACACTCATTCTCCCCCACTTCTCCAAAGGCCCCTCAAAAGGCAAAAGCCCCCACTGGCATAGTCCCGGGAGCAACCGTATGACCTGGGAAATGTGCAAGAGCCAGGAACTGCTGTTGTGGGTCACTGAGACCAAAAGAATTATGTTCATTAAAGCTTCAGCTAAAACTGAGTGAATAAAAGCTAATGGGGAAAATAACCACAGAGTCGAAGCAATACATTTCATCAAGGGATCTGAGTCGTCTCATGAACTATGAAATCAGAGCAAGAATCACCAAAGCCTTATCTTCCAAACCCCTATTACCTCCCCATGAAACAGGATTTCCTCGCAATAAGGCACTGAATTTTAAACATAAAATTTTAATATGTATGTGAAGATTCCATTCCAGATGGCTGGGGTTTCTAGTCTCTGAGCCAGAAGACAGGGATATCATGGCCAAAGAGAGCTGGATGGGAACGGAAAGGTCAAATGTCTTTTGTCCTCAAATCCAAGGGCTTCTGGGTGATGAGACCACATAAATCTTGAATTAAAATAAACATCATACTGAGAACTCTTGCTTAAAAAATAAAAAAAAAGCTGGTATGATGAAGATCTTTTAAAACCACTCTATCCTGGAGTTCATGCTGGTAAACTGCAATCTCTTAGACTACCACAAATTCTTTTGTCTGTAATTTGAGAGCCATTTTGGAAAGGAAATGGCCGTATACCACCAATCATGGAGAAAGACAAAAAGGAAATGAGGAAGCCAGGGCCACAGTCTCTTCCACTGATAAAGGGCACAGGGAACACTTAGGGTCCTATCTTAGTGACTGATAGAAAAGTTTAATTCAAACTTCCAAACTTGCTTTTTACTCCAAGTTCATTCTCCAAGATGCTTAAAAAAAAAAAAAAAATTCAGAATCAACTATGACTAGGTTGCTAAAAGACATCTGTTTACAACAGTCGCAATCCACCTCAAACTTCCACTTAGAACCTGGGTCCACCAGCGATTTCTGTGACAAGTCCTGTTCTCGTTTCTGGCTACTTCTCAGGCTGTTCAACCTGGAGGACGTGAACCCAGGATCAGCAGCAGGACCCTGACCTCTAGGCTCTTCTCCCTACCTCCCAGGGATTTTCCAGTCTTGAAGAGGTCAATTCCTTGATGGTACTGGCCAGGTCCTCCCTCCCTCCTGAGTGGCACTGGCCTCTCCCCAGGATCCCCCCCTCAGAACCTGCCTAATGTGAAGAAGCAGAAGGTGAGGCTCAGGAGGTAGGCAAGTCAGCCAGCCAAGGACATGCTTTCCCCGTCGAAGAGCGGAGATGTTTTCATTTGGAGAAGGAGGGAGAATAATTTGTTCCTGACCCAGCTAATTAGAATACCCTCAATTGGGATCACAATGTATTTAATTAAATTCACTGTAATATATGAAGAATCCACCAAGGCACAAATCCCAGTGGTACACTCAATACTGTAGCTGCCTCCTTTCAGAGTTCTGGCTCTCCTTGCCAGCCAGGAAATTTGTCTCCCACACAAATCCTGGATTCCCCAACACTCCACCTCTCTCCCACTGGGGAGCTGAGGGACCCAGGCTTCCTCTACTTTTTCCTCTTTTCTTTACTCTGTGTTCACGATGCCTCCCTGCCCTCCTCTGTCAGCTCCAGAGTGCAGTTTTGAAAAAACTGAAAGAAAACGTTAACTTGGGCTGTGGTTAGTGCTCTGCAGCACAGGATCCCCAGGGACCCACAGACGGCTGGCTGTGGAGCCCATTTGCTGGGGTTTGTTTCAGCTGGTTTCTAAGTGTCTGCAACATGTGTGTGTAAATAAACACATACACACACACAACATGCCCAACCCTAGGGGCTTAACCTGCAGGAGATTCAGGCAGTGACAGCGGTGACGCAGAGGACTTGCTAGTGGCGATGAGAAGGGCATCCCTTGGGCCTGAATGCTATTGTGAGACAATACCACTGGGACCCTGGAAAACAACAGGGGCCTCCTGGTCACTCAAAAGGAGGGGGTGGGCAGGCATGGTGGCACATGCCTATAATCCCAGCAACTAGGGAGGATGAGGTAGGAGGATCGCAAGTTCAAAGCCAGCCGCAGCAACTTAGCCAAGGCCATAAGAAACTTGGTGAGACCCTGTCTCAAAATAGAAAATAAAAAGGACTGGGGATGTGGCTCAGTGGTCAAGTGCCCCTGGGTTTAATCCCTGGTACCAAAATCAAAACAAAACAAAAGGTGGGTGGGGGCTGGAGATAGAGCTCACCAGGAGAGAGCACTTGCCTAGCATAGCGTGCATGCTCAAGACCCTGGGTTTGATCCCCAGTACCGGGGGCACTGGGGCTGGGGGCAGATCCCCCACTAGACGCTGCTACGGAGGAAGGGTGACCTCCTGAACGAAGAAATGAAGAAAGGAAGGGCAAGCAGCTAAACAGTGAAGAGCTACAACTGAGGTCCACCCACACCGCTCAGCCCCGCCAGCCTCTGCCAACAGCTGTGAATCCCCCTGAAGCTTCCCTGGCTCCCTGTTTAAAAGTACCCACAGGGCTGAGTAATATTCCATTGTATATATATACCACAGTTTCTTTATCCATTCATCAATTGAAGGACATCTAGGTAGGTTCCACAATCTGGCTATTGTGAACTGAGCAGCTATGAACATTGATGTGGCTGTATCTCTGTAATATGCTGATTTTACAATTAAAAAAAAAAAAAAAAAAGTACCCACAGGGGATGGGGCTGTGGCTCAGTGGTAGAGCACTTGCCTTGCATGTACGAGGCCCTGGGTTCAATCCCCAGCACCACTAAATAAAAGAATAAATAAACATGCCTGCAAAAGGCTGGGTTGTAGGTGCCACCAAGGTAGAACCAGTTTTCACTGGAAGAAATTTTTATGCTTTGACAACACAATTCGCTTCCTGAAAGCTGAGAAGTACCTATAGGAAGGAAAGAAGGACCCAGTTTGATACATATGTGAAGCAGAAAAAGAGCCCGACAATCTGTCTTCACCCCATTACCAGGGTGCAGCAGTGACCAGACCATCCTCAGAGCAAGCCATGAGGAGCTTGGGTGACAAGCGTGTGGTGGCCAGTGCCCACTGCTGGGAACGACGCGGGTAGGCTTGCTCGCAGGGGTCGAAGAGCTTGCTTGCACCTCTTTCTGATCTTCCACAGCTACTCATGTCCTAAAACGCTCATTCCTGTTAGCTGGACAACGACAACCCTACGCCCCTGACGTGGAAATGTGGGTCCCACCTCCATCTCTGTGACTTCCCGTCTACATCTGGTTCAGGGAGAAGAACCCAGAAGGGAAAAAAAGGCGCTCCCCACAGTTAAGAGGCGCCTGCGACAGTGATCCTGGCATGTAAAGCGAGTGCACAAGGCAAATTAATAATTTAAAAAGAAACACAGGAACAGAGACCCGGCTGTGTGGCTTCGTGGGATCTACTCCATTAGTATGTGGCACTCGTTCACCCTGGCCAAACACTGAAAGTCAAAGAGGGCTCTTGTTAGAAAATAATTCATCGTGAAAATCAAAAAAATGTGTTCCTGTTACTTGTTTCCCAGGAAAACCAACCAACTTCTGTCAGAGAACATTGATTTCTATAAATCTGGAGGGGCCCCAGCTCCCTCCTCCTCCCCAATAATAGGAAACTTCTAACATCTGGTTTTTCATGCATGGAATGCAAAATATTGATCAAGTTTTGCCATGACCTCCCCTTTAAAGTGGAAACGGACAAAGTACATTCTGACACGCAGGCGCCCACTTCACCAAGGACGTTTCCTCAGGGACCCGCCAGGCCCACACCCACCCGCACCACAATTCGGGGTGCTTGTGACATAACCCCTGGCAGCTCCCAGGCATCCCTCTGAGCAAATGGCAGCGCCCTAGGGGACACCAGAGAGCTTCTGCTGAGCACAGAGGAAACCCCATGGCGGGACCTTCTTGGAAGGCCTCCGAGACACCTTCAACCTTTGGTTGAACTTTTGGTTGAACTTCAAAGGCAAAGGCAGGTGGGAGGGCCTTTATGAACTCTCCTCAGTCCATAAAGCTGAGGGCCCGACAATAGAGCAGGCCACTGCCACATCGCCCCTTTGGAGGGTAAGAGTGCTAACCACAGTCTGCCAAAGCTTCAGGTGCTCTTTTTGGGGAGAGGATATGAAATCTCACCAACAAATCTGGAGAGAAAGAATGGGAAGAAGATGGGGATCCAGAGTTCCTGTGCTGGTTCCCCAATGTCGTAAAAGGGACTAGGAAGTAAGCGGGTCATCACTTGCCACGGGGCACATAAACCATCTACCCTTGGCGAAGCACCTACTCAAACTGCTTAATTTTCACTTTACAGCCCCGGGAGATGGGCAGCATTTGGCTCATGTCCTTGAAGGAACTCAAGGCTCAGACAGGTCATGTGATTGCCTCAAGGTCTCACAGAACACGGAAGTCAAGAGGGGGACCTGGGGCTCCATTCCAAGTACACAGCCAGCAGAAGGACACTGCGCTGATCTCAGGCCTTCTGGAGCAGCAGACTCGTGGGTCCAGGTATTCACCTTGAAGTCCTAAAACAGGAATGCTTTTCAGACGCACTGCAACTGGGGGACAGGGCAGTTAATTTCTTAATCAGTGAGGTTGAGTTAGCTTCAGATTTAACGTCACATTTGTAGGAAGACGCGTGAAAGGTCAACCTAAATATATACATATTTTCTGTTTAATCTTGGCTTTTCATCCACTCATGCCCTCGTCCTTGGCACATGCTAATTTAGTCCTATTTCACCGTAGGAGCCCTGCAGACACCAGAAGATATAAGCCCCAACCACCACGTAGAAGAAAAAAAAAAGTGAAAGGAAGCAAAAATGCTCCCTAGATCCATCTGTTTGGGTGGCTTTGCCCTATTTTTTGGTTTTTAGGCCAGATTCCTCATGTCCCAGAACAAGCCATGACAGTTCCCTGTCAGTATCTGAGCTCCAGGACCAGAGCTGAGACTTCCCATTCTTGCGTCTTTCCCCTACATGAATGACACTGTCTGACTCAAAAGTCTGAGTATCAGCGGCCCTGAGCAGGACAGTAAACCCTAGAAGAAAAACAATGGCCTACATCTGAAGCTCTGCTGGGGCTATACCTGCCTTGGCTTTGAATCTTTTTTGGAAAAATATGAACCAGGACCCCTGGTGAATGTCAATACCTTAACATAACAGACTCCATTTCCCTCTTAGGGAAACTCCAGAAAGGAGTTTGGGGTCACTGTTCGTACATAGGGAAGAAGCTGATCGGGCACACAGGGGTCCTTCCCAAGAAAGGTGTCCGTCAGAGCATGTCACCATAAGCAAAACGAGGGCTGGTGCCACAGCAGTGGAATCGGCGCCCACAGAGCTCAGAACATGTGGGTGGGCGAACATCTAAAGTGGTCCTCCCAGAGCCAGCGCTGCACTGGCCAGCCTCCAGGAACAGCCTAAAGCTGCCAGGATCTGAAAACTACCTGTGTCACAGGACAGAAGACAGGTCACAGTGAGCTTCTCCATCCACGGAGATGCGCTTCTTCCCAAGTGCCACTCCCCAGACCTCAAAAACAGCTCCTCTCACAAAAAGAGGAACCACAATACACATGCGACCCCAGTGTCCATTCCACTCTGTCCAACTGCTGTGGACGACTCTAGCTTAGGCACGCTCCAGACCAGACCGCACCACTAGGAGCATTCAGCGGGGATAAGTCATAGAAAAAGCTTAATAGAGTCTGCTTGTTATGCAGCTTCCCCAATCAATAAGGCTATTATTATTACTGAAGTTCATTTTTTGACACTAGTCTTTGGGATTAGGGATGGAAGCAAACAGCCATGAAACATTCGTATTTGACATTTCCCCCTTGGAATCCCCATCCCTTCCCAGATTCCAAAGAGGAACCCCATGGTTGACAGTAAGAAAATCTCTGATATACCAAAATTATGACATCGACAGAGGATCCTAAGTGCACAGGGACCATCTTCTTCCTTATAAGAGGTGCTGAATTTTTCTCTTAATAACTCCCCCAAAGTCTTGCTGCTGGTGCAGGCAGAGCCAGGACCCAAATCCTATGACCATGCCGTTGCCACAAAACCTATCAGTGAGCTGGATCGTATGCCCACTGGAATGCCAATCTGCTGAAAATGAGCAGCACGTGCCAACACAGCAAGAAAGGACCAGGGGATGGAGGAAACTCAGCTGAAATGGCTGGAAAACACTTCCCTGATTCCCCAAATCCATGCAAAAGGATTTGTTTCCCCAATCCCATGATAATTCACACAGGGAAAAATTTAAAAACAAAATAAAACAAAACCTGCCTGGTGATTCAAACAGGTGTACCACTTCATAAGAAAAATGAAGATATTTATACTTGCCCGGTCTTCCTCAGAGCCCATTTTTAAAACCACGTGAGAAAATATACGTGAATGTCCTTTGAAAGATGTGAAGGCACAGTCATGGTCACTGTACCAGGAGCCCAGATCTTGCTTTGTCACTTGGGATGGGCGAGTACACCAAAGGGGGCCTGGTGGCTTATGATGCAATTGGTGTTCCAGCTCAGTGGTTCTCTAACCTGAGCATGCATCAGAAGCAGCTTGGGGGGCTTGTTACACCATAGATGGTCAGGGCCCTCCCTGCCAGGGTATCTGATTTGGCAGGTCTGGCTGGGGTCCAATAATCTGCATCTCCCAGTTGCTGCCGCTGTGGCTTGGCTAGCAACTTCCCAGGGAGAAAAGAGTCAAATCAGGAAATGGACATGCCCCACTACAGGGAGGAGAATTTTCAAGACCTGAAATCTTTGCACTTGTCTTTTCCCAGAGACTATTTCAGATTCTAGGAAGGTGCACCAGATAAATCATGCAATGCCTGCACTCAAGAATTCACCTCCTTAATGAAAAAGTCACACGGAAGCAGCTGCCTGCTACTGGCTTGCTCCAGATACTTCATAAAAGTCAGAATTGGCTCTATTCATCTTCCTCTCCCCTTTCACACCTACATTCTAAAATTTCCTGGGGCTGTGGCGGGAAGCGTGACTCTTGATGGCAAAGCATGAGGCATCACTTCTTCCCCCTTGCCCCGCATCCTGCTGGGTGCACCTGTCCAGGTGTCTTGCTGGAACAGAGCCTGTGGAAGAATTTCAACCAAACACGAGAAAAATAAAATGGTCTTTAAAATTCCTCCCAAGTTCTTGAACTTTCTGGTTGCTGCTGCTGAGAGCAAGAATTTGGCGCTCAGACCCAGAGGCTTCTCCCAAGCTCCTGTGATTTGCTGACAAGAGCCCTCATCACTTTCATTATGAGAGAAGACGGGGGCAGCGGGCGTGACAGGGACGGGGATATGGAGCACCCACAGGGCTGACTTCTTCTTCCTAAGAACTGATTGATTTTTTAAATCTTATTTCCTTTCTCCCTTGAAATAAACAGGAAAGTGAAGGGACAGGGGCAGGAATCTCCCTTTTAACAAGCGCCTCTGGTGGTGATCATTCCGGCTGCTGCCAGAGTTTGGCCCTTTTCCCTTAAATGTGTGGGTTTTACTGAAGGGAGAAAGGGACACTTGTGGAAGGGGACAAGGGACCAAGAGGGTGAAAAAGAGAAAACTGCTTCTTTGAAGAAGCAGCTGAGTCTGAGCCAAAAGGCCAGACCCCGGCCATCTACAGAGCAGAGCCATGTGGTGACTTGGGCTTGGCGAACGATGACATGGCTAGTTTCTCCACTCTGCTTTTGCCCCCCCACCCCAGCCCCATAAATAATCCAGACAAACACCCTGAGCACTGAGTTTTGCTCTCCTTCCCCCGCTTTTTAAGTCTCATTAAAAGCCGATATTGTTCGGCCTCAAGATGGAGGGCTCAGCATGGATTTTACTGAACGTTAAATCAACCAGCAAGCGCAGCCAGCAAACTCTGTGGCACTTTAACTTTAAATAATGCAATAATTATTGAATTTCCTTTTTATAACTGAAGTGCTGGAATGTAAACAATGGGGCTGTAATTGCAGGAAGGGGGGATCAATAGAGGCAATCGTTTTCAGCCATGTTAATTGTAAATACAATTGCTCCAAGATGTCAGCCCTGTTCTTCTTGCTCCCAGAATCATCCTAACGGATGACAGAGTCCAACTTTCCCATTACAGCTGTTCGTTCCTTTAAGAGGTTCTCAATCAGGTCTGATCAATCTGTCAAGATAATGCATGGAGTAAGTAAGACTCTTCCAAACACAGGCTCCCAATCAATAGCCTGGACCAGCTTAATGAGGTGGGGCTAAGGCCCAGAGGGAGGTAACAGCCCCCAGCTTGTGCCTAGGTTTGGCAGGCTGGCTTCCTCGCATCGCCCTGATAAACAGATCAGCCCTTAATGAGGACATTAGTTATGCATGCTTCAGCAAGCAGCAAGGCACCTGTCCCTTGGGACAGACGGACAGAAAACAAAATAGATTAACAGAAAACAATATGGTGCCAAATTAGGTCTAACTGAAGACTTTTCCCTCCTTCTCCTGCTTTCCTTAATTGTCCAGCAGAGTGGAGGACATCAATTAATCATTCCAATGGGCATGAGCTCAAAGACCTCGAGCATCCCATGGGCTAGGGGACCTCTGAGTATCTGTTCACTTCCCTCAAGCTGTCCCTGAAGATTAACACCCTCATTTCCTCACATCCTTTCCGGATCACAAAGGGGCTGATGGGTCTCACAGGGAAGAGCCCCAGCAATGACTGGCAGGAGAAAAGGACAAGGCTGAACCCTGAAGTCTGAGAGCCACACAGGTGGGCTGGGGACTGGAGACAGACAGGAACCAAATGCAGCTCCTTGGGGATGACGTCCAAGATTCTAAGACCCAAACCTGATGCTGAGAACAACCACGCCCGCACAGAAGAGGAGGTGGGAAGTTGGGAGTCTTGCAAGTGGCTGCTCAGGGCCCCACACCCGCAAGATATGCAGACACTGGGGGTGCAGATTCCTCACAAAGCTGGCAAGGAAGGCTCCCAGAGAGGCTAGAGAGCGGCCCTCCCCCCTCGGAGGCCCCTACGACAGGTGGGGAAAGGCATCCACTGTGGAAGTCCTTGAGAAAAAGCCACGCTGAAGGAAGGTTCTGTCAAGAATCCAGCAGTTCCTTTTCCCAGGGGGTGCTCAGCTTTCAGCAAGGTTTTCAAAGGGCTTCCCTGGACCCCTGGCATCAGCACTGCCAGGAAACACAGACACGCAGATTCCCAGGTCTGGTCAGGTCCACAGAAGTGGTGGTGGGGGATGGGGAGCAATGTGGGATTCAACAAGCCCTCCGGGTCTGTCTGACGCAAGCGCACTGGTGACCACTGTCTTAGACGGTAGGCCAGGCAAGGCAGTGAGATGACGTTCTGATATGTTAGAGACGTAGTTGGCCAACTGGTTCTTTCTCAATGAGAAACAGCTCAGTGTTGAAGACAGACCTAGAAGACTGTTTCTTTCCCTGAAGTTTGGCTCACAGGAGGAACTATTTACTCTGGCCTACCCACCACCTACCTGCTTCCAAAAACAAGGTCTCTGGGAATAAAAAACTCAAAAGAACATGAAGGTTGTATGAGAATTCCAGTTTATTAATTGGAAAAGAACTGTGGAGTGTGTTACACTATTGAATTTCAAAAGTTAATAGTCTCATATTGTGACTGAAGAAAAATGATAATAGCTGGGCTTCATGTTTTTTTGTTTGCTCTTTTTTAAAGGCATGGGGGACCAACCAGCAGACTAAAAGAAAATAAATACTCAATGTGAATGACCAGATTCCTCCACTGTCCAAAGTACCAGCCCATGGGCCACTGGGGTTCCAAAGACTTCTACCTCCCAGGCTCAGTCTCTGGCTGGCTGGGTTCCACAGCCTGCCAGAGGCAGCTCCCAGGCTACGATGACCCCCACAAGCTGCAGACCAGCCCTGGAACTCTGCCATCCCGTGAGCAGCATCTCCCAGGCTGGGGCCAAATTGTGTCCTTCTGTCCCAGTGCAGTTCCTGATCCACAGCAGGTCCTTAAAAATTGCTGGCTGAAGGTCTGAACAAATGGAAAATTCTCTCACACTCCCTTTCAATCCTGGTCTTGGCTTCCCCTTCATGACCTGCCTAATCCAGTTCAAATCCAACCCCCCACCACCCCAGACTTCAATCCTCCCTCCACTCCAGTTCCTACCTGACTCACCGATGTGGATCTGAGTTTGGTGCTCTTCCTGGTTGAAAACCCTCCCTGAGGCCTCCTTGGCAGGCCAAAATACCAGGGAACTTGCAAGGTTGGTTGAGGACACCCCCACCGGGAGCCCTTCCCCAACATACCCGACCCAAAACTGTCTCCCTGCCTCTGGGGTCCCGCGGTACAAGGCGACCCTGTTGGTGTCCACCACAAATCATCCTCTGCACACCTGCTTCACACAGGACTTTCCATTGCCTGGTGACTGAGAGGGGAGGTGGGGACCAGACAGAATAAGTATGTTTGCTAATATTTACTGCTTATTGAAATAAGATTTTATGGTGGGAGATAGTAACTGTAAATGACTGTACTTAGTGACTTCGTTTTTTGTTTTTGTTTTTTGTTTTTGTTTAGGATGTGGTAACAAAAGACCTCCCCCTTCCAATCAACCAACATGTTGTCCAGCCAGAGAATAACTTGGAGGTCATCAATATCCTTCCATTCATCAAGTTTCTTCCATTTCTTCTACAGGGCTAGTTATGCTCTTTATCTAAGTTTAATATCACTATGCTGTTTCACTATTAACTGGCAAGTAACTGCAAGACTTGGATATACACTGAGAAACATCTAGAACATGAAAGAGATAATCGCCGAGACAGGGAGAAAGAGCAGCTTCCCACAGATGCCTCTCCAGGGGAGTAGTAACAAGTTGTCAGAACCCAGAAGGTGCACTGGTAGGGTCTAGGACACCTTTATGGATAAAAACAATCACTACATATTTTGGTGCTAAACATAAAGGTCTATCAAAGCCAACTGAGCAGTGTGAAACTGCTCAGGCACCTGCAAGGTGGGGCCAAACAGGCACTCCTAGAACACATGGCCCACAGCTCTGCTGTCTCCATCTCTGAGAAGTCAGGCTGGTGGGGAGACTCCTCTCTATATACACGTGCAGACTGCACATGAACAACATCATGTTCGTGCTGTTCCCTGTCCTCTGACTGGCTGAGAACCACTGCTGTCTGGGCCTCCAGTGCTTCAATGACCCCAAAGCATGGCAGCTCGCATGTTCCACATTCCAGGACCTGTGAGCAAGGGACCATTCCATTCAGGAGCTGGATGTTGAGATGTGCTCCGCCCACCAGCTAATGCCTCCTAGCTTCCGATAGATCCCTCCCACGGATGGCCGACCACTCTGGCCCATGGCCTCTGCCTCCTGGTTCTGGTCTCAAGTCCCCAGTGACACAGATGCAAGGTCAGTCATGAATAAATAAATAAGTAAATAAATAAATAAGCAAACAAACTTATTTTTAAACAGTGAAATACAGGGAAGTGTTTCACTGGCTAGCCCACACTGACCAAAATAGCCTCTCTTCATGGGCATAAGTTTGCTGCTCCAACAGGCCAAGAAACAGTGACAAGCCAGGAAGAGGTCAAGGGAAGAGGATCTGCCGGGGCAAGGTGGCCGGTGATGGGTGGGGCATCAATTTCACCTTGGACAGATGACAGTTCACAAAACCTGCTGGAGCACCAAGAGGGATTTTCTTCAGTGAAATTCAAGTTTCAAAAAACTACCTCGAAAGAACTGGCACATGGTTGGTAAGCAATGCATCTGGACAAAATGGTGGGGTTGGGCAAAGGTAGGACCAGAGAGAGGACTGCTAACAAAGCACCAGGAAGCCATGGCACACGATGCATGTCAGCAGTTTCTATGTGGCAGGGACACGTGACGTCTGGACAGAAACCTGCTGGGCACCTTCTGGGGCTATAGTCTTAAGATGTAGCCAGTTGCTCACCACCCCCACACCAACTGGCAGATGACGCTCAAGCCAGCAGCCTGCTCTCCTAGTATCCATATAGTCCGTGGATGCCCTTTTTTAAAGGCTGAAATCTTAAAACGCAAATCTTTCAATGATCTTTTCATGTTGTAAAAACATAAGGCCAAAGGAACCAAAAGTCAGTCCCTGTGTTTCTATAGTGGTTACTCTTCTGGCTTTGACTCCTTGATTCCCCATTTGTCTGTCCACATTCCTGCATCCTCTTACCTGCACTTTAGTCTTCTGCAATCACGAAAGAGAACATTTGTCTTCTCTAAAAAATTTTTGTCACCATTTTCTCTCTGTAAGTGACAAAGGTCCTCCACTACTGAGTCTCCTCCCTCACCAGTCCCCTGCACCATCCTCGTCTGCAGGGGCTGTACCAACTCTCCATCCCACGGTTCCCTGTGTGTGTGCATACACGTGCCTGTGCACGGGGTCACACCATCTCTGCCAGGCGCCTTCCATTTCTGCTCATCCCAGGCCCTCCCTCCTAAGTGCTCCGCCTCCCGCCCTGTTTCCACCTGCAGTGGTGCTTTCTCCTGGGAACTCAAAGTCTGGATCACTCAGGTGCCCCTGTGCCTGCTGCTCTGAGAGCTGCTTATGGACTTCATGTACACAGAGCATTTGCCACCGAGGGCAGAAGGTTCTTGAAGGTAGGGAGAGTGTGTCCTCCTACTCAGTGCTTGACACCCAGGAGCCACACAGAGGACCCCGGGCTCTGACACGAAGTCATCTCTAGTGCAAAAGGCGGAATAATGCAAAACCACACGTGAGGGGCCGTGAGCCGGGGGAGTAACCCAGGTGAACGTGCTTCACAGATGGTAAAGAGAAATGGAAAGGGAAGAGCTGTCGGGTGACGGTGATCCATTCATTCAGAGGGAGCATGAACCTCGGAGGGTCTTGCCCACCACCTGACTTCACTGGGGTCCTAGGTCCACACAAAGACGAATTAATTACTTGATCGCCCGCTCACTTACCTCGCTAATGAAATCACCGGTTGTGCTGGGGAAGAACCTGCTAGAAGAACTCCTTGCCTCTGGGTGTGCATCCCGCTGGTGCCAGCTGCATTCCCCAGCGCCAACATGACTCATGAGATGACACAAACTGCCAACGGGCTTTGTTATTACGTGACCTTCAGCAAGTCACCCTTCCGTCCCCGCTTCAGCACTAGGATCTGGATGGCAATACTCGGAACCTACTTGATGGCATTATCATGAGGAATGATGATGGAGCGCGGTACTAATGACTGGGAAGCACTCCGTCTTTGTAGAGAGCTATATTACTTAACATTTAGAATAATACCCACTGTTTCAGGTTGAGAAAGCATTCAGATTTTAGCTAAACTGAAGGCTGCACACATCCACTAATGAGCAGCGTCCTTCCCACAGAAATGTTGAAAGCTACTCAGTCTCCTGAATAAAATGACTAGCAGTGCATTAGCGAGGGGCTGAGGCAGGGTTAGTTACCATGAAACCAGGGTCATTGCATTCAACATCTAATAAGCAAATTCTTCAGATCACAGAAATAAACCAGAGTCAGCCAAGCTGACAACAATTGCATTTTTAAGGATGGTGTGGGTAGAATAATGTCTTAGTCCGCAGCTTCTCCAGAATTCATTAAAATACAGCCTCTCAGAAGACACATTTCTCTTACTTAGACCAAGGGTCAGCAAACTTTCTTCTGTGAATATTCAGATGGTAACTACCTTGGGCGCCGAGGGCCGCACCATGTCTGTCACAACTACTCAGCTCTGTGGGCGTGGCACAAAAAGCAGTGATGGATGATACCCAAGAGGATAAGCGTGGCTGTGTTTCAATAAAACTTTATTTATAAAAGCCCGTGGCTGAGCTGGTGAGTGGTACACACATACGATCCCAGCAACTCAGAAGGCTGAAGTAGGAGGATCATAAGTTGGAAGCCAACCTGGGCAACATAGCAAGACCGTGCTTTGGCATTCAAAAAGAAGAAGAAGAAGAAAACACAAACAAACAGGGCAGGGGATATAACTCAGTGGTTCAGCACCCCTTCCCCCTGGTTCAATCCCCAGCATTCCCATCATCAAAAAAAAAAAAAAAAAGCAAATGGTTAGCTGGATTCCCCCCTCTGTGGGCAGTGTGCTGATCCAAAGTTGAAAAAAGTTCCCAAAGTTGACCCAACCATTTAGAATAGCACATGCCTGGGCTCAACAAAGAGGGGAGAAGACACGCCACATGCATACATGCACATTCTTTATTAAGCAAAACAAGTTTCTTAAACTTCCAAAACTCAGTAAAGGTCAGGATTGAAAACGTCATACGAAAATTAGATGTTTTTAAACTGAAGGTCAACACCTACTCAAGAATCATTTAGCTCTGAATTTTGAAATGTCTCAAGTTCAGCTAACCTTCATCCCTGTATCCATGCTCCTGATGTAAGGCCCTCTGCCTGAGTTTGCTCAGGCCATGCCGCCCTGATTCTCCAGTTGTCTGACCACAGTGAGTGCTGCTGCACCAACAGGGGTCAAGGTCAGACATGCATTCTGAACTTGGCAATACCTGTCACTGACTCCACTTTTACCTAAACTAATGATCTTGCCTGTCTCCAACCCTGTCGATTTCAAAGGGTTTGGTCATTCCACAGTTCAAATGATTCCCACAACTACCTTGTGACGGCAGCCAGGGAGAGGCCAGGTGTCTTTCTTCATAGTTTCATGGACAGAGAAGAAACCTGAATCACTCAAGGAAAACTGCGGTGACTGGCAACCCGGTGGGTGTGAGCTGCATAGCCCTCTAAGATTTTAAGAATTCTGAATTAATGATGAACATTTCGAAAATTTCTCAATTTCCCATGCAATCAAGATTTTCTGCCTCTTCAAAGAAGTATCTGGCTGGACTGGTCCCACATTCCCTCATTTTGACAGTTATTTAGATGAGACAGGGCAGGTGCCCTCCAGCCCAGCTGGCCGCCCATTTGTGATACCCACATGCCCCTGCAGGTGCTGGGTTTGCAACCCAGGAGTGCACCCTATTGTAAACCAGAGAAAGGGGCCTGGAAGTGGGGGACCAGGGAAGCCGACCCCGGCTCTTCTAGTCCCGGTTCTGTGTTCCATGACACCGTGCTGGGCCACAGTGTGAGAGAGTGTGGTCGATTACAAAGACACCCCTCCCCAGAAAACCCGGGGCTTCTGCGTGAGCCACACACCGCCAAACACACAGGCAGGAAGCTGAGCGTGAGCAGACTCCGGCGGTGAGGGAGTTCAGAGGGAAGGCGGCTGCCCCAGGGAAGGAAGCCAACTTAATTCTGCCACAGGAGTGAGTATTTGTTAATTGGTAGAAAAAGGTAAAATTAATGAGGACATTAACATAGCTATTTAAAAACAGCTCCATGTTTCTCCCATTGTAACACATGGAACTATCAGGAAGTAATTGAGGGAAAAGGACACTGTCAATTCTCAATTATCTGCATGAATGAAGCGCTCAGTGACACGGATAATCCAAGTCATTTACATTTGGATTTAGAAAGTAACATCTTTTTCCTTCGGAAAACTTACCTTCCTAATTACGGCTTGCTGAATGAGATGGCGAAGTCAGTTTACCTTCTTGGTGAGAGAGGAAAGGGGACGATCTAGGAGACGACAGGGGCTTTCAGACCTGCCGCGGCTAACCCGAGGCAGATCAGAGGTCGCCAATGGCAGCTGGCCGATACAGTAGCCATTAGCCACGGGTGACCATTAAACTTAAATTAGGTCGGATACAAACTCAAAGTTCAGTTCCTCCGTCACCCTGGCCGCATTTCAAGGGCTCAACAACCACGTGTGGCTGCGATGCTGGAGGGCAGAGATGCAGAATACTGCTATCACTGCAGAAAGTTCTAGTGGGCCCGGCTGAACTCCAGATCTGTGATGACCCCTCGTCACCTGGACCACGCTGAGAGCTGGGGTGGGGAGGTGGCGGAGATGCCACACGGATGCTTTGACAGAAACAAAAGGGACCTGTGACGCTGGACGTTCTCGGCTTGTTTAATTTCAAGTTCGGTAATGGAGTCTCTGTCCAGGGAATTACACGAAAAATAAGCATTCCACTCTGAGCAAAATGAGGCTTTTTAATTAACAAAGCAGAAAATGAGTGGATAAAAGGCGAGGCGGGAAAGGCTGATTTTAAGCAAACATCTGCCTCGGTACCTGCCCTAGTGCAGCCGCGGGGCTTCTGAGGCCTCTGCGGCCTCCACAGCCTCCATGGCCTCCACGCTGGCTGAAGGGTAGAGCAGGGGGAGGTCGCAGCCCCCAGGCTCCGCTCCAGTAGGTGCCTGCTCAGGTGCCACTGGGAGCCGTGTCAGGCACAGTGCCACTTAACATCCTCATTAATTATCTTGAAAGGAGAGGGTTAGTAAACAGCAAGTTAATTAAATTCTCAGATGATGCTAATTTGGGAGGCTTTAGAGAGACTGGCAAGGGCAGAGGCAATATAAATGGGACCTGGATGGGTCAGGAGCATAAGTGGAAAATAAAATTCAACACTGGCTGAGCAAACACCCTCTGACTACGTCTTAGGGAAGAGCCAACATGTGTCCAGAAAGAAACTTTTTTAAAACACTGTACTATGATTAAAAGGTTAGAAATTTCTAAGGTGCATAATCGGGATGGGAGTACTTAAGACGTTAAAAAAAAGAAATGCACGGGTACTTAGGAGGGAGTCCAGAGGAGGCCGAAGTTTAACAGTCGCTGTCCTTGGGAGGGGTGGCCAGTCTTCGCCTCCTGTGCTAAACTGACTGGACATCTTTAAAACAGGCGCACACCACGGGGCTGTTTGTTTTTTAACCTTTCGGCGTGAACTCAGTGCAGACTCACAGAAGAGCTGCAAGGCCCGTTCAGCGTTCCTACACCCTTCTGGTAGCTTCCTCTGGCACCAACACGCTCCTCCTTGGCATCTGGAACATTTACCCTAACTGAGAAATTAAGGCGGGTTCCTCTCCAATACTAACCTACATTCCAGTGGCACCAGCTTACCACCCCCCCGCACATCCTTCTCTCCTGGGATCTGGATCAGGAACTCAGGAGGCACACATTGTCATGGCTCCTTGTTATGGTTTGACGGTGAGGCGACCCCCAAAAGCTCATGTGTGAGACAATGCAAGAAAGCTTAGAGGTGAAATGACTGGGTTGTGACAGCCTTAACCTAATCAGCATATTAATCCCTGACAGGGATTAGCTGGGTGGTAGTTGGAGGCAGATAGGGTGTGGCTGGAGGAGGGGGGTCCCTGGGGCCTTTGGGGCATATATTTTGTCTTTGTTGAGCAAATCTAGCGTGCGCTCTCTCTCTCTCTGCCTCCAGGAACGGCGTCCCCAGCTGTTCCCTCTGCCACACATTTCTATCACCATGTTCTGCCTCATCTCAGGCCTCAAGGAATGGAGTCGGCCATCTATGGACTGAGACCTCTGAAACCATGAGCCCCCACATAAACGTCTCCTCCTCTATTTGTTCTCGTCAGGTCTTTTTGGTCACCGTGGTGAAAAAGCTGACATCTTCCCCAGTCTGTAAGAGGTCCCACCTCTCCTTGTCTCCCTGGACCTGGACGCTTTGGAAGAGAGTTGGTCAAGTGTCTGTAGAGTGACCCTCAGCGTGACTCTCTGATGAGACTGAGGTCATAGATTTTTGGAAAGAACACTGCTAAGGCAAGGTACCCTTCCTGTCATGTCACCTCAGGGGGTAGGTGACATCAACTTGACATCACTGGTGACATTAACCTTGATCACTCAGTCAAGGTGGCATCTGCCAGGTTTCTCCACTAAGTTACTCTTTTTACCTTTCCATACTTTATTCTTTAGAAAATAAATCACAAAGTCCAGCCTAGCACCTGGGGGCATAATAACCTTCTGGTTACTACATTATTAAACAAAAATAAAAATATTTTGTAAAAGTGATAAGTTTCACTTTGTGCAAAGAGATGCTTCTAATAGAAAGACCCACCTAGAAAGCCTAGAAAGAGGTTGTCTCTGTCTTTGTTTTAGATACTTGGCTTCTCAGATCCGTGGAGCCCTTGTGATACACTAGCCAGCGTCCTACGAACTTACAAGTATTTACCTCATTCAATCCTGACAGCTGGATGCATGTGGTGTTGCCGAATTACAACAATCCACTTCAAACTGCAGAGGGGGAGACACGGCATGATGAGGTTAAGTTGCTGCTCGTGCTAACACCACACAGCTATGAAGGGGCAGGGAAAGGATCTGCACTCAGACTCCGGAAACCATGCGGTCTACAGTCACCCCTGTCACCCAGCAGCTCGACATACAACTCCAAAATTTCAGGGCAGTCCAAATGGGACATCGCTGTGGCATTCCCAAAGTGTCAACACCACAGGACTGAGGAGATCCCCCTGCAAACTGAGATGATCCAGGGGTTGTTCAAAAGAAGACAGACCACCTTCACCGAGTGGCAAGAGATGCGGACACCTGAGCAGTAAAGACATTCTCCATCAACAGTATGGAAAGGTAAAAAGAGTAACTTATTGGAGAAACCTGGCAGATGCCACCTTGACTGAGTGGGAGATGCTCAAGGTCCCTGGACCACGGTGCTTACAGATCTCTCAGTCTATTGTTACGCACATGGACCTGGGACTGTCTCCACCAATAACATTCACTTTCTCTTCTAGTCTGACGGTTCACGGAGGTGGACATGGTAATAACGCAGAGGTCGGAAAAAGTAATCGACCGCCAGTCAGAGAGGAGAAACCCACCCCACGACACCAGAGATCCAAGACCTGCAAATGTGTAGATGCCAGCCTGTTTAATCCCATATGTTCAACATCTGATAGCTCAACATTAAAAAGAAGCAAGGAAATGAGCTGCTTCTAAAAATGATCCCCTTCCAAGCAAGGAACCAGGGATGTTTGGGTAAGAAACACCATGTCCCTCCAAGCAGCCTACCATATGCAAAATCCCAGTGCTGACCTTTACCACTGTCCTTTGCCAGGGAGAAAAGACAAGGTGTAAAGGGAGCAACCTAATGCCCCACACCTTCTAAGGCCAGGCAGAGTTCTAAGCCCTGTTCTAAGAATGAACCAACCTGCAGAGGGAACTGCTTAACATCTCAATGTGTTCTTCCCAGTACATTTGTTTTACTTAATCCAGAAAAAAATTAAGTGGCATTGATGGGAGACACACTCATTACAATCTGGGAATTATGGACTGGAATACATGTGGCAAAAATTCAAAAGCAGTAAGCAGATGTTTGTAAGTATTTAGAAAAGATCAGTGAATCACTAGAAGTAAATGCAAGTTCACCAAGTGCAGAATGAGTGACTACATCCTTGTGTCCCTATCTCTTCACCCCCATTTTTCCCAAACAAGGTGACTACTGCCTTTTTTTTTTTTTTTTAATTTGGTACTAAGGACTGAATCCAGGGGTGCTTAAGTGCTGAGGCACATCCCCAGTTCCTTCTATTTTGAGGCAGAGTCTTGCTAAGTTGCTTAGGGCCTCACTAAGTTGCTGAGGCTGGCTTTGAATTTGCAAACCTCCTGTCTCAGCCTCCCAAGTTCGCTAGGATTACAGGCGTGTGCCACCATGTCTGACTACTACTGCTGTTACTACAACTATATTGGCACATCAGGGAACTACTAAACATGAATGAAATTTGATTCTGTCTCTTGTTTCTCGTGAGTAATCTAGAAATAGGAGGGCCTGGCTATGGTACCGTAAGGTGTCTTTGTACTCAAGAAGGTTGGCCTAAAGAATTCTGATCATGAATCAAAGTCAATCTGAAGGCAGATGTCTACAATAAAATATGACTATCTACTTAGACCTTTCTTGACCAACATTCTAACAGATTTGAAGAGACACGTAAAGTCATGTCCACTAACCCAAAAGTCTACAGGAGTCACACAGAGCAGTAAACAAGTAAAATTAAAATCATGTCAAAAAGATGACTGGTAAAAATTATTATACTTTAATTGTACTTCTGTAGGCAGTATCCAACTAAAATAATTAAGGTAATTAGGTGCAGGTCCAAGTCAAGGTAAATTAATGAAACAAGAGAAAAGCCTAGGAACAGACCCAAATGAGAATTTAGCGGGTGACATGATGGCATTTCTAGGCACTGTGGGAAGGATGGGTGGATCGCTTAGTAAACGGGGCTGGGGCTGATCATTAACTGAGTAGAAATACCGACGGAGGGATCCTTGCCACACAACATACACCAGAATAAACTCCACATGGATCACCAAGTTTGGTGTGAAGACATGAAGCCAGGGGAGGAAAAGGGGACACAGGGAACATGACCATGCAGTGGGGGAGGGGGGCAGGCAGGTCCAAGCTAACAAGGGGGAGGGAAAAGGAAAGGCAGAGAGTTCGCCGGATACGCGAACTGTGACACGGGGCAGAGACTATTTCAGATCTCCCGGATACACACAGCTCATACTCTGCCTGTTATGGACTTACTGAAGTTTTGTTGAGAACGGTAAGACACTGGGAAAAGACGTCAGGTGGTGGCCACTGTGGGAATCACACCTCACGCAGCAGCAGACTCCGCAGCTGTTAAAGACCAGGCTGAAGAAACTTTCGCGATAGTGACAGCACAGAAAGCCACAGGCTTCAAGGCTTTAAAAAAGCTGGCTGCACGTGGCATGAACCTGACCTAACTTTTTCCTGTGTACACGTGTGAACAACCACGGTGAATCTCACCATCATGTATACCCACATGACACTAATTTCAATAATTAATAAAAAAACAAAGAGTTGGGTGTGGGGGTACATGCCTATAATTCCCAGGGGCTCAGGAGGCTGAGGCAGGAGGATAGCAAGTTCAAAGCCAACCTCAGCAATTCAGTGAGGGCCAAAGCAACTCAGTGAGACCCCGATTCTAAATAAAAAATAAAAAGGGTTGGGGATGTGGCTCAGTGGTTTAGCACCCCTGGGTTCAATTCCTGGTACAAAACAAAACAGAAAGAACAGTTGTCTTTGTGGGGGGTGGATGTTAAAGCAGATGAGAAACAAGAAAGGACCACTGTGTTTGACCATCATGAAGTACTTTTAAGAGAATCGGTGAGCAATAAGGACAGGGAAAAATGGCATAATTTGTACGATTTATGTGTTAATACTTAAAATTAAAAATAAATGTTAAAAAAAAGCAAGCTATGAACAGCATACAGTATCATCATTTCAACTCTGCAAAACAAAGAGTATCACATCTCTACAGAAAAGGCTAAAAACTACATACACCAAAATATTTAAAACTAAAATCACCATTGGGTGGTGAGATCAGGAGGTGACCTTCCTGTTTGTTTCTCTGCATTTCCAAAAGCTTTTTATTTTTTTAACAGTATAGACTTAAGCTAAAAGAACAAAAAATTAAAATATATGAATAGACACAGATATATCTATACCTATGTGTGTATATGTATATCTGTGTGTGTGTTTATATATATGAAGATGATAAGACTGCCACATTTCTATATGTTATAAATATGGGAGAGGAACCAGCTAATCCAACGAAACAATGGAATACACAGGAAGAAGGAAAACAGCAACATCAAGTTCAGGGGACAGGAGGCCTGGTTTAACTGTCAGTTCCAGGAAAACAAAGGCAGTATCAAAACTCTGAGCATTTCAGGGGACCATGAGTCTCAGGAGCTGAGAGTTTCATGTAGCTGCACAATTAAAAAAAAAAATAGGAAGTTAAAGATTTGGTTTTGGGCTCCTGACCAACACAGCGGGGCCTCAACAAGGAGACCGCACCTCACCAGGAGCACCATCATTTGAGAGACGTTGAGGGTGAACTCGACTGAGGCAGGTGCTCAGGATGGTAGGGAGTCTGGAAACCACTTCCCAGGAAGAACATCTACGAATGAATGCTTGAGATATGTATACAGTAGAATAGAGAAGATATGGACACAGGGACAAGCACCAGAAAGAGAAGGGGCAGTAAGCTGCGTGATTCCTGGCTCCTGCCTACCAGGGTGCACTTGTTGGCTGTTAAAATTATGTTGCAGGAAAACAGTGAATGACACCCAAGTTCTTCACATCTTGCAAAGTTTTAACACCTCAGTAACAAAATACACCCGCTATCATTTAAGTTTATAAAATAACCACACCAGAGGAAGATTTATCTTGTGGAAAAGGAACAAGACGGTGCTCTACCCCTGATGGTCACAAGGCAGACAGTATCTCAACACACTGGAAGGGCTTCCTAACAATTGAAGGGCCCACCGGACTCCACTGTGCAAAGAAGTGGGAACAATCAGAGAAACTCAGTCACTACTATTTAGAGATGCTTCAGTAGGATATTCCTTCACTGGGTTCAGTATTTCCTAAATGACCTTCAAGGGACAGACGCATCAGAAGTTTATTAAAAACACAGATTCTGTGCATTTCCCCAATCCAAGCTCAGGGAATCAATCTCTCAGATGAGACTCCAGAATCTATACTTTAAAAAGGTTTTCCAGTGGATTCTGATACACAGCCAAATTTGGGAACCCTTGGGCCAGGTGATACCCTTAATAGCTTAAAGAAATAACATCTGGTTATTTTTGAGGCAATACAGAAAGGAACAAAAGAGGAAAAATCACCAAATTCTATCACTGAGCTGAACATTTTTACCAATATCTGTCTTGGCATGTCCAACCTATACACAGACCACAATTTTATGTCAATGGAATAATCTAATAAGCAAAGCAGTATTTTCATAGTAGGTTGAGACAATCTTTCCACCAATTTGAACAGCTGCACGGTGAGCCTGAGCAAGGACATTGTTTTAACCAGTCCAGCTGAGCAGGTCACCAACTCAAAAATAACTACAACACACAACGCTGGGAAGAGCAGACACATATTGAAGTCTAAAGCCTAGGGGCCTCGTCACAGAATAGCCCACTTTGCTTAATATTCTGAGAGATACCAGCAGAAAAATCCCAGGTGCAGTGGCGCTCACCTGTGGTCCCAGCGACATGACAGGCTGAGGCAGTTAGGGGTCATCAGCCTGGCCAACTTTGTGAGGCCTTGTCTCAAAATTTAAAAGGGGCTGGGGACATTGCTGAGTGGTAGAGCACTTGCCTACCATGTTCAAAGCCTTGGGTTCAACTCCTGCTGTGGAATAACAAGCAAAGATACACAAACACACCTGCCTGGGGTGACCGGCACAGTCGCTTCCTCAAGTGGAAGACACCCTTCTCCGGTTTTAAAGCAAATCCAATCAAACCCAGGAATGTCCTTGCAGAACGTGGGGGCGTTCTCTGTCCCTCAACCACAGGGCCCATTTCTGAATGCAGAGCCTACTCCCTTCCCACCCTAAGCCTTTTGTTACACTTGGAGAGCTGCTTCCAGAAGATGTGACTTTCAGGAACTTGGACAGGTTCTACAGAGAAACGTGGACCCCAGGGCCAAGAGTTTTTCTCTCCTTCAGAAAGCAGAAGGCACCGCTGGGGAAGCAGGAGGCAGGGGGCGCTGAGGGAGAAGGCGGCATGGTAATACAGAGGGGCAGAGGACCCGGGTGGGGGGTCTGGTGTTCTCAGGTCTGACCTGAGAAAGACCCTGGAGCAAATGAGAGGGAATCTCGCTTTCATTTGGCTTTTGGAATACCCTCATTTCCCCACAGGGCCTCCCTGGACACTTCTACACAGCACATGGCTTCTGAACGTGCAGAAAGGAGACAAGGGGTCTGGAAGGAAAGGTTCGGGGCAGACAGCAAAGGGGCACGGTACGTGTGGGCTGGCTCCCAGCGTGATACACGCTGGCTGGGGCCTGGGGAAGCCGGCTGGGGCCTTGTCCCGAGCGAGGAGACAGGCCTCTGCTGGTTTCCTAGCAACCCCCGCAGGCAGCAGGCAGGATCCCAGGCAAGGCTGTCCAGCAGAACATTGAAATGGCCACACGCACAGAGGTAGAATGAAAGCAGGCCTGCCTCCCAGCCGGGCACAGCGGGAGGCACATAGGAGCCCTGCCCGCAGGCCCTCGAATCAAGTTCCACTAAAGCATCTCGGGGACCAGCTCCAGGGGCAGCCTGGCTTGCTTCTCCTCTGCCCTGCAGCATCTGCGGGACACAGCCACGCCCCCAACCCACAGCCCGCCAGGCAGACGCGCCTCCGCCCTTCCAGGGGTGCTGTGGCCAGACTCCTTGACGGTCTCTGGGAACTTTGACCACAGGCCGGGACACCCTGGCACTCCACACGGACCCTTTTTTTGCGCTCAGATTCTTCCCTCTGCAGGTACTTCAACTGGCCTGCTCCGGGCTGACATCACCTTCTAAAGCCTCCAACCATCCGTTAGGACTGCGAGGCCCACACGCCCCAGACAAATGTCCGTCCCCTGGCCTATCCCGTGTCCCTTCTCTATCAGCCTAAGTCCATCTCATCCTATCCAACCCACTGTGCCAACGAATGCCACATGGGGTGCATGGCAACTGGACAAGGACTGAGCCTCACCCGCAGCACTGAGAGCAAAGGGCCACCATCTAGGCTGGCCCCAGAGGCACTAGAGGCGACCCCCCGCTTGCCACCTTGAACCCGGGGATGGGGTAGTGGGTGCCAGACACGCCTGCACGAGGCCACACGCACGCGACGAGGCCGTGGAGAGCACTGTCACTCTAAAGCTCTCCCAGCACCTGGGCTTTTTCTTATGAGTTGCTGCCTGTGGTCAAATATTCATCCTCAGATGTTTGCTCCAGAGTTAGATGCTGCTCTACTGCTAGAACTTCTTCACATCCCTCAGGACATCCAATCCTAGGTTCTCTGGAAGGCAAACACTCTCTTCCACAGAGTAAAGGCACCTGTGAGGGGTCTAGGACCGACACCTCTCAGAGCTGGAGACAGAACAGAATCCCCCATCTCGCACCCTGCTCTGTCCTTACGAGGCTTCCTAGAGTGAGTGAAGTCGGTACTTCACTGTCATAAGGCATGGTGCTAAAAGGAATGGGGAAATTGACGCTATCTAAGGCAGCGCACAGAAAAATTAAAGCAAATCTACATATACCCAGTGCTAAGAGTACGTACACTACGTACACATAAGCGGCCCTCTACCTCTAACAAGAAGATCCCACGATATATCTGCCTTCTATCTCTGACACACTCAAATTCCTCACTTTATTTATGAAACCAAAATTTTAGGTCAATGGCTTCCCAACGTCCCAGTTTCTACATCCCGACTTCTCCCTGAGACTGTATGGCGGCCTAACATAAGGAAGCATCAGGGGACCCAGGAAGGAAGGCTGCCCCACAGCCCTGCGGCACTGCTTCCCAGCTCTCTGCCGTGACCTCATCAATCTCAAGCCTCCCTCCGTGGTAGGAGATGAAGTGGGAGCTAATGAAAACGCTAAGGAAATCAGTACCACTAGGAAATGCCAATACTCATCCGCCATCAACAGCAACAGTTGACCGTCTTTATCCGACTTTACAGAGCCCCCTGCTTCCAGGATGAGGCTGGCGGGCTGGACCATGTCTCTACGCCCTGTACAAGGCCTGGTTCACAATGCTATTACTCATTAAGTGACAACATAGTAATTATCACAGATGGCGAATTCGCAAGCGGGTTCCTTGCTGGCTGTAACGGGCTAGCCCACACTTGCCCGGGGCACCGAAGTTTAGCAGTCAGAATGCTATAAAACACGCTGTTCTTTCTTCTTCTGACTTATTTATTTATTAGCATTAAAGAGAGGCTTCATTTTCTCTTTCAGAGTCGGTTTCAACAGGTTAAGCCTCTTTGAAGCCACATAAAACAATTCACTTAGTAGTTTTCAGCTAACTCTAGAGTGACTTTAGATTTGACCACACCACACGATGACATCTCTGGAGTTCTTCGGTAGCTTCTTAGGAATTTAAAAAAAAAAAAAAAAAAAAAAGTGTAAAGCCACAGGGTTCCCAACCAAGGCTGGAGCTACTGCGCTTCTGCTTCCAGTTCTGTGTTTCATGAGAGCAGTTTCAAGCCAGGGGATATGAAGGGAGCCGCTTCGGTTCCAAAGTTGCCCTGGATATTTGCAGGCAGAGCAGGGCTGGTGGTACCATGCCAGCCGATGGGCTGGGGTGGGTGGGCTTAACTACAAGACCAGCCTTAAAGAGCCAACAGGCGGTTGAATGCCAAGCCTGCACTATTAATTTGCATATGACATTAATTTTGCTGTCAGTGTGTTAATGTGTGATTAATTCTGTCATGGGTTAGAGCAAGGAGAATTAGTTAATTGTCAGAAACCCTTCTCATTCACTCTCTCACGCATCCCCCGCCTCCCTCTAACTTGCCCCTTTTTTCTCTTCTTATTAAACTAACCTCCTGGGTTTTCTTCCTTGGGGCACTTCTTTCCTATGGGATTTTAATCCCCTCTCCCCTACCCTTTATATGAATTCATTTTTAGAGCTAAGAAGTGAGAACGCAGATGGGTTTTACCCAGGCACCCGCCGCTGGCAAGTCTGAACTCTGTCCATGCGGGGATGCTTTGGGAAGGTCCTGCAACAGGGACACACAGGTCCCATTCATATCCATGGTCAATTGCCAACGCCTGTGATACCTGTATACATTGTACAATCTGCACTTTGTATGCTATGCAAATAACCTGGGGGGCTGGAACAAGCTGAATGTGGAGTTCATACAAAGCCATTGCTGTGATATAGAAATGGGTTATTCGACTGCCCATTTCCCTGCTGCCCAGAGACTGGCAGGCCTTTTCCTTTTGAACAATCCTCCACCCACCCCCGCATCACTGTAGCTACAAGGTTCAACTCAGAGGTAGGTCATTTTTATCCCATCGATTATTCCATCGTCTAGCTAGTCAGTCATGCTTCCAAATAAAATAAAGCCCAACAAAAAAATCTTGAGGTCCCTAACTCCATAAATGCAAAAATAATTCTTGAGACCCCCTCCCCCTGAATGCCATCCGGTCAAGAGAGGGCAACCCCGGCAAGGACACTACCCTACGCGGCTTGGGCAAAATGCAGGCCACATGCGGATCTGCTCGGCTGTGCCTAGGTCCTTCCGACACCTGCCTTTAACTCTGAAGGGATGAACGAAGAAGGAAGAAAGTGAGAAAGCAGACAGCCTGACGGCCACCCCCGACTTCACAGCCATCCAGAACTGGTCTCATTTACAGGGCTGAGAAACCAAGCGTGGCCGTCGACTCCTCCCCAGCTGCCCGGGAGGGATGGAATCACACCAGCCAAGGACAGGCAAGGACTCTAGGTGTCACATCCTCTGGGGGACAAGAATGAGAGGTGAAGAGGCTCAGGCTGCTGCGACTCCCCTGTCCCCAGCAATTTACCTCACACCCACTGTGCTCCTTGAAAGGGGCCCTAACTTTGTGTCTCGCTGACACTGGTCAAATTATATTGTAATACTATGTCCATTAATGTTCAACAAATCCCACCATTATGTACACCTATAATGCTCTCATAAAAAATAAGGGGAAAAAAACAAAGGGAATTTCACTGAACACCAGGACTCACCAAAACAACAAACAAAAAAAGAGTTATCATATTTGTTACAACGAAGAGGATGTCGGTAACAGACCTATTTACATGTTGCAACAACACTTTATGATCTTTTAAAAAGAGCACAGGGCTCGCTGTATACCTTGGAAGTGACTGTTTTGATTCGGAAACACATCTATCGGCACCAAATCTTTTTTAATTAGCAAAGAGTCTTGTTCTTCTGGCCCTGGTTATTCTAATGTCTTGTCGTTTTATTTCACGTATGCTCTTTTGGCCCGACTCACACTGGATGTTGGGGAGACGGAATGTCGCTTCCCACAGTAAGCAGCTGAACAGTCTCCCAAGGAATGTGCGTTTTCCCATCTCTGTTTCTGCCTCCCTGTCACATACTCTCTCAGTCACTCTACTCCCTCCTCCCCAAGTAACAAGAGCCAGAAAAATCCAAGGAAGCGGCAGAAGAAGGGGTCTGCAGCAACTCTACTTTTCAAACTCCCGTTCGTATTAGAACTCCTTAAAAACAAGTTAAAATACAGACTCCACTACAAAACTTTTCTGAGTCTTCATGGAAGTTACCAGGCCTTTTCTCAAATGAGCTGGAAGTATCTTTGATCAACAGAATTTGGGTCCCGTCTTCCTTTTCAGATTAGGTACAGCTCTAATTGCTTTAATATGGGCATTATTCACACATGAAACTGGAATTACTCAGCACGTGGGAAACAGGTCCTGACCACCCATGGCCATTAAAGATCCCATGACATTTTTGTAAATCTGCCAAATTCTGGCAGAGACAGCAGGTCCAGCAGTTGCTGTATTCAGACAAGGAAGAGTCCATGCTCTCGCCCCTGGCGTGCAGAGCAGACACCAACTTCCCTCAGATGCATTCTTAGGGTCTGTCTATCCTTGGGGTCCATCCCAGCCACCCTCCTCTGGGCTCGCCCCGTCAGTCCTCAGCATCTTCAAGTTTCTCCTCCTCCTCTCGCACAGTAACAAGCCTCCCCCTCCCCTCCATGAATCCTAACCACCCTTCTTCATCTTCCTTCCTCTGGACTTCTCAATCCCCATCGAGCCTCCCCCGAGAAGACCTTCATCCAGTCTCCCTCTGGGACCGCCAGATTCCTTGCAGGAAAACCTCTGCTCCGGGCGATGCCCCTTGTTCTGCTCTGGCAGTTCTCCAGGCAGTGGTGACAGGAGAAGGTGACATCACATGTTACACAAGGAGAAACAGAGCTGCATAGCCACCTGAGGAAATGCTCAGCCATCCATGCGCCCAGTGAAAACATCCTAAAGGTGTGGCCTTTCCAGAGCCCCAGGAGGCCCAGGGCCTAGCAGCAGGCCCCCGGCACAGCCGCTGCCCCTGCGGAGCCGCCCTGGGGAACTGTGAAAGGCTTTCCATGCCAGGCACACGCCCAGCATTGTGCTCTCTCCAGCGAGCTCTCCCCCACCAAAAACCCCGAGGCCTCCGGAGTGTACACTAACCGCAAGCCTTTGAGTGGCTCATGTATTTACAAACTGAGGCATGTCGAAATCAAAGGGGATACCACATGACATAATTCGCATTAAAATGTCAACAGGCTGACAATTTATAGAGTCAATCCACGGAAGGTGGGGAGGACTAAGACTTAGTAATTGTTTAATTCCTGCTGAAACCCATGGTCGCTGTGCCTTCAGGAAGCCAGGATGCACTGGGGGCCCCCAGCCTGCGCAGCGCCCTGTGGCGTTGGCACAGTGCCAAGGCTAGGCAACAGGTTTAACCATTTAGGGTGCTCCATGTTGAGAGAGAGACGAGAGAGAGAGAACGCGCACAAGCCGGGGGTGGGCAGGTGAGAAGGGCTGAAGGGACAGATGGAAGGAGGGGGTGGGAGGTCTTCTGCAATGTGGGTACAGTGGATAAAATGGCTTAGGTGGGCCCCAAAGAGGGAAAAGTCCCCTTTGCTGTGTGGCTGGAACTTCCTTTACGTTCCAAGCATCCAGGTGCCGGAGATCGGAGTGCATGCAAAAGGCACACCCAGTCCCGGTGTCTAGCTGCTCTGGCAGCAGCCCGCTCACCCTGGAGCTCTAGGAGGGGGCTCAAGGTGTCTGCATCTCGATGATGACAGGCGCTGGCTCAAAATGAGCAAGAAGATGACATGAACCACAACCAAGTCCCGTTCAGACGAAATTACCCCTGGAAGTCTCTCCCGCCTCACCAGCAACACAGTCTGGCCCTCAGAACATAAAATACACATGCTCACGCCCGCTTCAGACTCAGTACTTCCCACACGAGGTCTGACTCCTCTCGGATTCATGCAATTGGCTTCACTTGTACTCGTTCAAATTAACTGACTCCTTATTGCAAGGAGGGGGTCCCTCTAGGGGTGAGGATCTGGTAAAAGGAAGAGAACTGGAGAAGGCTTTGGGGAGGGGGAATTGGGTCAACTCTCTTGAGAGTACCCCCAGGGTCTGAGTCAAGGTACCTTCCTATCACTGCACATGAAAAACACATCCAGAAAAGAGAAATGGTATAAATAAGAAGACCCGGCAAAGCTTACAGGCAATAACCAGTATCTGCTTTAACCACGAAAGAAATGTGCACTGAAAAGATGGCTTTGCTCTGTGGGACTCGTCCCCTGAGGATGTCCAGGGTCACGCGGGCTGTGATGGGGCCCCCTGCTCAAGCTGTCTGTATAAACACTGTTACCTCATTCCCTCTTCTACCTCATTAACCCGAACACATTAAAACAGGTGTGCACTCGGGGCAGAAATGAGACTGCTGAACCAGGCTGCTGTAAGCCTCCCCAGCTGAGCAGGAGGCCGCGCGTGAACAGGGGGACCTGCAGTTGCAGGGACTCGCTGGGCCCTGGGACCACTCTGAGGAAAGGGGGATGACCAGAGGAAAAAGAAGCGAAAGAGGGAGCTGGGAGGGAGGGAGGGGGGAAGAAATTCTATACATCTCACAGGCAGAGAATCCCATTCCTTATATCACCCCAAGGAAAAGGAGTGGCATCTGATAAAATACTTCAAGATTCTTCACACATCAACATCTTTGCCAAACTGTTTAGAATTGGAGGGAAAACCAGAAAATGAAAGTAGGCTTATTTTTAAAAAGTGAAAATAAAAGCAGACATAGGTTTTGCAGCCACTCAAGGTCCAAAGTCCTAATACCTATAATAACCAAGACACAGCTGCCCGAAGACTTGGCAAAAGGCAAAGGAGAAGACAGCAGTAATTTAAGCTACACAGGTACAAAGTAAAACTAGCACTTGACTTTTTCAGTCATTGCCAACAGACAGTAACAGATCAGTAACAATTAGGAAAACACTCATAAGAACTCCTAGGGAAGAAAACAAAAACAAGGTCTGCGCAATTCCAAAATAAGCATGATTCTGGTTATACGAAGAACAAATGACATTACCCACGCATAAGGAATGCAAAGGACTTGTAGATGGTAGCTATAAAATGTAAAATTAGGTGCAAGGAGTCATACTGGAGCCACACCCCACATCCTGGACATTACCATGCCGTATTTGATTGTAGTCATTACCACATGGGAAATGAGTGTTGCTATGCAAAACTTGCTTTTGCATTTCTTCATTTGTGTTCCAATTTGCAACCTTAACGTGTTATTGCCATTGATTTGCATTACATTTCATAGGTGTTTCCAAGCACAAATGATGGACATGTGCCTTACACAGCTCTTGATAACAGCATGACACATGCTGCCCAAACTTAGTCCTCCTAGTGCCCATTTAATACATAAGTCAAGATTACAAAGAGCTGCTCTGTTTTTCAAGTACTCCTTGCATATCTGCTCATACTGATCTAATCATCAGACAGGCAAGGAACTTGCTGAGGTTATTCTATTCTGTTGCCCCTACTTTGCACATAGTTTCAGATGTCAAGGATGATTGTTTCACATTAAGTTTAGCTTCTTTGGAATCAAGAAGGGAGGCATCTCCTCCCACTTGTTGACTCAGAGCTGGAATCAGAGATCCCACTGTTAGCCATGTATTTCATTAAAAGGAGCAAAAAAACCAAAGAAACAAACAAAAAAAACACCCCAACACATCAGCTTTCAAAAGGGATGGGGCAAAGGAGAAAATGTCCATAACTTGAGTCGCTGAGGAGGTTAACTTCCAAGGTACAAATAGGGAAGAGGAAGGATGCATGGTGGGGGAGGGGGGGCTCAGCTGAAGAAAAGTTTTGGAGTATTTAAAATGTATGGATCACAGGGGTTACCATGGAAACCGTTTTGCATACTTGACTGCAGGTGCCCCTGACAGCAAATGGAGACTGGGAGACTGGGGTGGCATGGTCGCAAGCAGGAACACAAATGTAAACATTAAAGGAAGCGTCCTAGGGCAGTGTTAAGTCATCCGTGTCACCGGCACTGTGGTTTTCAACAGGAACGGGCTCACTTCTGCAAGGTGGGGACAGCGGCTTTGCAGTCCCAGCAAGGCTTTGCGTGTGTCCAGAGGCTGCCCCCCTTGAAGATACTCTGTGGCACGGCCAAGGTTACAGAACGTATGCAGACCAAACATTAAAAATAATAATAAAGAAAGACAGAAAGGGCCGGGATTGTGGCTCAGTGGTAGAGCGCTTATCTAGCATGTGTGAGGCACTGGGTTAGAGTCTTGGCACTGTATACAAATAAAAAGTTCATCACCAACTAATAAAAATATTTTTAAAAAAAGACAGAAAGAAACCAATGTCAAAAGTACTCTAGTTTAACTAGAGTTGAACATTCTTTTTCCAGTTTTGCCCTCTATGCTGTGTGTGTCTGGATTACAGCTTTGGTGTTTGTTTTTTGTTCTGTCCGGTTTTGGTTTTTAGAGTAAATATGCATTAGCTTTCATCAGAAAGACAGACAGATGCAAGGAAATGGAAAAGAAACAAGGAATACAACTTCTCTGCATGGGCTGTGGATTCTATATCAATTTCTGAGTCTAAGTTCTTTCTCACTTGCAGCTAATTTTGGTCACATAAAGGAAATTATGAAGCTTGCCAGGAAGTTCTGCTCAAAAATAAAATTAAAAAAAAAAACAAAATAATAAAAATAACATAGCAAAAAAAAAAAAACCCCAAAATATAAAATACTGACTCCCAGGTTATGCAGGACAATGTTATAAAATTACAGCAGGAAAAGTAATGTCACGGCTGACTTCTCACAACTGAAGAGGTGACAGGTACTTCTTAGAGAAAGGGTTGAGTGTGCAGTAGCCACAATCCAGCTGGACTTGGATAAGGATTCCTTGTTTTTTAAGCACTCAACTAGGTCACTTCTCACTCTGTCACTTAGGGCAAGAGACAGGGGTATCCCTTTTTTATAAAGTCCCATAAACTTACACCCTTAGTTCTTGAAAGAAACTTAAGTGATGTGTCCAAGCTCCTCATCCTTCACATAGGGCACCACAAGTTGCCCAAGGTTAAATTATTTGCTCAAAGTCATTTCAGTAAATACTGGCCACATTTCTCTTATGGGAAGTTCCCTCTCTCTGATCCCCATCAAAATAATCCACTGGACTTTTTGTCCTACAGACCAATAGCACATCAAGTTCAAACTAAGGAAAACCAAGCTAAAAAAACAACAACAGGGGGGCTGGGGAGATAGCTCAGTTGGTAGAGTGCTTGTCTCGCAAGCACAAGGCCCTGGGTTCAATCCCTAGCACCGCAAAAAAATAAAAAATAAAAAAATAAATAACAACAGGTATGTGGTCTACAAAGACAATGGAAAATCTGATGCAGAAGAATGAGGTTCTTAAAGAATCACACAGTGTGCTAAATGCTGGGTGTAATGCAGGCACATCACCCGTACTACCTCATCCAACAGTCCCATCAGCTAGATAATTCTATTAGCCTGTTTTATAGATGACAGACAGGGAGAGATTAAGTTACATAAATCCCAGAGAGTTTGATTCCAGGGAATTTCTCCCTCTTTAAAACCACAAGAGCCACCTACCTGGGTCTCCCGTGACAAGCCTGGGCATCCTATACTAATGTTGTCTACTCTGCGTCCAACTCAAGTGCCTGGCATCGAGTGGGCATCCTTTTGACTAGCCAGGAAACTTCTACTGTCATTTATTTAACAAGAAAGAGCAAAAATAAAACCATTTCCCAGCAAACACCAACATACCCATGTTTCCATTATGTGACCAAAATTAGACCTCTGTGAGAACTAAGGCTTAGAAACTGGCATCTGTTAGACATTCAGACACCCCGTGAAGCCAAGGGCCTCTTAGCCCTCCCCTACCCCTCTGGCAGTAGGTTGAGAGTCTTAATTGGGTATGTTTCTGCTGCCGGTGAAACGTTTGTCCTTGTTGGCAAAAAAATAAGCAAAAAACTAAACAAAACAGAACAAAAAAACAGGAATAGCTGATCGGCAGAGCCCTGTCTTCAGGGGCACAACAGATCTTTAGTATTGCTCTTCCCACAGAGTGGCGGGGAACAGTGGGGAAGAGGGGAGACCTCTCATCAAGCACAAAGCCTCTATGTGGTACTGTTCAGGGGTGGAAGAACACCTGACCATTAGGTTTTGGTACATGATCTCCACAAAGTTTCATCAAAGTTTTCCACGGTGGGAACAATGTTTCAAAAAAGAAGAAAAAACCATAGACACTTAAACATACACCTCCGGGATGCTCAAATGAACTCTTCACCGCATATATAGCCGTTCTCTCTAGCTACTGATGCACCTTACGTTGTCAACATATTCCAAATTAAACCACAGCCACCAGCACACTCTACCCCTTCCGCCCGGTACCTCGGTGTGCAAGGCATTCACTATGGTTGAACAGTTGCTGATTTCATTTGGTAGTATTTTTCTTATTTGAACAGATCACTTGAGCAGACTTCCTCACTAGCAAAACACTAAAAAGGCCCCAGCTTTGGAGCTTTACTATTACAAAATGTTTAGCTCATGACCAGTTTTCTTTTAAAGATTCTAGTCACCACACATGCAATGAGATGAAGCTCCAGCCGCTGCACCTAGTACGCCGGCCTTGGGTTTGGTGTGTGGAGCGTGAATGTGTCTTTGTCGTTGGTTGGGCTGGTCCTGCTGTTGATGACTCTCTCTTTCAAATCCTGCTCACACCCCAGCTTCCCAGCCCATCTTTTGATCTAACCAACTGGGTGTCATTTCTCCCTCCCTCCGCCTCCTGCGGACGTGGACAGCTCTTGTGTTTATGTTTGACGGCTTTTACTGAAAGATCAATTCCTGCTCTTAGCCTAACATTTTTTTCTTCTTTGCGTGGTGCTTGGGATCCAACCCAGGGCTTGCACGTGCCAGGCAAGCACCCCAGCAGCTGGGCTACACCCGCAGCCCCTCCAGCAATGTCTTCCAAACTGGATCACAACCCATGGGTGCAGTGTGCTCACACAGAGTCCCACAGAAAGTGAAACCAAAACTTCCCAGGGCTGGGCCGGGCAGGCACAGTTTTGTCAAGCTCCCTGCCTTGAGAATCATTGCACTTGTAGATCGTGAAATTGACTTATAAAACAGAACAGGACGGAAAGTACCAGCTAGAGCACAGATAGAGGGGAACGAATTATTTTGTACAAAAAGTTTATTTCAACTATACATACAAGACATCTATATGCACGTGCTAGGTCATCAATGTAAGTGGGTACTTCTTTTCCGATGGCATATGATCAGGTTTAAAAATCACTGTCCCTAAAGAAGCTTGGACATTATTGTACTCGCAGAAGTCACTCAAAAGCATGTGGCTTGAATACAGGGCAGGAGAGACGTGGACTAGCATTTCTCTGTTACTGGGTATGTGTTCTAACCCCAAGAACTTGGCTCATAGTGGGAGGGGGACAGCCAGATCTGGGCCTAAGTAAGGGTCATTGAGACAGGTTCACTTGCAGAGGGAGGAAAGAATGAACAGGCAGAGGTAATTTCTAAGGAAGCACATGGAAAAGGCTTTTCAGGGTTGAACTCAAATTTTAAAATGTCCAGTTTTAAGATTCCTTTTTATTTTTTTGATGGTGTTAGGGATTAAATCCAGGGCCTTGTGCATGTGAAGCAAGCACTCTACCAACTGAGCTATACCCCAAGCCCCAAGATTCCATCTCCTGAGAGCAAATCTTCAGGTGATACTTGTCAACCATCTACCTGACATCTGCAAGATAATGGGTAGGATAAAAAGTTGGATGAGAACAAACAGGTCCTGCTGGGAAGCATCTTTCGGCAACAGAGATAGACCCTGAAAAATGTGGACCATAAGATGAACCAAAAGGGGCCAAGAGTCCCCACAAGGGTGCTGGAGAGGCTGGGACAATCCTGAAGACAGGGTTGGCTGCACATGGGAATTCTCAAAGTGCTTTGAAGTAAGCGGCTCAGGCTTACGTGGCTGTTCCTCAGTGGTCAACGCAGGAATGGAGTTCTACGCGAAACCGACAATAAAGATGCAGTTTCAGGCATCCCTAGAATGCCCTGGTCCACAAGCAGCATCCAGTTTATCCCAACACATGCTTTTGGGATGCTGAATTGTGAAGAGCCAAGCACTGAGTCAGGGCTGCTACACCAGATTGTAGGGTACAGAAGAAACCTGGGGCACATTCTGCCAATACTTTTGTCACTCAGTAAATATTTACTGGGCTGGTGTCAGCTACTATGCTAAGAACTAGGGACATGGCTATTAACAAGGGTGGCCATGGTTCCTGCCATCTTGGGAGACCAATAAATAAATGAACCAACAAGGAAAATAAATAATCACTGTCAATGTGGACAAATAAACTCCGGTGAAAAGATGGTGCAGCTTCTGGAGAGTGGATCCTCTCTGAAGACCAGGCATTTAATGTAAACTGAATGTCAGAGTCAGGGAAGTACATTCCAGACAGTGGAATAGCAGGTGCAAAGGCCCTGTGGCAGGTACATACTAGAAAGCCAGTGTGGCTAAAGAGTAGTAGGCAAAGGGGATGCTATGAGATCAGCATGGTGGGAGCTCAGATCACAAAGCCTGGCTTTTACTGTAAAAGGGATGAAAAGCCATTCGTAAGTGTTTACAAGGCCATGGTACAACCTGATGTTCCTCTTTGTAATCGCTCCGTGGAGAGTGGGTCGTCAGGGGCAGGAGCAAAGCAGGCAGAGAGTGAAGGCAGTGAGGGGCTCTGGGGTCTGCATGGGAGGGCAGCAGACGCATGTTTTAAAGGCGGAGCCAACAGAACTTGTTCATGTTCTTGCTGCTTTAAAAGGCAAAGAGGCCCTCAGATAACTCCCAGCTTTGGGGTCTCAGCAAATGCTAGACTGAGTGGGCCCTGACCAAGTGGGGGAGCCCAGGAGAGGAAGGCCTTTTGGGCATGGTCATTAAGAGCTCTCCCCAGGCCGTGATAAGCCAAGGAGTTCATCATCAGACGGTCAAATGCAGCATGCGGTAGGGAGAGGTGAGGGCTAGAGACAAGGACTCAGGTGTCATCAGGAGGTAAATGGTGTTTACAAACACTGGACTGAATGAGGTACTTAGGGACAGTAACAGACAGGAGCAAGAAGGGGCCTGGGCCAAGCCCCGGGTTCCTGACACTGACTGTCAAGGAACAGAAAAGAAACCAGCAGGAGAAGGTGCCCAGGGTAAAAGCCTGCTGAGGGTCACGGGGACTGGACCACGGACGGTGGACTGGGTGGTGCAGAGGCTGCTGGTGACAGTCTCTGAACTCTGCTGAAATGTGTCACTTCCAGGTCTGGCAGCTGAGAGGGACATCATCATGAGTCCACTTCTAGGGCAGGTGTGAGAGGAGCTGTTGGCCACAGAGATCTCAGCCGGTGGGGCCTTGGGCAGGGGCTGTGGCCCCCACAGAGGACCGACTGACTTAGGCTGCCTGCTTCAGGTTCATGGACAGGCCTACACCCCCAGCTACCCCAGGTCACCTGCAGAGGACAGCACCCGTCTTTGCTTCCTGTTCCGTGGCCACCACTGAACAGAGGACCCCTCTACCTCTCAAACCTTTCTGCCCCAGGATGAGCTGTTCAGCGCCACGAACAAATTGCTGGAGTCCTATTCCTCTTAACCAGCCGCTATCAAAGGGCACCTTTCAAACACTCCCCAGCCAATTTCCTTGAAAACAAACTTGCTTTCAGTAAAGACAAAAAAGCAAGGGAAACTGGGACACCCCGCCAATGTCCACTTGGGCCGCGTTCCTCAGAGATCCCCCGGCGCTGAAAGGAGCCATAATTTGAGAGGCTCCAGACAAACCGGGCAGGGAAACACTCTAAGCACCGGAGGCAGAAGCCAGTCTCCTGCAGGAGAGTGTAACCCGCGTTCAGGGCGGAGAAACTGGCTGTGGGTGCTGGAAAGCGCTGCCCGGAGAGCCGGGATGGGGCCCTGGAGCCCGTGGGCAGGAAATGTGCTCTTCCTTAAAGTCTGATCAAAAGACATTTCCACCAGGGCCCAAGGCCTATCTCAGCAGCCTGGGACACGTGCAACCAAATCACAAAGAAATGAGCACTTAAAATGACATCTGTTGGATTAATTAGCTGTGTAATTAGCCTCCCCTCGGTGGACTTGGGCTTTGTTACTGCTGTCTGAAACCTCCCCAGGTGAGAGTTTCTTCCAAATGCCCCACTCCGAGTGGAACGGAGAGCGGGCTGGAGCAGAAGGAAAGTGTGACGGCGTGTGGGAGGTGGTGGGGGGGCTCTGGAGAACTTTTGGGGTGTTGCGGGAGCTGGAACACCAAGCGGGAAAAGTCGTCAGCAGAGGAAGGACTCATGACCCAGCTGCCTGTGCGCAACCCTGCAGAGGCCTGAGCCCGAGAGCCAAAGGCTGGGAGCAGGAGAACGGAAAGGGACAGACAGGGTCTGGATTCCGAGGAGGACACGATGAGACTGGACAGGGGTCAGGACTCCAGTCCCCGGAGGAACCATTTGGTTTTCGTGTGGGGACGGCTGCAGCCATCACTAATGGGATCCAAGTCTGAGCATAAAAATATCATAAAAACGGTCAGAGTCTAATCTGAGGAGCAGAAAGTGAACACACACCCCCAACAGGGGTCCGGCCAAGCCACTCCCACCGTGCCTCCTGAACCCAGCTGGCTTCAGAGTCACACTGGCTGACTAATGTCTAGGACAGCGAGGAAATCGCAGTCCCGGGACCAGCGCCACTTGGCGTGGCCCCGTGGAAGAGCCGAGGAACGTGCCCCGAGCTCCCTCTGCCTTTGTCTTAGCAAAGAAGGGAGCCGGTGGCAGAGGGGACACACTGTCAAGGCACAAACCCCCCAGGAGGAGGAGACTGGAACGGAGCGACACAGGGCTCCCTCGGCACAGCAAACCTGCTGGGCCCACAGCATCACTCGATCCTAACGCGACAGACCTGTTAAAAACCCTGACGCCATTCTCCAATCTGTTCTCCTTCCTGGTCAGAGGAGCACAGGGCTCCCCAGGCTGGCAGGCTGGTCTTTCCAGCTCTCAGGCTAGAGAAGGCTGAAAGGTAGTAAGGAGACACCAGAAGGAAAGTTCCAGTCCCACAGGTAAGACTTGCTTCCCGGCTTGGAGAGACATCATCTCTCCTACTTCAGAGGCTTGTGTGACACCTGCCTGACTCCCCTGCCAGCCAAAGGGCGATCTCCAGATGGCACAAAGAATCTGGAGGAGGAGAGACGAGGACAGCGAGCAGAGAGCGGGCAGGGCCCGGGGAACCTGCAGCCCAGTGCGTGGGCACGGGAGGCGGGACACACTCTCGGAACACACTGCTAACAAAGAGCCCCCCGAACACAACAGGTTGTAAGGTTTCAGGCTACTGATCTGCACAAGATCCTGCTCCAGCGCTCAGGAAGTGGTAGAAGGGGAAGAAA
Organism: Sciurus carolinensis; assembly: GCF_902686445.1. Classification (NCBI taxonomy): domain Eukaryota; kingdom Metazoa; phylum Chordata; class Mammalia; order Rodentia; family Sciuridae; genus Sciurus; species Sciurus carolinensis. The sequence continues at coordinate 14,227,031 of NC_062228.1, forward strand.
TTCCCTTCTCACACGTCTCCCAGAATCCCTGCCGGGGAGTAATGAGGGAAACACGGGGTCCAGTCCATCTGGGTCCCAGGGGCTGGGCTGCACCAGCAGGAGGAGGGCAGATCCGGGCAGCAGGTGCAGGAAACCTTCCATCACAGAACCACCGGTCCCTGTGCTCAACCTTCTGCCGCAGGCTGAGGGACAGGAAGACAGGCACTGCCTGATATGACAGGTGTCACCCAGGGGAGGCCACAGAGGTCAGCTTGGAAGTGGTTACAAAGGCCCAACGATCCCCCGGGGGAAGCCTGCTGCCAGAGAGAGCAGGCGGATATAAAAGGGACAGCAAGCCCCACGCAGGGGCTTCTGCCGTTCCTGAGCACAGGCTGTCCCGGCAAGGAAAATGCCGAGTCGAATGTTGACCTAAGAGACCAGATGTGCTCTGGAGACTTCGTCCTGAGTCTGGGAACCTGCCCTGCTCGTTAACAGTTACAAATCAAACACTATCAGTAGATAAACATTCCTAACCTTCTAACAAGTTTGCCTTCTACAGGACTAGGATGGAGGCCCCAGAGAAGGTCCCTAATTAATCCTGATGATTAGTCCCAATTCAAACCTACTCTCTGCATTTCCACTTGGTGCCCTATATATACACATCACAGGTGCTGGGGGTCCTCATGGACAGGAACCCCGGATTCTTGCCTAACCAAGAAACCACAGCGGGAGGCTCACAGAGGCCCCTGCTGAGCCAGGGCAGTTTGAGCAGCCAGCAAAGCTGCAGCGGACTGGACTGGGGCATCCTGACCACGCCTCGGTGGGTGACGGAAAAGCATTTCAATAAAAGGAAATAATGGGGCGGGGGGAGTATTGGAAAGTAGACTTTAACATCGCTCTGAAGAAATTTTCAGATTTCATTAAAGGGGAAAAGCTTTTTATTTAATGTAGGAAATGTGAAAATCTGATATGACAGTTTCCTATAAATAACAGAAATTGGAAATCATCATTAGAGGCATTTGTAATTTTCTTTTGTTGAGACCCACCGGGGGGAAAAAAAGTAGGTTTTTTACAAACAAGGAAGCCACTTATTTTTCTTCCGGCTCCTGTAGAGGCTGCTGGCGGGTCCATGAAAGAATTTCTTCACCATCCTGAGGTAGATTTGCCAAATAAAATACAGGATACCCAGTGAAATGAGAATTTCAGATAAGTACATATGAGTGTATTTTATGGGACACACTTCCACTAAAAAATCAGTCCTTCTTCTGAAATTTGGATTGAACTGGGAGTCCCGTGTTTTTGCTATGTTTGGCAATTGTACCCTGGGACTTCTGCCACTCAGGGGTCACTACTCTAACATTGCTGGCTTCAATGATCTCCATAATTCCTATGAGGGACAGAAAAAAAATTTTTAACTGGGGACTAACCCCAGGATGGTCCACCACTGAGCTACATCCCCAGCCTTGCTAAATTGCCATGGCCGTCCTCAAAACTGCAATCCTCCTGCCTCAGCCTCCTGTCACTGGGATCGCAAGTGTGCACCACCACACCCCAGGGGGACAGAATTTCTGTCATTAAAATTTTTCATCTTTCATCTAACCTCCTGGTGCTTAAAAAAAAAAAAAATGAAAATGCAGGAGATCTAATTTTGTTTAAGTATAGAATTACCTAGTACCACACCAAAATGGTTCTCCAGGAACAGCCTTTCCCAACCTACACTTAACTAGTATTTAGAGTTTCAAGTTATGTTTAAAACAGAATAAAGACTATGGTTCAGGTGTATTATGTAATTATTTAAAAACTCTTGCCTTTTCCTGACAATGTTCCTGACAATGCCTAATTGTTCCCTTACAATTTCCCTTTCAAAACAAAACACCAGAAACACCTGTTGGAACTATATATTCAAATTTGCCCTTTGAGTCCAAGTCTTCAGCAAATTCAAAGGATTCAAAATTGAGTTCACGCCTCTGCCCCCTTCTGCGGCACCTGCCACACCCGCCTGGGTTCCCGACAAGCAACTGCAGCACAGGGTGAGCTTCTGAAACAGGCAATGGATGTTTGCAGCAGAATTCTTCTAAGGGTTACAGGCCACCAGCGAAGGCAGATATCACTGCTGCCAAGAATTCCTGCAGATGGGAGTGGGAGGTGGAGGAGACTGAAAGCTGGGGATTTTTCTCTCACAAGAAGTCTAGGGCTGCGGAGCACGGTGGCACACACCTGTAATCCCAGCGGCTCGGGAGGCTGAGGCAGGAGGATCTTGAGTTCAAAGCCAGCCTCAGCAATGGCAAGGCGCTAAGCAGCTCAGTGAGACCCTGTCTCTAAAATACAAAACAGGGCTGGGGATGTGGCTCAGTGGTTAGACGCCCCTGAATTCAATCCCCGGTACCCCTCAAAAGAGTTTAGGGCTTTTTACCTCGAGGATGTCGAGGGTTTCAACTATTCTGACAAAGGGACAGTTACCAGTTTCTGGAACTAGCTGCCTTGTAGCCAGCACCTGAAAACCACTTGCATGCAGGGAAGTAGGCCCACAGTCATGAAAGTCACCTGAATACAAACTTAAGCACAGAGAATGTCCATGACCTTCAGGATTTGCTACAGTCTATTTTTTTTTAAGACAAATGGCGAGATCACAGTCACCATTAAAACTCATTAAGTGCCAAGCTTTCAATTCTGCAAACACAATGATTGCTTCGAAGTTAACACAAGTGGTTTATTTGTTGCTCAATTTAAGTTTTTATAGGTGTTCCACATCTGGGATGATGGAACAAAATGAGTTTTAAGGTACCGTAAAACAACTCAGCCCCTCATCCGAGCCCCGGTTGCTCTTGGAAAATCCCTCATCCCAGAGCATCTGATGAAGGCAATGAATCCAAGCAATGTCCCTGCAGGGAATGTGCCGGAGGGAGACTGGAAAAGGTGAGAGGGTGACATTTCATCCACAGGACTGCACATGCTGCAAGGGCCTCCGTGACCCTTCCTGTCCCCCAGGCTTCTGATCAACACTGCCCCACAGACACTGGGCGGCGGATCTAGCCCTGCAGGCTCAACAGATGCTCTGCAAGATTTAGAAAACCAGGGACAAAAAAACATGGCTTTCCTCATCGAGGAAGGGAACTGTTGGACAATCAGCCATCCAATCTGAAAGAAAAGAGTTCTAAATCTCACGGTATGCAAAAGTATACCACAACACATCACGCATAAAATCCACTTCCTGTGGATGAGAAACAGGAGAGGGGCAGGGGCAGGTAGTGAGGCAGAGTCGGCGCAAAGCCCCAACCAGCCTGAGCGTCAACAACGCTCACTAGCTTGTGACCCGGAACGCCCCCGTGCCTCGGTCTCCCCACGGGACAAAACGGAAAATAACAAAAGATTAAACCAGTCCCTGTGAGCAGGTAGCACAGCACCTCGAGTGGAGTAAAGGCTGCACAGGTGGCAGCTGCCATTTTTATGATTTTGTAACTGGGGCAAAGAGAAAGCCTCCCTGGGAAGAGAAAATTCAGAACCACAAAGGAAGATGGACAAGTTGGACATCAGACAAAGGAAAAGTCTCTGGACACTGAGATGTGCCCCAGGGAAAGCTGAAGACCATGGGGGCTCAGAGAGATCCACAAGCGCCCCCGGACCGCTGGCTGGGTCCTCCGCCGCGAGGACTGACAGGCCAGGGCCACAGCAGGAGAGCCCCGAGAAGTGCACACGGCCCACGAGTTTGCGCAGAAGTGCCCACCGATCCACGCTTACAGCCTCATGTTAGAGCAATCAACCCCACACTGCAAACAGAAAAATCACCACGGCGCTGGGCACTGCACCAGCTGGGCACCGCCTACAGGGAGGGGCTGGAACACTTTTTTTTTTTTTTTTTTGATGTAGAAAAACAGTTCATTGGAGGAGTTTCCTGCTATGGCTAAGCAAAGAAGCTGGGGGTACAGAACCCAGCAATATTTTAACAACTTTTTATTGGTGCACCTCATTTATACAGAATGGGTGGTCATCATTCTTAAGGACCAGTGGAAAAGCACAACCCTCCCCATCCTGGAACAGTGGGATACTAATGTTCCCTACTACACTACCACTAATATCAAAACACCGCAGACCACCTCAGTGTACATCAACGAGAGCAGTTAATAAATGGAATACTACATAGCCACCAAAAAAATAACCTAGATCTGTATTACTGACCTGAAATGATTTTCATGATGAAAAGTTACATAGAAAAAAATGTTACATGGAAAAAGCAAGTTGAATGCACAGCACATGCCTATATCTAGAGTTTTCAAGCGAACAGTATGCGTGTGTGCACGCACATACAGACACACAAATGCACTTGCACTTCTATCTGCAGAAACACAGAAGAGTCAGGAGGATACAAACTAAACACACAGTGATTTGCTTCTGGAGAGTAAAGTCAGGGAGTACAACACATACTTTCACTTTAAAAGGTATTTAAAATATACTTAAAGATATTTTTAAAGGGGGGGGCTCAGGGATAATACCATTAACACACAGTATAAATCCAATTTTGTAAAACACCAATGTCACGTACAAAATTCAGGAAATGAAAATGTGTCACTGCGTGGTACGATCAGGTTGAGAGTCATTTTCTCTTCTCCTGCTGGAGTTTTCAAACATTTTTTTACAGTGAACACACGCTACTCGTTATACTCCTACCATACAAAATAAGCAATCTCTATTTCATTTCTAGCCTACACTTGAGGCAAACATGGGATGCGAACGTTGTAAGAAATAATTAAGAGCACGGCAGTATTTTAACAGGGTCTGATGCCTCCTTTCCTCTCCCCAGGAAGGACTAGGGGAAGAGAGGGAGAGAGGAAAACTTTGCATTGAAGTCCTAGAAAAGAAGTCCTAGGTTCATGGTTGTAAAATTGGTTTTACAACAAGTGGGGTATTAAGCACTGGGATTTAAAAAAAAAAAAACCAAATGCATCTAATACAATTTCAGCTCCATTACGTGGAGTCTACAGTGTGGATCCCACAGGTAACTCTGGCCTCACCATCCTGACGTGAGGGTGTGGACGAAGCCAGAACCAGAGGGCCCCAAAGACAGCATGAGACTACAGCCACCAGCTGTACGCATGAAGGCTTGCCAGAGGGTTCCAATGGAGGGACACTTCTCCCCCGGGGAGCCAACCCTCCACAACATGCCACTGGCCACAGGCTGGCCAGATGCTCCTGCTGGGGTGCAAGAGTGACCTGTTCCCAGCACGAACCTGCCCCAAGGACGTCTAGTCCTGCAACCTCCTAGAGTCCCCCTGAAGAGGACTGGTAGCTGGAGGAATTGCTACAGCCAGCCTGAGCAGTCCGACCCAGGTCCCCGGGGCCCAGGTGTTGTGTCCCAGCCCAGGTAAGGAGCCCGAAATCTCGCCATCCAGGGGAGGAAGCAAACTTCAGACCCCTAGCCGCTCTGGAGAAGGAGGGCGGAAGGCTCAATGTGCTAAAATCGACCCAAATGTCCAGCCCTTCACACCTTCTAGATCGCCTGCAGGAAAGTGCTCCCCTCCTTTCAGGGTTGAGTTGAAGGGACCAAGGTGGGGGGAGAAGGCGCTGGAGGCACACACAGCGACAAAGACGTCTACCGAATGAGAAAACAGGGATGGAGGAAGCTGGCTCCGGAACCACCAGGCGACCAGAGGACACCTGCGCCTGGCCTGAAACACACAGCCAGGCCGGCCGCTCCCCAGGGATTCATGCCCTCTGCCATCAGAGCAAGACAAAGGTCACCAGTGGCTGCCAGTGGGTCTCCAGACCCACCCCCTTCTCCCAGTGCACTCGGTGAGGAGATGGAGAACGGAGATTTCAAACCAAAGTGACTTCTGACTGTGGGTGTCCGTCTGTCACACGGGGTGTTATGGCTCTACTGGAAAAGGGGGCCCTGGTGAGTGTCTCATGCATCAGGAGAGAAGCGAGAAGGAGGCTGCACAACAGGGAGTCTCTCGCGTCCTTCCACACGACATATTTCTCAGGGGACAGCAAGAGTAGAAGCCCAAGGGAGGTGTGTGGGTGTGTGTGTGTGTGTGTGTGTGTGTGTGTGTGTGTGTGTGTCTGTCTACATCATGCCTTGACCCTACAGCCACTTTCAGCCAAGTAAAGGTGGCTCAGACACTGGCTTCTCATCTCCCATTTGCCTTGCTGACCCAGGGGCTCAGATGCGGCCCAGACACAAAGCCGTGGCAGACAAGCCTCTCTGGATGTAATTTAAGCTGAGCATGAAACCTTGAGTCTTGGCCCAAACCAAAGTACCTCAGCTGGGAGCTGAGTAATGGACTCTGGTGGGGTCTTATCTACCTGCTCAAGTTGAAGGATTTCCCCTCCAATGACTCGCAGGTGAAGAAAGACATCAAACTGAACTAGACTGTCCTAGTTGGCAGGTGTGTGTGGGTTCCCAGCCGCCTATCTGTACCCCTCCATCCCCAAGAAGAAAAGACCATCAACTCCAGAGTCCGCCATCAATGTCAGGTAGACTAGAAGGCAAAATCAGCACAGGAGAGCTTCACCAACTGCCCCTCAGCCGCAGGCATCTGTCAGTACTGGTGGCTGTCCATCTAAGATGAGCAAGGGCACCCCACAACTCCGTGGTGGGGAAGCGGATGTATTTACATGTAAAAGCAGAAAATGTGGAATTGAGCTCTTGGAGCTCAGCGCCGGTGAACAGACAAGGACCTTCTGCACAGCACGCTTCCATTCCAGGTGAGTCACTAAGCACGGGGACCAAGAGCCCAACCTCCAAGCTCTGCTGGGGACTCTGGCAGAGGAACTCAGATGGCGAGTGTCAGGATACAGACACACAACCAAGGGGGGCTGGATGACTGCTAGCCACAATTTAAGACCAAAGACAAGGCTCAAGGAATTCCATCATGAACACTCTGCACAAGTCCCCTGAGGGTCCAGGGCAAAGAAATGGAGTTTCCAACTGATGCCCTGGGCTCTCCGGCCTTCCCCTCTCTACTCTACTTCCAGGGGAAAGAAAGGAAGAATACAGTGAATATTGATCTCATTTAAACACTGGCATTGTACAATAATCAAAACTAGCAATTCCAGGCAACAGGGAGAGTATCACCAGGCTTCCACGATTCGCCCAACCCTCTCTTATGGCTGGATTAGAAATCATCCCACGTGTTCAGAAAGTTCAGTCCTAATGTAGCAGCATTCAGGATCAAATGCTTGGGATCCAGAAGAATTTTTGGATTTTGGATTTTCTCTGGAATATTTTCACATACATAATCATTTGGAGGTATGTGCATATACATATTTGCATATGTTTTAGGGATGGGCCCAGATCTAAAAACGAAATTCATTTATGTACACCTTATGCACTCAGACCGAGGGGAATTTTTACCAGTATTCTAGCGCACCTGAGTTCTCACAGTGGGACGTCACATGAGGACAGGTGCGGGGACTTCCACCTGTGGCATCGCGCTGGCGCTCACAAAGCCTCAGGTCTTGGAGGATTTCAGATTTCAGATTTTCAGTCTTGGGATGTTCCACTGGTACCAGCATTTACGGCATCAAGGGCAGTGACCCTGGCACTGGTGTGAGGTCGGATGACAAACCAGAAAGCCACATCACTGCTCCTATCTCCTGAGACCGAGGGGGATCAAGCCTCTGCTGGATGGGAGAGGGCAGGGGACCTGCTGGGAGGCCAAAGACATCACAGCCACTTCAGTGGGTGCCACCGAAACCAACTTTGGGGGAATCTCCCTGGCCAATCATAAATAATTAGCCAGGAAAGCAGGACAGGGTGAGGTGGGAGGCCCGGCAGGGATGCGTAAGGCGGGCTGTGAGTGAGGAGCCCAGGGCCCTCCCAGGGTCAGCGCATCTGGGGCGGTTTCTCTAGCAGACAGTAAAGAACTCGATTACATCCAGTTAACTGGGCTCTAAACTGATTATGCATGTGCCGGGCTAATGGATTACATTAGCAAGAGGAAAAATAACATGTAATCAATCTCCATTTACTACAGGCCACACCAGGGCCTAGAGAAAAAGTGACTCTCAAACCACCTCCAAACCCCAGCCCGAATTCGTGGATGGACGAAAACCAGGGAGAGGGAGCCCCCCTTGGTGGCAAGTGAAGTTTATCTTAGTCACACTGAGGGATAAAGGGGCTCAGGGCAAGCACTGGAATGATAATCCTGTCTGTGTCGTCCAGGAAATGAGTGGGAGAGCTCCCCCACCCCCAGCAGAGCCTCGGCAAGCAGGGACATTCATTCCCCAGCGACTAATGAGACCACACTAAGGACCTGAGGCTCCTGCTGCAGGAAATGCTACCGTGAACCTCAGGGGCTGGTCACAGTGACATGCGATGAACGCAAGGTGCTGGCACCTCTCCTTTGAACCTTGGTTCCTATACTCTACCCACATGCCGCACTTAACAAAACCCGTGACCCATGTCTTGAGCAAGGGCGCCCACCACCCCAAAGAACAAGACAAAATCTAATAAGGCCCAGGAGGAAGCGCAGAAAATCAGCCTGCTTCTCCCATCCTCCCTAAAAGCACCTTGCCCTGACTCTCTGGGTGTGATCCACAGACACCATTTGGGGCACAAATGGGGATATTCTTAGAAAGTCCTCTGGGGTCCAGGCCCTTCAAAAGCAAAGCCACGTGCCTGGTAGACTTTTAATCGAGCTTCTGACCACGAGCAGGATGCACCCTGGACAGTCAGTCACCTGTGCACATTTGGAATCTAAACGGCAACCTTTTCCCTCGGATAGAAGAGGCCAGCTTTGTGCCAACTCTAAATGACCCTTCATCAAAGTTGCAGACCACCTTCAGTGGCCACACCAAGCCCTCTTTACAAATTTTACTCGGTCGGATCCTTTGGAAATTCATTTTTTCCACTGGTTTTTCCATAAGCTTTTCCCGACCATTTCAGCACCACCCTGTGGCCCGTTAGACCTCCAGTTTCAATGGACTGCAAAAAGCCTTTTCTATCAATGGTGGTACAAAACTAAGCTAGTCCAGGAAGGTTCTGCCCACTTAAGATACGGGAGTTGGCTGCTTGCTGTCCAGACCTTTCCAGTACATGATAGCTGGAGTTAGCAGACAGTTCCAGAACATTCTACACACATTTTCTCGATCTTTTTTTTCCTCCTTTCCCTAAAATGGTTTCTTGTCCGTGGCATGAAGTGCTCCCACCACCCTGAGAATGAGCGACCGTGAGATGAATTAGTCACTGACCCAGCAGAGACCCGTGTGGACAAAGGATGAGAAGCCTTCCTTACGTGGGGTCTCTCTTTAAAATGACAGTGAGGGGGGGAGTCACACTCGCTCAGGGCCAGCAGAAATGGGGACCCTCCTGGGCCCAAGGAGGTGAGCGACGGTGTGAAAGGAAAGAGGAGAGACTGATAATAAAAGTGAGGAAAATGGAAAGAGAGCGTGAGGGAGTGGAAGGTATGTGGAAGGAGGCTGGGGAGATTTATGGCGATTTGTACCTGATTGTTCATACTAAAGCCATTATGGGATGATTAGAGAAAAAGGTGAGGTTTTAAGTCCAGTGAAAATCAATAGAAACGTCTGGAGCAATCCTGCCGTGCAAGTGAAAGGACTATTTACAGTATCCGGAGCCCCTCCTCCTCTGTTACTGCCTACGGAGTCCAGAGGAGGATGGGGAGAGGGGTTAGAAAGGAGGAGGAGGCAGGAAAGAGGGAAGGGGACAGAGGATGGAGGGGGAGAGGCACAGGAGGGGCCTAGGAAAAAAGAGGGTGATCTGGAAAAGGAACAGAAAGGGACATCAAACATAGGAAGCAGGGACAATAAGGAGCAAAGGGCTCCCCTCCTTGACCCCGCTGCTCCCCAGCCCGTCTGCCACCTTCCAGCCTGCAGATGATCTGCTCCTTGTTTATCAGTCACCTCCACCCCGCAGAACGCAGAAGCTTTGTGAGGCCAGGGACCGTGCGTGGGTCGACTGTATACACTACCGTAGGCGCATGCCCAGAACAGTGTCCTGTATGCAGAAGGTGCTGGGTGTGTACCTGGTGGTTGAGGAGTGAATGAACGAACCGTCCCGGGGCATCCAGGAGAAAAGGAATAGAAAGAAGGGAGAAGATTGGAAAACAGGAGACCCGTCTTCTGAAAGAGAGAGAATCATCGCAGAAGCCAATGATGAGCACGGAGAGCCGAGCATCAAGAAAGTTGGGGCAGAAGGAGAACCACAGGATCCTAATGAACTGCTGTAAACAAGACCAGCCCCCTGAAACGGGGCGCCCCAGAACAGGAGCCTCCCGCCCCTTCCAGGGCCGGTGTGCCATGCTGCATGGCACGCCGGCTGGACCCTGACAGGGACAGTCCATCCCCTCTCAAGTGCTCTCCCATCTCCTAGGTATCCACACTCCATGCGGTGGGAGCGCCTGGGCCCTGAGGAGCCGGTCTTACCTTGTACAGCTTCAGGCTGGCCTCGTGCCTGGAGTTGACCGTGTGCAGCCGCAGTTTCTCCAGGCTGTTGGTGTAGTAGTCGCAGGCGTTGCACTTGAGGTGCACAGGGTTGCCGATGGCCACGCACTTGAGCCTCCACTCGTTGGCCTTGCCACCCTCCTTGATGTGGGCCACCAGCTGGTACTTCTGCACGTGCTTGTCCGTCTTGCAGTGCAGCTGGAAGTTGGCCTTGAGCTGGGTGTTGTAGCGGCAGAGCTTGCACTGGTAGGAGTCCCCCATCACGGCCTTCCACTCGTCCTCCGAGAGGCTGCGCTCCACGTTCATGTGCAGCCCCAGCATGTCCAGGTTGTCCGTCGTGAACTTGTTGCAGACGGCACACTGGAAGAGCTTCAGTGATGGGTCGTTGGTTTGGATGAAGCTCTCACCCAGGTTCATCAGTTCCTCCGACACCAGCTGCCCACCCCCGAGCCGCATGTCTAGGGGGATCTCACCGCCCACTGTGGGGAAGGACAGAGGAACAGAGTCAGAGGCCAGGCTCCCAGCAGAGGCACCACCCAGCCCTCTGCCACCTTCAATTTGGGTCCAAAGAGGGCAAGGTCACATTGCAAGTGTTACAAGGTGCTACTCGCTGGAAAACAAAGTCCATTTGCTGTGTGTGGATCTTTCTATGGACACCATGAGGTTTGTGGAAGGCTTCGTGTTTTCCTTCCTTAAGAAAAGAGTACCTAGGAGAAATTATGGACCATCACCTCTTGAATGACCCCAGTTCATTCCCTCTCTCAGGATCCAGGGAAAGTTAGGCATCAGTATCATTCATGGAGTATAACAAAAGACCCTCCAGAACTAGAAAAAAGTACAGCTACAACCCCGTATGTCCAATTCCAATGGGACCTGGGATTTATCTAAAGGAGCTCTAATGTCATTTTCTGCAATCAAGGAACTGTTTCATAAGCATGCTGTCCCGTGCACAGTCACCAGCCATGTGTGGCCAAGGAACACTTGAAAAGTGGCTAGTGCAACTGAGGAAAAGAATTCTTACTTGTAACTAATGTAAATGTAGACAGCCACGCATGGTTGGTGGCTGCTGTATGGGATGGCTCAGATCTAAAGTGAGGATTTCAGGAATATCTCTATGCTCCACCACGCTCCTCCAGTCAATATCCTACCAGTCCCTCTCCCACCTCACCGCTGGGACAGGCTCCCTCTCTCTGCACCATGAAAAATGTAGATCTCCTCTAGGTCACATCACTTTCTCTTTGTCAGTCAGGGATAACCACATACAGAGCCACAACACAGCTGGTGTCGCTTTCAGGGTACAGCCTCTCCAAGGCTGGGGAGAGGATAAGCCCAGCCTTATCCTCATTGACCCAGTGCCTAGCCCCCAATACCGATGTTCAAATATTGGCTGTGCCAGACAAGGCTCAAAAGAGCCAAAATGGTACATGCTCAGGCGTAGACTGAAATGGGCAGTGAAACTCCAAAGTCAGCTCCCAGTCCCTGAAAGGGGTCTGAGAAAGACCTCTCTACCCAGGTTCCTTCTCAGTCCATCACTGCCCCACATAAACTGGGGCAACTCACCTTCACTGGTGGTAAATTAATACAGGAAGCTCTCATTTACATCAGAGAAAGACCTGGAAGACGCTGCCTTCCATCCAGGGCTTAGAAGCACACAGTCACACAAGAGTTGAGCATCGGCTTCTATTTTCTGCCTCTCCCCTAAATACATGAATACTTTGAGCTATGAGGTCTGCCCCCAAGCCCCAACTGATATTTAAACTTGACCTTTTACATGTGGTTGGACTGAGGTTATTTATTTATTTTCTTTAATGATTGATTAGAATTCAAGTTGGTGGTTCATAAAAAAAAAAAAAAAGATTTTCTTTCTTAAATGATTTTCTTATTTATGCTACTCAGGGTACCTCAAGTGAAAAGATCAGCACAGGTTACACTAAGCAAGACGGGTTGCGTTTGAAGTCTGCGAGCAGTCTAGCAAGCCACAGAAATCTTCACACATGCATTCCAGAAGGCTTCGGAAGCCTTCTGCTTGCTGTCTTTTGCCATCTCCCCTGGTGAGAGGAGACACAACTATGACGTTCTTTTTAGGACAAGAGAGAGGGAAAAAAAAAAAAAAAAAGCCCACCGCATCCCTTAATGGGTACGAAGGCCAGACAACATCTACAAAACATGCTCCGTGTTTAGTTAAAGCAGAAACTGCCCGGAGGGTAAGACAAGGAGCAAACATATATTTGTTTCTGATGCCAACCACCTGAAGCAGCAAATCTTTCCCACTTTTTAAATTTAACCTGAGCGCATCAATATTGCTCTGAAGAGAAATTCAGCTGTCACTTGCTGGATGCCTGAGTGAAAATTGGAAGTCCTCAGAACGCACAGAGAAAAGAAGTCCCTGTTCCCATTCCAGGCTCTTCAGATGAAATGCAAATCACAGAGCAGAGGAGTGGTGAGAGGAGCCGGGGACAGGCAGGCCCAAACTCACTCAGACTGCAGGGAAACAGCAGGGCTTTAAGGATCCCACAACGCATGAGGGTGGAAGGAACATACTCAGCTCCCAGGAGGTGGAGGAACCTCACCCAGCAGGGAGGAGAGCCCTTCCCAAGTAGGAGCTTAGCAAGGCTTTGCTCTCGAGCCCGCCTGGAATAGTCTTGGCGCCCATCGCCCTACACACCACCAACCTTAGCACTGGGGATCTGCACACTGCCATGTGAGCCCACCCAGAACCACATCCTGAGAGAAGCACGTGGATTCAGTGACACATCCTACAAGGAACAGAAACAGGAGCTTCACGCAGGTGTTCTGTGGCTGCCTGGCTACTGAGGAATCAACCAGATGCCCCCAAAGCAACCCCTTCCTCAGTGCTGTGCTAAATTCCAGTACCAGGATATGCTATGCTAACTCCAGTTAAAGGGATGTTTGTGAAGACATTCATATGGTCTCAAGACTAATATCTGGTCTACAAAGAGTGGCCAAAACAGACCAGAACAAGGGTGCTAACCCTCTCCATGTTAAAGTCTTCCTGAAAGTAAGAAACCATGAGAATGATAACTGTAAGCAGGAGTATATTTGCTCTCTGCAAAACCCAGTGATCTCTAGTAATACCTATGGCTATTTCATAAATGGTCTAAGAGAAAAAAAAAAAAAAAAAAAAAAAAAAAAACAGCAGAGCTGCAAACAGAACTGAAAGTTACACCTTTTTTTCATTTGCATATGTTGGTTTCTCCCACTGAGGTTTTCCGACCTCAATTGTAAGCCCTTCCAACACTTCCTGTCATCTCCACATCCACTCAAGCTTCCAGCACAAAGCATTTGTAACTGTCATCATCTCAACAGACCCTGTGGCCCAAAGAATGCACAGGATGTCTCCAAAGACTCACCTCATCTGACAAGTGGTGACACTGGAAACTCAAGGGCCCTTCTTGACTGAGCTGGATAAAGTCCCTGGAGGAAGAGTTCTCTCCTCTTTAGCAAAGTAAGAGAGGCTCTCTTATGTATGTCTAGAACACCAGGATTCATTCCTCTGTGTCTCTGGTACCTACCACGATACCCAGGATAGTGCCTGATGGACTTTGGATTCATGGATACTTGGTGGAAAAGCTAAATCATTTCTCTCCTTCTCAATTCAAGCCTTCGCAACCCATTTTAAAGGTAGCGAAACAGACCTTGTTTTGATCCAGTATGAACCCCTCCGTTTTCTGTCTTTGTTCCACCCACGTGATGTCTAGTTTACTCCAAAGAGCAGCTTCCCAAGATTTTAAATCACTAGACTGGAAAACTCCAATCCAGAGTGGCTTTAAAAAAAAAAAAAAAAAAAGCCTTCGGAGTCCTGAAGCCCATCCTCCAGTGAGCATGGAGAAAAATAAGATCCCGCTGTCTTTATTATGATTGACCAGGTGGTAAGACATCTTCGGGACATTTGGTAATAACGGATCATACAGGATCAATGGGTTAATGTTTCAAGATGGAACATAAGATCAAAATATCACAAATTCAAAGTGAAATACAAAGCAGGAAAAGCAATAGAATTCTCTGAGATATAATTCATCAGCAAGAAAAATGATCACTAAAACACCAGAGACCTGCAAGGTGGTGAGGGCTGACCCTACAGCATTCACCAAAAACCATCTCAGAATGGCCCTTGCCACATTTTGTTGCCAAGAACAACTTATCCCCATGTCAGTAATGGGATACCACTTAACTCACGCCATTGCCACTGACCCCAAGAGGGTTGGGTCGCAGTCCGAGAATGGAAGTCGGGCAGGACCCCCATCTGAATCACAAGAGGTGGGGCAAGAGAGGCTCAACCATCATGCTGGCCTTCACAAAACCAATCTGTAAATTTTCTTACTAGCATGACTCTCACAAAAGTGGTTGTGACTCTTTCTACCTAAAGACCCAGTTTTCAGCATCCAAATCCTATATACCCTTGGCCCTATTTCAGATGTATTAAGCCAATGATTAAGACTCGATGGTATGGTTTGGATAAATGTCCCCTCAAGGCCCGTGTGTTAAAGACTTTCTCCCCAGCATGTGGCACTACTGGGTGGTGGAACCTTGAAGAGGTGGGGCCGAGTTGCAATCTTCTGATCATATGGGCATGTACCCAGGAAAAGGATGTTGGGTAGCTTCCTTCGCCAAGTACTCCTGCCACAATGTACTGCTTCACCACATGCCCAAAAGCTGCCAGGTCAACTGTGGACTTCAGCTTTCAGAGCTGTGAGCCAAAATAAACCTTTTGTCTTTATAAAATGACTGTCTCTGGTATCTGTTACAGTATCAGTCGAGTAACACATAGTGACTAGACCTGGCCAACTCTAAAGCACAGCTGCCTCGCGTGGCAGCAAAAGGCTCCATTAACCAGCGCCCAACTGCTATTAAAACTTAGCTTTCTTTGACAGACAACTTTACAATTCATTCATTTTTCATTTATCACACCACTCATTAGGATGTCCCCAGGGCAATTTAATTCCCAATTAATTCCCAACTACACTAATCACCATCATCCAAAACAATAAAGAAGAAGAACACGTCTCTTTCATCAAGATCCTCATAAACACAAGGAGAACTTTGAGAAATCTCTGGGTGGCTCTCAGTTCAGCAGAAAACCAGCCTTTGGTCATGTGAATAAGGTATGCTATGGTTTCAAATTCCTCTCATTGAGATGATTGTCCCGATTTAAATGATTGAGATAATTGTCCCTATTCCTCTTATTGAGATGATTGTCCCAGCTACAGTTTCCTGTAAGTTTTAATAAATATTTAATGGACCCCAAAAGTTTTGAGTGATTATGGCGATTTTTCAAATTGAGAAAGAGAGAAAGGAGAGACTGGGAATAGAAAGGAAGGTTGACCATAAGCCAAAAACTAGAGGAAACACTTAAATTTTAATCCTGGCCCTATGTAGCCAGAGTACAATCATAGCTCTGTTGACTGCATAAGATCTTCCATATGTACAGAGTTCAGGGGATTCTTGAGGAGAAAGAGTTGATTGCAAGACACTCCACTTTACACAAGGCAACTCAAGGAGAGAAAAATCAACCTCGGCCTAGGGCCACTTTCCCCAACGAAACGACTACCGTTAAAACAAACAAACACGGGGTCAGCCTCACCTAGAGCAGGCGTCATGGCAGCCATGGGCCCGGTGGGATCCAGCTGGAATCCGCTCATCATGAACTGGGCGTCGGAGGCGGCACTGTCCATCTTTAGATTGGGCAGGTTCATGTTCTGGGCCAGGTAGTACTGGTACAGCTCAGCCTCGGCGGGCGAGGGCAGGCTGCCGAGGCCCAGGTGGCGGCTGTGCTGGATCTGGGTCATGTTCTGCTGCAGCAGCATCATGTTGTGCATGTGCTTCTCGCTGGTCATGTGGATGCGGAGGTTCCTCGCCACGTTGGTCTCGTAATCACACACCTCGCACCGCCACGTGGGTTTGGTTTTTGGTTTGGTGGGCGAGGGGGCCCCGCAGGAGCTGCTGATATTGGCCGCTGCTGCAGCCGCCGCCGCCGCAGCCGCCGCCGCCCCGGCGGTGTGGCTGAAGACCTGCTCCCCGCCTCCGTTCTGCAGGTTCTGCATGTTGTTGAGATGCTTGTCGGACTGCATGTGAATACTGAGGTTGCCTTTGGTCGTTGTGGAGTAGTTACACACCTCGCAGCGGAAAGGCTTGTAACCACACGTGTAGCTCTCGCCTCGTGCCAACCGGGGGTGGGGCTGCCCGCTTTTGCAGTAGACGCAGGAGCCCCCCGGCTCCGGGTGCTTCTCCTTCATGTGTGCCTCCAGCGTCTGCTGGTACTTATAGTGCCAGTTGCACTTGGGGCACTTGAGTGTCTTACACGAGTTACGAGAATGCATCATGGTCATGTGGCCGCCCAGCGAGCGGGAGGAGCCCAGGACCGTGTCGCATTTGGGGCACTCCACGCCGCTCCCCGAGGGGCACTCCCCAACCCCCAGCTCGCAGAGGGAGCCAGCGTGCTGGTGATGGGGGACGAAGCCCCCATCGTCGCCCTCTGTGCTTTCATTTGGTTCTGGTGCTGTGGCATTGTCTTTATTGGCACTTTCGTCAGCGAAGTCCAGCCTCCTGCCGCCCTCTGCCACATTGGCCCTGACGCCCTCACTGTTAAAGCTTAAACGATTCCTCCTGTTCGCACCATCAAAGACAACAAAGGAAGAAGCGGAATTAGAACTAGTAGAAGCTGTGCCCCTCGACAGGGTCTGGAGCACATTAGGCATTAAGGGGGAGTTAGAAATGCTTTGGTTTGAGAGAGCAAGGTCCTTTTTGCTGCTACCACCTGCCGTGGCCCCGGGCTCCTCAGGGGGCCTGTCCTCCAGCTCATCGTCCAACTCACTTGGAAAGAGTCCTTTGCAACCCTCTTCTTCCTCCTCCTCCTCTTCCTCCTCCTCCTCTTCTTCCTCCTCCTCCACCTCTTCTTCCTCCTCTTCCTCCTCCGCCTCCTCCTCCTCGGCTGGCTCTGCTTTCTCGGAGAAGCAATCCGGCTCGCCCGCTTCTTGCTTCTCTCCTTCAGCTGCCCCAGAGTCCTTGCCCTCTGAGGATTTGGTAGGACTGGAAGCCAGAGGCCCCAGGGGGACTGAGGTAATGGGGGTCTTCAGGACCGAGCTGGTGAGCCCGCCAAGGTTCAAGAGGGTGCTGGGGGTCAAGAGACCAGCCTGGGGCTGCTCAGGGCCCGTGGCAGAGCCGGCTGGGAGAGCCTCCTCCCCTTCCATTCGAATGCCACTAAATTTACCATAAAAACTGTGTCCGGGGCCTATGAGGTTAGCTGTGGAAACTAAAGGGTGTTGAAAGTTTTTGTTTTTTGGTTCCAGAAAACTTACAAGGGGTTCCTTGTCTTTGCCGATCCCTTGGATGATAGCGGAGATGTTCTTATTGCTAAGAATTTTCCGCTCGTCTTCACTCAGGGTCATTCGATGGTCGTGCACCGCGTGGGTCACAAACGAACGGACGTACCCGAAGGAGAGTTTGCACAAGAAACACATCAGGATGGGCTTCCTCTTGCCGTAGAGCACGAAGCCATCGAATTTGGACAGGTCCACATTGTTGGGAACATCTTTGGATACGCAGGAGCTTTTGGCAGAACCGTCGCTGTTCAGGTAATCCTTGTTGCTTTTGTGTCGCACGTCAAAAACGCGGAAGCTGTGCAGGACGGGGCTGAGCCCCGCCAGGGCTGAGGTATTCGGGAAGGCCTGGTCTGAGCCCTCAAACCACTTCCCGAAGGATGAGGCTATGTGGAAAGTGTTGATGATCTGCGGGTACACGGGTGCAGCACACGAAGGGTCCCCCTGCTTGCCCCCCGCCCCGGGGACAGCGTTCAGGAAGAGCGAGGGGACGGGCCCGCTGCCGCTGCCGCACGCGCCCCCGCCCTGGCTCAGCTGGCTCAGGCTCTCCACGATGTACGCGGAGCCGTCGGGCTGGTAGACGATCTCCCCGGCCAGGTTCTCCACGTCGCTCTCCTCGTCGGCCTCCTCGCTGGTGTCGCTGGCGCTCTCCTCCGGCGGGGGCGGCGGCGGGCGCGCGCCGGGGCAGGGGTGCTCCATGTAGCTCTGCAGGCTGGCGAAGGAGGCGGCGCACTCGTTGCAGCTCACCTCCTTGCTGGCGGGCTCGGCGGCGGCCCCGGCCGAGGCGCTGCTCTCCGCGAGGCGCTCATTGAAGGGGGCCCTCAGGCCGTCCAGGGGCCCGTGGCTCTCGCCTGTGGGCTGCTCCATGCTACTGGGTTTGTCGGGGAGGTGGGTGCTGTTGAGTTCAGTCCATTGCCGGTGCTGAGGGATACCGCACCCATTGTCCTTCCCCGAGACGACGGGCGAGTCACAGCCTTCCATGGTAAGGCCTGCGTGGAGCTTTCATTGCACCCAGTACGGATCGGACCTGAAGGGCGGAGGCAAGGGGGGAGGAGGGAGAGAAGGGAAAGAGAGAGAGAAAGGAAAGAGGTTAGGAGGGCCGAGGCTAAGGTCCCGCGCACACGGAGCGCTCTACCAGGCTTCTGTCCACACCCACAATACGGAGCCCAGGGCCCGCCGGGCAGCGGGCGGGCCTGGGGACCTCGTCCCACGCAGGCCAGCACGCAGAGGGCGAGCAGCACCTGTGGGCATCAACGCCGGGTCCAAGCAAGGGGGGCGGGGGTGGAGAAAAGGGATCAGGAGCACGCCTCTTTGACTTCAGGTGGCCCTCTGCTCTACCAGGGGAGACCAGTTCAAATTTCCACTGTTTGTCAGCACAGCTTCAAGTAAGGGCCAGCGATGAGCCACAGTGCAGAAGGGCTGTTGCCTCTCTAGACGGGCATGAGGTCACAGAATTCAGGCCCTACGGAGTACAGATGACCCACATCCACTGGTTGTGGGAGAGGGACAAGAGGTAGGGAATAAATGGAGGACTGTTAGCATCCTCCAAAAAAGGATGGACACCTAGGATAGGTTGGCTGGTTTAGAGAAATCCCTGATGCTGTCTTTACTGACCACGTCTACTTTGACAAGTTCAAAGAAGATCTCTGAAAATTACAAGGCCCAGAGAGCCAGCCTGCAGGCCTGGACATAGCCCACAATGTCCCCAGGAGGACTAGTGGCTCCATCCCTCTTCTCCAGGACTCTCTGGGCACCAGTCCCATTCTTCTGCCAAAACAGGCCCAGTGCCAACTCTAACCACGAAACAGAAGACAGGTCCCCAATTCCCATCTCCTCCACCCCAAACAGGAGAGATCCCTGGACTTCGTTGGTTTCAGACTAAGAACATGTAGATGCAAAGCGTGAGTTTGATATTTCCAAAGAGAATCAACCAGACTCTTCATCTGGCAACTCCTCCTCCAAAAGCTCTACCTCATCCTGTTTGCAGAAGCCTGCTCACGGTGTGGCTTGGTGGCTTTTGCTATCCTGATCTTAGCCCAAGTCCAGACAGCAGCTGGGCTCAGCAAGCCTCAGTTGCACACCTACCCCGTAGGATATTAGTTGCTACCCAAGCAACTGTCCTGCAGCCCTTTTCTGCAGTCGGGGCTTTTCTGCTTCCAACTCCAAAGTGCCACTGATCCGAACTTGCCCTCTGAGACCTTGTGTCCCTGGGGAAGGCAGCACTGGATCACCAGACACCAGGCTCCTGTGGCAACGTCATTGCTGGGCATTTCTTCTGTCTGGACACTAGTATAAGCAACTCAGCACCTAGCATAGCCTGATCTGTCAGCCACAGATCCCGGGCCATCTTCCCCTGCTCCTCTTCTGTGGAGGACACCTGGCCACGTCTCCATCCCCCATCTCCTTCATCTCATCTCATCTTCATCAGCAGATGAAGGTTGTAGCTGTTTGGTTTCCCTCTACACTCTGCAATCCCCATCTTTTCATCCTTTTTTCATGATTCTCGACTGCACAGTGAGCCAACAGCTCCCCCTCGGGAAAAGATGGAGAAAGCATGTTTACCAGAAGTCTCAGGAGAAATAACTTTTTGGAAGAATGTGCCATGATTTGTTTAAAACACACATGTACAAACACTCATTTTTCAATTTATAAGGTCAGACTCCGTGTCAACAAGTTCTGCATGCCTTAGAAAAGACATGTTCATTTGAAACAGAGGTGACTACACTAAACCATATCCAATGGCAAATGCAACCGGACTTCTCTGAAGGCTTAGCTGGGATACAGGTGAGAATCCAGGGAGGCTCTTCTTAAGGATGCTCCTGATTGGCTGGACAACATCTGATTGACAGCTCGGGCCAAAAAGGTTGGCAGGCCTGAAGGGGCGGGAGGGTTAACAGCCCAATTGTAAAATCAATGTCATAAATGCTTGGTAAGTTACAGGAACATGCGGGAAGGGGAGGCCACGATTGATAAAGGAGAACAGCTTTGATGCTGCACCAGGGACTTGTTTATCGACAGCAAAGCCAATCTCCTCTCCAGCCTGGGCTGGGCCAAAGAAACCTGCAAGCGTTTACCAATTAATTGGTGGGCTTTTCTTGCTCTGCTTTCTTCTTCCTCCTCCTCTTCCATAAACTCTCCAGCTAAGGGACTGAGACTTTTTTTTTTTTTTTCCAATGCCCTTAGTTTGTTTTCCACTACAAAGCAGAAGGTGTCAAGAAAAGATGACATTGTGACAACTTCTGAAAGACAGATGACCCTGTGGTGGTGACGCTAGGGCCTGCTCCTTCACAGGGGTGATGGCCCATTAAGATGCAGGTGGAAAAGGAGGATTTCCTTTCTGGATCCATGCTGCTCGCTCTGGGCTTGCTTTCCACGCACACATGCTGGCCGTGATGAGCAGAAGTCTTGGCAACCTTGCTGAAGAACCAAGTGTGGTTCATGGGGTAGCAGTGAGCTTGGGAAATGCAGACTCCCAGCCCACGGCAACCCCCATCATCAGAATCTGCATTTCTTACACCATCTCCAGGAAATATGGATTAGACTTTGAGACTCTCTGCCTCACAACATCTTCACCGGACGGCTGGCTCACCTGTGCTTGGTACCTATACTGCCAGGTTACCAGCGAAGGGCAGTCTTAGCCCTACCGTCGGTCTCTGGGAGGTGCGGGGATGGGGATGGACAAGGTGGACAGGAGCCCTGACATGGAGAAATCTCTTCATCCTGCCCGCTGCTGCAGCTCAAGGACCTCAGGGCATCCACCACTCTCCCACCCAGCCGGCCGTCGAGCTCGCTCTGTTTATCAGCCAGTCAATAAGAAAAAGGTAGTTCTTACTTAAGGAGGCAGAAGTCAACTCGGCAGGTCGATCAGCACTCTGTCTGTAAACACGGTTTCCCGTAAAATCAATGATCTTCAGTTACAGAGGGCAGCCTGGGAACCAAGAGGGTCCCTGCGCTTTCACAGGCAGCCCCGCCAGCCAGAGTTCACATGCCTGTCTCCTCTCAGGCCCCCCAGACTGTGTGTCCCGTCCCCATCCCTGGCTCGCGCACACAGGCCTCAACCCTTCCCACAGCCTGTTTCTCCTTCCACTGAATACACCCCAAATTCCCTTTAAACGTCCAGGCATGCTCTCACAACCCCGGCTACTATACTCAGTGCAACTGTTTAAGAATTCAGCTGGATTTTAAGAAAGCACATCTCTCCCATGACAAAGCTCAAGAGAAGACACACGAGGATCTTGCTAGTATCCGGACACAGGCACACATGTGAGCGCCCTTCCCCTCCCTCCCTCTCCTCCTCCTCCTAGCATTTCCATTGGAGAGGAAACTTACAAGAAAAGTTCTGATGCCTTCATCAAGAACACCCCACCCTTTAATCATCTCCCAAGTTAGAGTTCCCTCTGAAAAGTCCATTCATCTTTGCAGGTGTTCGCCTCTACTTTCTAAAGACTACATAGAAGGATAAATCTATACCATGCGCCTTGTGGGCACCTGTAAATCAAGGTGTCCCTCTCTCTTTCTAAGCTAAAAAGATGTGCTGTGACAGTTCTATGGCATTCCCAGAAGGAGACAGGGCTGGGTAAAAAGCAACAGTTACAGAGAGGCTGGAGAGGGGGTGCAGTTAGGAGCAAGGGGAGGGGGCTCCTGCTGTTGCTCTGGCTCCCAGAGAATTAAACACGAACAGTCGCACTGGGTAATTTTAAATTGTTAATTAGCACGGGGTTAATTAGGCGGTCCTTTCACAAGGGGCTCTTTGGCAGAAAACCAAGAAGGGAAACAAAGGGAAGGAAAGAAAAACAAAGAGAATAGAGACAGTGAGAAACAGTTGCCTCTATGGGGAACCCCACAGTATCCCCAGAGACACTGGTCCAGAAATTCTGGGTGCTCCCTGCCCTGTCCCAGGAAGATGCAGCATATACTGCCTTCCTATAGCACCCCAGCAGGACAGCACGAGCCTCAAAGATGCACAAGCCCTTTGACCCAGCAATTTCTCCATTCTAGGAATGTATCCTAAAGAAACAACCCAAGAGATGCATGGAGATAGAAGATTACTCCTAACAGGAAAAAAAAAAAAAAAAATGGAAATAATCAGGCAAAAACAGAGACTAAATAAGTGACAGTGGACAGAGCTCCATGTGTTGTTATAAAAATGATTTTCTTCAAAGAAACTGTTTACAGGCATGGGAAAACGATCAGATGCTAAATGAATGAAGCACATATAGGTATGCATATAAAAGCATGAGGTATTTCTATCAAAATTTTTATGATGGTCATTTCTAGGAGATGAGGTTATGGGTGACTTCATTTCCTCCTCTGTGCCTTTATTTCCCAAAGCTTTTTAAAGTTAAAGCCTCATAACAGCAGCCATGGCTTTCCTGAGTTAGGCACTGTGTGACGGCCTGTGGGTTCTGCCCCACTTCGATCCTTAGAACCAGTCTGTGACATGGGGGCTATTTTTATTCCCACTTTAAAGACGGAAAAACTGAGGTTGCCTAAGGTTATACACCCTAAAAGACAAAGCCAGAGAGCCTGGCTGTGGAGTCTGTGGCCCTGGCTGCTCTGGTTTTCTTTAACGTCTACTTCGCGAGACAGGAACAGATGCTATAACCAGTGTGCACATTCAATCTTTAGTACCTGGGACGAAGATCAGGGGCTGCCAGGACTGCTAATGTAAAAGAACACAGCCACCTCCCACCCCCCAAATGCCCTTTCCATGCCTGGCAGTGATGCTGGAGGACTCAAGTGGACTTCTTCACACATATACCTTCAGACAGGCGGAAGGGGACAAAGTAGAGAAGAGTAGCCGCAACTAAAAACTGGAAGATTTTGAAAACTCACATAAAAGAAACAGAAACTGTCTCACTTAGACTCAATGACCTGAGAAATGAAGTTAAAAAAAAAAACAAAAGGGTCAGGTGCAGTGGTGCACACCTGTAGTCTCAGCTCCGGAGGCTGAGGTAGGAGAATACAAGTTCAAAGCCAGCCTCAGCAACTTAGCAAGGCCCTCATCAACTTAGCGAAACCCTGTCTCAAAATGAAAAACCAAAAAAGGGCAGAACCCATTAGGCACCTAGTCAGTGGTTAGGCACCCCTAGGTTCAATCCCTGGTACCAAAGAAACAACAAAAAAATATTTTCTTTATTTTAATAAGGATCTCAAAATTTGTCATTTCTTTATATTCAGGATGGAAAAAGTCTTCAGATGATAAAGTCTTGATGATTTTATAGTGGCTGATGGCATCATCTAAAGTGTCAACCCAGAGGCTGGGGAGTCCAGTAACATGCCACAGGACACTGTCATTTGTCTGTTCTGTTCATTTAAATCAGCAGCTTGAGGAATAAGACCAAGCGTGCACACCACGTGCGGAGCACATGAAGTAACTGGAGTAACTCGTGTGTTAATTGGTGAAACCAACACTGAAGGAAAAAAAAGACTTTGGTCGGTTGAAACAGCGGGCCCAAACTAACAGGAGGAAATTTTAAAAAGATAATCCGAAGCCCTCTATTTAAGTTCGGCAATCAGCTAAAACAAAGGAAGGGGAATGTGGACTGAGAGCAGTTCGTGCAAACAAAACAACGCAACGACTACAACTTAGGGGTTTTACAAAATCACTACAAATTCTGCAGAAGCCCGAAGTGGACGTGGTGGCCAAAGAAGAAACATAACCTCTGGCAAGAGACGTGCTGTGTACCTGCTGGACATCAACAGGTTCACAGCACCGTGGCTCTCCGTCTGCGTGAAGACGGCTACGACCCGCTCTGGAGAATCCTGGAGGGGAGAAACCAACGGCGTCATCAGAATGGCTGAGCACAGGGAGGAGTTCCACCACAAGGCGAGGCAAGCCAGCTACGCGAAACCCTGCTGTCACATACACGGAGGATGTGACGTCTTCTACCTAGCTTCAGGGTGGAGCGAAGGAATGAGAGGAATTTCTAAGGAATCAGAGTTCAGTTCAAAATAAATGAAGATCTTTCTCAAAATTATGGCAAGTTCAAATGGAACGCTTCCCCCGTAAAAATACTACACTCCCTGGTTTCGCAAATGGAGAAGGGAATTTTGCTGCGGTCAGGAGGTCTCATTAGGCAGCCTTTGAAAGGTGGAGATTCTTTTCCTTCTTGGGTGAGCAATGGAGTTAATCACTCTGCCAGCTTTAACCTTCTCTGTGTTTTGTGATTCTGGGGCTATCCCTCTGCTGTGGCTGGCTATCGCTCCTGTAACTGTGAATGGCATGAGTCAGGCCCCAGGTTTCATTCATCTTGGCATCCTCTCCATCCAGGATATAATAGGTGCTTAATAAAACAATGGGGGAAACTAAGGTCATGTGAGAAATGACAATACTTCAAGAAGAAAAATGATGATCCCTGAATACATTCTTGGTGGGGTTCTTTCTCTCTCTCTCTCTCTCTCTGCTCCTCCCTCCCCTCCCTCATAGTTTAAGAAAAGCCTGGTGTTTGTGCTGGGGGTGGAGCTCAGTGGTCTCTGGTAGAACACTTACCTAGCATGTGCAAGGCCCTGGATTCACTTTAAAATAAAAAGAAAGGAGAAGAAAGAAATGCCTGGTGTAACCATTCTTGACTCAGTGGAACCAGAGATCCTTGGAGAAATGGCTAGTTCTTGGGTTGGAGCAGGGAGAGTACAGGCAGTGAGCTTGGAATATCTTGTGCCCAAAGGACAAAGAGCAGGGTGGAGGGCTCCCACCAGCCACACCGGGGACAACATGAGCAAGAAAACTGAAGGAGGGCAAAGGGCTACAACCGATGTGTAAGGCAAGAATTCCTAATTCCACACTTTTCTAAAAATAATAATAAATATGGGAGGAGAGAACGTTCTTCCTTAGGGTGGAAATCCAATGAATAAATGCAGAAAAAATTATGGAGTCAGAAAACCAACCTTTAGTATACATCATCGTGGTGACAATCCATTCAGGAAAGAATCGGTAGCTACTGAAACTAATGGATGTGAGTTTTTACAGTCTTGAAGAATCTCCCCACAGACACTTACTAATTACAGAAGGAAAAACAATAACTTTACAGTGGAGAAATCTGGCAGGCATCACCTTAATCAAGTGATCAAAGTTCACAACGGCGGCAATGAGACAAACAGACACCACGTGCCTCCTGACAGGATGCACTGAGAAGAACACCCCATCCCTTCCCTGGCATCTGTGCCAGAAAGGCAAAACCTGAGCCTCATCAGGAGGGAACATCAGACAGACCCAAATTGAGGAACGTCTACAAAATGTCCTACGCTCTTCAGAAATGTCAGCGTCCTGAACCAGAAAGACAGACTGAAACCCGGTTTCAGATTCAAGGCGACTAGAGAGGTGTGACAAACGAACATCGCGCCTCCTCTGGGATTTTCTTTTCCTATAAAGGACATAACTGGGACAGCTGGCAAACCTGAGTAAGGTCTGTAGGTGGGCTCATAATAAATGTGAATGTTAATTTCCTAATTTTGATAAGTGTGGTATGGTTACATAAGAGAATGTCTTTTGTTTCTCAGAGACGCTGGGGCATGATCAGAGGGGAAGGGGCACGGGGCCTCACTTTTCAAAGAGCTCGGGGAAAGATGCAAGTGTGTTCACGTGCGCACATAAACACAAACATGCATGCATGTCTGTGTACAGGGTGGGGGATATGAGGTAAGCTCACACAGAAGAGTCTGGAAAAGGGGATGAGAAGCCTTTGTTCCAACCTTACAACTTCCCTGTACACATGAAATCATATAAAAGAAGAAGAAACTCTACTCGGTGAGTCTCCAAAAATACATATGAATAATCAAGGCACCCTGATATGCATTCCTTATCTTTATGGGAAATTCACTCCTGGCACAGTGTCATGAAGGGAAGGAGGCTATGAGGCTGGAGAGGGACAGGTAGGCAGGCCAGAAGAGGAAATTGGTCTTCCCTTCCTGTAGCCTTCCATGCAGAGCTCCCCAGTTGGAGAGGACAAATAAATGGCCACTCTAACTGGGGCAGAATTTCAAGTAATGCAACACTGAACCATTTACTCAAAACACCCCTGGCCCTGACGGGGGTAGACTTCTCTAACTCAGCGAAAAGCAGTTGTAAACAAGAGCCTAAGAGCAACCCCAGGAAAGTCCTGTGGCACGCATGTTGCCAAGCCAGACCCAAAGAGAGGAAAACACACAGCCAGGAATCAACTATCCCCTTGCTGACTCCTCCTCCTCAGAAGAAAACCACAAAGGCAGCCTAAGAGAAGTAGAAACCTCATTCAAGGGGCAGTGAAATACTACCCGCATCTGTTTAACTTGGAATCCACAGAAGGACCATTGCCAATTCCATTCTGTGCTTTATACAATAATGGCGTTTGTCTACTACAGCTGCGTGTAAGTCAATGAATGTTAAACCATAAATAGGTGAGATTCCATCTGCTTGGTAGCAATTTCCCAGCAGCCTCAAGAAGGATTCCGTAACTGTGGCCAGGTCAGAGAACACACGTGCTTGAACAGATCCCTCCTGCTGGAGGTCCATTGCCCGGAAGGGCCAGAGAACCATCCAGGCCCTGGGCTTCATGTTTGCTAGTAAGTGCATCTGTGCTATTTCCAGCATGAACATAAATCAGCCTGGAAGTGAAAACTGCTAGCTCAGTCCATTCTGTAAGGAACCCGCAACCACTGTGATATTCTGGTTGGCGGGGGGTGCTGGCAGGGAGGGGGTTGGTAGCCACGAGATCAGAAGCGAAGCCAGCCCTGAGAACCCATCCCTCCTGCTCATACAGCCAAGAGATGAGCTGGTAGTTAGGGGAATTAAAGAAGATTTTTACTATGGATGTAGATTAAAAAGCAAGACGGATCAGCTATTACTTGTACTCTTGCCTTGTGCTAAGTACAGATTTGGGGCTGCTTTAGTCGGCTGCTCAGTACATGCTTCCAACACTTAGCTACTTACATAAACACGCACCTAAGTTGTGTGGGGCTTTCAGCATCCTTCGCCCACCACTGGCCTGGACAATACTTCTGACCTGGATTTGCTCATCACAAAGCACAGATTCCCTCCCAGATTCCAAGCAAGCCCTCATTTCCCCAAGCGCAGGAGCTCAACTCTCCACTCCATCACCCGCCCCTCCTCCCCAGCAGGTGGGCAGCTCACACACCCCAATCTTCACCCATCCCTGGTGCCTCCCGGCTGACCCAGACACCACCCTCCACTAAGTGTAACCAACTTTTAAATGTTCCTTTGCTAGCACCCAAAACTTTTTTTATCTCCTCCCAATTTCATCAAAGTCCCTCTCCAAAGATTCCCATCTCTGATCTCTCCACACTTGCTATGGGGCCGTGGAGTGCACACTAGGAGACGACGTAAAACCACCAGCTGGCCCATTACAGTTTGGCATCTCGTGATGTTGAATTTATCTCAGATAACTTCTCATTCAAGTGGCATGAGTTCATTATTTTAAAAAAAAATTTAGATATGTACAAAAATACTCAAAAGCTAAAGTAAAAATCACTTGTAATCCCACCAACCAGAGTTGGAGAGCCGACAGGAAGTTGGATTCTCATGCTCTAGTCCTCTGAATGTCCTCAGTTACAGTTTTTCTTCATCCACCTTGGACTGCACTGCTCCTTACGGGAGCTGCCCTTTGAACTTAATTCATGAAATTTTTCCTGTGACATTAAACATTCTCCGTAAGTTGGAACAGACGGCTGTGCAACACTGCATCCTATGGACAGAGCAGAATTTTACTAAGTACTATTACTAGACATTTAAACACTTCTCAGTATTTTGCTGTTAATTCTATAATAAATGCCCACTACTCTTTGTATGCAGAGAACAACAAAATAATAAAAATTATTAGCATCTCCAGTGTGATCTACCTAGTGCGACCGAGCATAGATCTGAGAAGATTTTAAAAATACATTATTTCATCTCATCCTTCAGTGATCCATTTTACAGATGAGGACACTGAGGCTTAGAAAGTCAAGTACATGCTGTACACTAGTTTAGTTGGTCTCTGAAGCCAGTTAAGCCCTCCTTTACAACTCGGAACTCTAGCTGCTTAGGCTCGGCATTCTGCCTCTGTTTCCTTAGGATACATTTCTGGAAGTAGAAATGTTGGCTCAAAAGCAAGGAACATTTAAGATGCTAGCATGTGCCAACCTGCCCTCCAGGAAAGCCCTTCCAACTCCCACATGCAGCTGTACGTGAGCATCAGTTTTCCTGCGTCTTCATCTACAATGGGCATTACTTCCTTAAAAAAAAAAAAAAAAAATGTTGCAAATCTGGCAAGTAAGAAAAAGATCTCGTTTTCACCTATGTTGTTTTGCTAGGAAGACAGAACCAGTTCACAGTTAATCTAAACCGCCGATGCTTCTATGGGGGGCAGGGATCCTTTTCCTTAATCATTAACCAGAAGGCTTTATAGTATTTTGCTGACAGTCCCTCCCACCAACTCCTTGCCACAGTCCACTATCCCTTGAGCTCCCAAACCAGAGTCCCACCTACTCACTTCACGGTTTAGACAATATTCTGTGTCTTTCTTCCGATCTCGGCTCTTTCAAACAGAGGACACTGCCTACTGCTTTACTTCCTCAACTGCAGTCTTTCAGATCGCTGGTGAGTTCCTCCTCACTTAAGGGCGACAGTGTGTCAGATTTTTTGTGCTTGGTTGTGCAGTGGAACCAACTGTGGGGCTTAATGAAAAGACACACAGATGTCAGGCCACACCCCCAAAGGATCAGAGGCTCTGGAGGCGAGGACCCAGCATCTGCTTCAAGTGGACTAGAAGAACCCATGTCTCCAAAGGTTGGTCCTCTCTCCTAGGTCACCCATGTCCTCCTAGTCTGGCTCAATGGCTTCCCCTCTTCCACATTCATCTTCATGGCTCCTTAAGATCTCCCCTCACCCTTCACTTCTCTGGCATTCCTCTCTGGCTCGCCTCCGACTTCTCTGACCTCCACACTGCCTGCTCTCTCTTTTCCTGTTCCTACAGCTCTCCAAGATATGCCTTTCCACTTATTCCATAAAATTCACTACCCTGCAGCCCACAGAGATCCCTCGCCTCCATCCGCCATACCACTGGGCATCGGCACGCTTTCCTCCCGTGGTTCTCTGCTCTTATCTCTGTACATCAACTACCTTAACTACTTCTGTGGTTTCAATTACTGAAATGATGAGTGGACTCCCCAAACAAAAATTTCCATTCCGAACTTCTCGCTTGAATATGCATCTCCTCCTTTCAGCAGACCACAGGATGTCTGTAAGTGGCCAGCTTCCCATCACTCGCAACTCAGCCCCACGCATCCTTTCCAAAGCACACTGCCCCCCATGACTGCTCTAGTCTCCCTGGAAGGAACTTGGGATTGGAGAAAACAGAAAGGAGAGACCCGCTTAGACTTCAGAGAGTCATGCTCATCAGGTGGCCTCTCCTACCCAAGAACCAACTGCCAAAACAGTCCAACTTAAGATCTACCCGCAGGCTACAGGTGTGTCCCCTTATCCATGGGGGATTAGTTCTGAGACTCTCCCACCCCCTGTGGACGCCTGAATCTGGAGATACTACCAAACCTTCTAATTTATGCCTTTTCAATGTTAATGAAGCACTTATCACACACTGTGGCCTTAACTTTTACAGTAGATATGACAGAAAAACTGGTGTGAATTTCTTTTTCCTTCTTCACAATTTCATGGGTGGAAAATTGGTTCTCACCATGGATTGTGGCAACCTCAGCATACAGATTCTTTTTCTTCCCTTAAGTAGAAAACTTTCACCTTTTCATTTAGAGGAAGCAGTTTATGGCTCTCTTCTGGCATATCTGAATTGTCAACATCGCTACTCTTATTCTTTGGGGCCATTATTAAGTAAAATAAGGGTTACAAGCACTGCAGTGCTCCAATAATGGATAAGAAAAGACTACTAAATGACAGGCGGCTGGCACATACAGTATGGATGCTAGAGAAAGGGACGATTCACGTCCCAGACCAGACGGATGGTATGACATCTCATCTCACTACTCAGAAGAGCTCACGATTTAAAACTTACGGACTGTTTATTTCTGGAATTTTCTATTTAATGTTTTCAGATCACCATTGATCTTGGGTAACTGAAACCACAAAGTAAAACCACGGCTAAAGCGGGGGATGGGGCTCATGTGCATCTGTTTTGCTTCCCTGCAACTAGGAGGAGCTCCTTTCCATGGTCTCCCTGTTCTGGGTTCTTGTCTCTGTTCCGCAGTCCCAGGTCCCTTGAACATCTTTTTCTTCCTCCGCATGTATCCTTTAAGAAGCACAAGCTCTACTATCGATGAGGCCCACAAGCAACTCTCCTGTTTCATGCTGGATGCTTTTAGTTCTAAAACTTGACTATAAGCTGCCTGAGGGCAAAACTCAGCCTACATTTCTGTTTATTTGCTATCACAGTACTCCACATGGAGTCTGGGGAAATCTGGTTAATAGTCCATCTTTTTCTAGGAGTCATCTTAACATTATATATGTAATCATTGAAAGACCCAATAATCCAAATTCCGAATACACTACCTGATTATTTATGGTTTATGATATTAGCTATATTATTCCTCATTCAAAAAATTCTTGAAGGTATGATGTCTATAGAGGCAGCCCTCCATCCAGCCACAGGACAATGCAGCAAAGCTCCAGAAAGCCATGCAGATTCCTAAATATGAGCCTACAGGCGGGAGTGTCGGATCAGATGCAGACTGTGGGAAAGTGAACTGGGCTTCTGTCTCTTGGGAAGGGTTATCAAAGCTATATGCTCGCAGCACCACAGGATGCGGCTGCTAGGGTTCCCAAACATATCGGGTCATCCTCATCCGCAGAACATGAAATATCAGACGTGACCACTACAGTTCCAGGCTGCACAGACCCAGGAAAACTGAACTTGAGCAGGTGATTTATTTGCACCTGCAGATTTGGAAAGCAGCTAGAAAGCAGGCACAGGCCTTGAGTGTTCTATGCTACAGCTCCATGTGCATGAGTACTAACAATTAGCACCTCACTGTGGCTCTGCACTCCT
The DNA here is from genome assembly GCF_902686445.1 of Sciurus carolinensis. NCBI lineage: Eukaryota > Metazoa > Chordata > Mammalia > Rodentia > Sciuridae > Sciurus > Sciurus carolinensis. Next base: position 14,258,736 of record NC_062228.1, read on the forward strand.
GTGGCAGCTACCCGCAGCACCAGGAAACCCAAGCACCTCTCCTGGACCAAGGAAATATGCCCTTTCCAGTAACTCCTCCAACTGGCATTCCAGGGAGATGGGGAAGCTCGGAGGAGCCGAGTGAGTGGGGCCTTGCTCAGGAATGGAACCCAGCAAGCACCTCCCAACGACTCACTGAAAAGAAGCGCTTTCCTGTCAGCAGAAAGCGTGCCCCGCGGTGGGCTCGCCATCACAGCGCAGCCCTGGCACAAGGCTCCGGAACTGGCACGTGACAAGACAAACAAGGGCTGCCCTTTACAGACTTGTTAACAGGGCAACGCACACATATGAACTCACGTGCGCGTGCGCTTGCTAGCTGGCTCACATGTACTTACACACTCACCAGCACAGGCTCAGCCAGCCCCTCCCCTGGTCATTAGCATAAGTAGCTTTTCGAGAGGAGGAGAGCAGGGTCCCTGAATAAAGCAGGAGTGGATGCTGGAAGGTGGAGTCATTAGCGAGGGCATCAGGACAGGCGGCCACTGCAGATGCAGAGCCGCGCACAGGAGGTCCTGCCTGCAGCCCAGGAAGGGTGTTGCCTTGGCTGGCACCCTCAGAGCCGTCCTCTGGCTGGGTGCTAAGCCTCCCCTGACCTTCCGACTCAGAGGGCTTGATGTAGACAGCGATTCTATCAAAGAAATTCCCCCCTAAATGACTCATTTTACTAAAGGGAAGATTTGGAAGCCTATTTCTTACTGGGAAGTCATCAAATCCTAGAGGTCGAGGGAGCTATCTCCGATTTCAATTCTCTTTCTTATGGAGACGCAGAAGAGCAGCCAGAAGGCACCACCAGGACCTGAGGGCTCAAGACATTCTGGAGGGAGCACGGGTTCTGCTGGCCCTCTGAGTCTGTCTGTGAGACTTCCAAATTCCAAAGCTCAAACCCACTTGGGAAGTGTGGGGGGGGAGTTGGGGGGCGCGGAGACAGGTAATGAAACTTAACCACCTGTCCTGTTCCGTGTCTTCCCCACTCCACAGGCAGATTCTGAAGCTCATTACTGACACTGTTACTTTTAATCAAGAAAAACAAGTTGAGACATATTTACCATTGACCACTTCAAAGAGAGGACTTGGCAATCAGGCAAAACAACAAAGGAACATTTCTTCTTAAAAGTGTAAGGATCTGAGTGTTCACACTTCTTAACCTCCCGGAAGCCACCCTAAGAACCAAGCAACTGCAGATAATAATTACACCCTCGAAAACCCAGCAAAGGTAGCACAGATGGTCTTCCTCCTCTTGCTGCTCTAAATGCTGCTTTTGGGCCAACAGAGCTAGGAAGAATCGCCAAGGCCATGTTAAATAGTGCTTGGATTAATTACGCTTGAAAGTCTCTTATCTGAGCACGGCTAAGACCAAACAATTGAGTTTGGGAATGAGTGTGGTTACATATTTTTCCTTAATGGCTTCCTGAACACCCTGGTTAGGTCTTGTCCCCGGGGGGAAATTGCCAGTTCGAGTCATAAAATGTGATCAATGTAGATCAAGACCCCGTACTAAGTGTCTAGGATGAGAGAGGAGAAACATTATTTATGCAAACATGCAAACATACAAAAAAACGCATGTTATAAAGAACTTCTGTGTCCTTCCTGAAGCCACACCCACCCTCCCTTTACCCCCTGACCTCTCTGCTCATCCCACCAAAACTTTCAGCCAGTAATTCTAATCTTGGAAGGGGCCAGAACAAGAGAAAACTTCAGAAACTGTTTCCATAGTTTCGAATTCCCACATTAGACCATGGTAAGACTGGCGGAAATCAAATCTGGTTGGTTAATGGAGCCAACTTCTTTGGCTTCAATAACACAGAGGCTACTGGGGTTCTGGCCCTACTGGTCTTTACTTTTGAGCTCCTGTATGTAATGCAGATTTCAAAATTCACTGGCTGCTCCAATGATTTGCATTCATTTGCACCACAAACATTTACTGAGCACCTACAGTATACAGCATGGCTCCTAGGGACACCGTCACTCTTCGCTGCTGGTAGAAAGCGGCCCAGCACTTCCCACAGCCACTGGGACTCTACATCACACTGATCTAGGTTGTCACTTCCCCACAATCCTGAGCCCTCCTGCTCCAATGTCAGGACCCGTCTTTCTACTAAGAAGGTACGGTCACAGCCATCTGATCCCACAGTGTTTGAAAGTGTGACTCTGCTGTTGCAAACAGGGCTCAGCAGGCTGAGCGGCTGCCCTGCGACCCTGTAGTGCTGGAGAATACCAAGACCGACGCTCTGGTTCAATGCCCCCCATTCCCTGGAAGGTCTCATCTCAGGGTCTCACCTTCAACCCACACAGGACCCATCAAGTAAAGGAAACTTAGGGATCTTTGAAACTAAACATTGCTTGAAAGATTTATTCCCTCCCTCTGGGATGAAGGGCACGCTGTCCTGCAAATATGGATGAGCAAGTGCCAGAACCACCGAACTGGCCTGTACACAAGCCTTTCTTCTGTTCTTTGATGCTGTCAAGTTGTCAAGACAGGATATGATTTAATTTCAACTGGCTCCTCTTAGGTGACCCAACAGGTTTCCCACATCCTCACTTGCCCTTTGTATTCTCATTATGATTTCCCTGGCCATGGATCCTCACTAGGCTGGGCCTTATGACTTTTCGGACTCCCCGGATGTAAGCGGCAGAAAGTTCTGGGGGCCGTGGACCACCTACCTCCCCACGTCTTATGAAGAGGCGCCGAGGTGGCTGTGTGGACAGTTCACGGCACTGGAGGTGGCTCAGCCCAGCTTGCACGTGGGCCAACAATGTCCTTTTACAGAGCCTCGCGCTCATGATGCTCTGGGAGTTAAGGTGAATCCCAGAGGGGACAGCTGTTCTTAATGGACTTACCCCTGGAACTCAAAGTCAAGGAATGAAAAAGAACCACCTCGGAGAAGTCTATTCAGCACCCTTAGCTCAGCTCCAAGTTGTCCCCTCCCAACCCCAATGGGTTCCCTGTCACACGTCAGTGGGAAAAATCCCTCTCCACCTAGGCCAACAGGAGAAGCTGGAATTTTGAGGATTCATCCAGTGGCTATTTGCAGGTGACACAAAGAAAGGTTTAAAGTCACACTGGCAGATGCGGATCACAGAAATTCTACTGGTCCCAGGAGGAGAGCAAAAAAAAAAAAAAAAAAAAAAAAAAAAAAAAAGCCTGTGAATGATTTCAAAGTACCCACACGTGGGGAGGGGGGTCCAGAAGAAGTGAGGAAAAACAGAAGGGGGAAGAAAAGAACCAGGAAATTTTTCTTTTTTTAAGGAAGTCTCTTAAGCATCCACTCCCAGTCCTTTCAGCCGCTGGGATGGAAAGTGTTACTCAGCGGCAAGGCCTCTTGCTAATTGTGGGTTTTTATTTTTATTTCCTATTACCCTCTCGCACGCCTGATGAGATTATTTTACCGGAACTGACACAGCTGGAAGCAGCAGGCATACGTGGAGCCTCTGAGGAGGTGATGCAATTTCATTTTCATTGATCAGAAATCAGCAGGGCAGTAAGTGATGGGAAATTCCATTAGAAGAAAACTCACAAGCCATGAGCCTCAACTTCCTAGCCACACCCAGGACCCCCCGAGGTCTCGCTTTCCTCTGGACCTAGTCCACACTGAGCAGCAGATCGGAAGTGCTTTCCTCAGACTGGCAACAGAAGGACAAATGCCACACTGCTGCTGGCTTGGCAGAGTCTGAGCGGGAGAGTGCACCAGCAGGCCTCCCTGAACCTACAGGGCGCTTAGGTCTTCTCCGTGGCCTCCAGAGCAGTGTCCCAGGGACACCGAATATGATTCCTTATAACCAATCCCCACAGCCCAGCGCGACCCAGGCTTAAAGGATGCCTTTCCAAGTGTCAGCAAACAAGAAAAGAGGAAGCACCAGCTATAAATATGTTCCCCAACAGAGATGGCTCTGAAGGCACCTACCATTTACTGAGGGCCTACTGTGCGCCAGGCACTCCGTCAGGTGCTCTGCACGCACGTACTCCAGGCTTCACCTAGCCTTCTAGGATGAATGTTCTTCTCTTCTCTCTCCCAGACAGATTAGGAGGCTAAGGGCCAGGAAGGAGAGGGAGAGAGACGGCTGATACCGATGTCCTACTAAGGGACACCACCGATGCCCACCAAGAGCTAAGGAGAGTTGGGAACGAACAAGGGAGCTCATGCTAGAGTCGCAAGAGAAGATGAAGCTCTGATGAACTAGTCTGGGTTTTCCAGAGAGGGCAGACTCTGAATCATCCACCTCCACCACCCTCGACACTCCAAGAACAGCACTCCTGTGTACAGGGCTGGAACACAGGGGACTTTCTCTTCGGGATGCATAGGATGGCTACTGTTTTAGCAGTTAAGATCCCCTCAAACTGTCTGACAAGCAGATATTGCTTCACTCACCAAAGGCCTCCAGGGAAAACAGCAAGGAGCCACTCAAAAAGACAGATTCTACAAAAAGCACCACCAGCTAGGTGGGTCATCAGACCACCACTGGCCATTTTTCTACATAAAAGGCAGAACAGAGAAGCAGGCCACAGGCAGAAAATTAATACTTCTCCAAACAAATCCTTACCACAAAAATGGAAATTTTGAAATGCATTAGGGATAAGCAGGTCCCAAGCCAAAAATTATTAGTAAACTTCTATTGAGCACCTAATCAGTGACTCAAGAAAGTATAATATAAAAGACGTGGAGCCGGGCATGGAGATACACATCTGTTATCCCAGCAACTTGGGAGGCTGAGGCAGGAGGATTGTAAGTTTAAGGCCAGCCTCAGCAGTTTAGCAAGACTCTGTCTCAAAATTAAAAAAATAAAAAAGGGCTGGGGATGTAGTTCAGTGGTATAGCACCCCTAGGTTCAATCCCCTGTACTGAAGAATAAAATAAAGTAAAACAAAATAAAATAAAATACATGGACAGGGCCCCAGTGAGCTTAGAGACTAGGTTGAGAATGGGAATAGCCATCATTTATTGGTACTGCTTACATGAATATACAACACATCATTATAATACTGAGGTCAGGGCAAAGGAAGAAAAAACAAAAAAGGAGAAAAATTTGAACTAAAAATGAAGGTTCAAGTGCATACAGGTAAGAACGTACACTCAGGCCATAAATTTGGCTTTGAGATATCTAAAAGTCAAAAAGAAAAGCAACTAACATTGTTTTAGGGACAATTCACAATGTTCAAGAGAAAAAAAGAATGAGCTCGTGGTCAGAACTGCTTTGCCCCCATCATTTCTCAAATGCCAAAAGGGGGACAAGACTGGGAGCCAGCAGTGCCCACAACCCCTCTTCCTGATCTCTTTGGGGAGGTAATAATGAGAATGTGTAAGTGTGAGACCATCCAGTCTCACGGCCTCTTTGACAGACAAGAATAATGACTCCAGAGTGCTGGCGGTTTGCCGAAGGTCAGACAGCTGGTCAGTGGCAGAGCGGGGCTGAGGGCCTGGGTGTCTCACGCCACGCTGGCAGCGCTCCTTCTCCCACACACGGCTTCTCTCCACTCTCCTCCAAACTCCATGGGCCGGGTGGGGTGGGGAGGGGAGGACTCCATCTGCTCCAGATGCAGAGAGGCCTCAGGACCAAACTACTAGATGCACTGTGTACCTTCATGTGAATGCAAATCCTAACCAGTCAACCCTATGAAAAAGTCACGTCAGGGACAATCAGTAGATAATTCACAATCTGGGATTGGATGATGTTAAAGAACGTGTCAATTTTGTTAGGGAAATAATGATAGTATGTTTTCATGTAAGAAAATGGTGAGGTATCATAATATCTTTGGCCTTAAAATATTTCAGCAAAGAAGTAAAAAAAAAAGATTAAACAAATCTAGGAAAAGGTGAACTCTTAAGTCTAGAGGAATTATGGACAGGTTCATGATATTTCTCTATACTTTCACACATTTTCTTCTTCTTCCCTTAAAAGTTACACTCAGCTATCAGGGACAACTTATGAAATAACAGCACTGGTCAGAACTAAGCTACTTATGTCTTGAACTCACAAAATCAAGATAAGTCAAGCATTTTGCAAAAAACTACGAGTTCTCCTTTCTTCAGAAGACAGAACGTCCATTCTCAGAATTCCTTCCAAACCCAGCTACCTCTACAGCTTGCTTTCAAAATTTGCCATCTGCCACCTCCACCCTCACCTCTGTCACACTGCTAATACTATAGTACAAGCACTGTACCTGACTCATTTGTAAGTGGTAACTTTCACTATCCTTGCTGAGTAAAAATGAGTTTGTTTACTAATAGGAACCTCCTCTTGATTTAGGGCTCAGAGACCAAGTCTGATTAAGAAGAAAATGCACCCATTGATGAGTTAAAAGCTAACGCCTTTTGATGTAAGGGGTTAAAAAATATTTTTAAGCCTGGCAATGTGGCACACACCTGTAGTCCCAGTGACTCAGGAGGCTGAGGCAAGAGGATCGCAAGTTCAAGGCCAGCCTGGGCTGCTTAGCAAGTTAGGGAGACCCTGTCTCAAAATAAAAAATAAAATAGGTCTGGGGATATAGCTCAGTGGGAAAGTGCCCCTAGATTCAATTTTCAGTAACAAAAAAAAAAAAAAAAAAAAAAAAAATTAACACTTTCAGTGAATTTACAAATAAGGAGATATTCACCAAGCACTGTTTGGGAGCTCACTGTCTTTCCTCTCAGCATGAATGCTTTATGAGTCACCTAATTGCTCTGTAAAGGTTGCACGGAGCTGCTTCCTTCCCATTGGGCTGGTTCTGTTCTGTTGATCTGTAGGTAAATGGCCAATGTCAAGTGTGCTTCTGCTCGTCAGTGGCCCCCACATGCCATCACTCAACAGCTCCCCGCTCCAACTTCAGCACCCCCACCAACATGCTGTGGGCTCCTGGGAAATACTCTGCGATGGACTTGTCACACTAGCATCAAGGTCTGACCAGAAGTACAGCTGCACCCAGCACCAAGCTCCCCAAGGACAAATCACAATGCTCCTTCGACTTATACGACACTTTATACATGTTCAAACACTCATATACACTTCTCATTTGACCTCCAACAATCTTTTAAATAGACAGAATGGGAATCAGACTGCAGATTTTACAGGCTTAAAAAATTTTTAAACTTTATTGTGACTACTAGAGTCACACAGGTCACACAGCTGGTGAGGAGCAGAGCAAGGACCAGGACTGTCTCCAGGCTCCTACTCCAGTGTTCTCTGTATAAAGACAGCGTTTCCTCCAAGAGAGTCACCAACTCTCCGAGAAACAGGAAGGATAAAGACAGGTCTACTTGCTGCGTACAGAAAACCCCAAGCTTCCAAATCCTTCAAAAACACTTTTCATCTAAATAAGAGGAAAAAAAAAAAAAAATAAGTGCACCAAAGACCGAAAAAAAAAATTTTTTTTTTTTTTTCCCACTGTTCACACCTAAAAAGCAGAGTTACAAATACAGGTTTTGCCTCTCTCCAAAAGGCCAAAATCTGAAACAATTTTTGAGCATTGACAAATGATGCCACAACTGGACAATGCTACACCATGAAACAAAATAATTAAAACTGTTGTATAACATTATCTTTAGGCTATGTATCTAAGTGGTATATGAAAAATAAATGAAGTTTGTCTTTAGACATGGGTTCCACCCCTGAGATATCTCATTATATCTGTGCAAATGTTAAGAAAAAACCTGAAATCCCAAACACGTCTGCTCCCCAGCACAGGATACTCAACCTGTTACACCAAAGAGGGAGCCATTCCACACCGGGAGAGCACTGAGGGAAAACACCAAGTCACAGAGTTTTACATAGATGGGAGGGTCGAAGGGCCCGGAAAACAAATTCAGGGACGTGCCAAATTCCAGCCCCCCTGCCCTAAAAAAAAGCGGAAGACGTGAGTGGGGTGAATGTAACTCCTTCCAAAACACCCTCAACTGAGAAGACAACACTGCTGCTTCAGAGAGTCCAACCTCTCAGCTCAAAAAGCTACTTGCAAAGCGAAGTCATCAGCAGCTGGCTTCTCGGAGCTACTCATGAAGGAGGCTGAACCTGGAAGAGCTACTGTGTGTGCAGAGGGAGACCAGGGGAGTGAGACGAGGGCGGTGTGGGACAGAGTTACTGTCTGGTGACCTAGTCCAAGTGCACGTATCTATGTAAAACCAAACAGGGAAACCGACACCACGGCCATGGCAAATGTCACCTATCCTACAGACGAGAGTAGTTTCTGGAGTCCTCTGACCTATCATGATGGAAAAGGAGATTCGGTGTCCATTTGGCTGTCAGAGAGTCAAACTGAGCTCCACGGAGCTGAGGCAGTCTAGGCAGGGGAAGGGTGAGGGGCAGAGTACAATACAGCGACGGGACCCCTTGACATCCGCACTGGAGGGAGGGTGACCTCAGAGGCTGGATCCAGAGGGAAGGGCTGCCGCGCCACAGTGCCTTCCCAACCCCAGATGAGAGGTCCATTCTCATGGGCTCTGCTCAGAATGGAGACCAATCATCATTCCCTGGGGCCCTTCCCTCGCCTGCATGGGTCCACCCCCTCCCCAGCAGAGGGAGGAGAAAAACCTTGCTCATCGCGCCAGTGGCCTCCAATGATGGTTGAATCTTATCATCACTACCCTGGTCAAGCCTGTGACAGCCTCCAGACTTATATCTTGCTGCCCAGTCGGTAGGGCCTGACTTCCTGACCCTCTCTGGCATGGTTTGGGGCTTGAACCCTATGGGCAAAAATCCCAAATACCTGTGACCCCCTTGCCTGTACCTGTTTGCACTTCTCCAAGCTCAGGCCTCAGCCCTCCCAGTATCAAACAGCTGCTGGCTGCTGGCTTCCCTCTCTGATCAAGTTTTACTTCTGCCTCCTCCCGGGCAGGCACCAGGATAAGAAACCACTTGCTGCAGCCTGCCAAGAAGGACAGGAAGGTGGAGTCTGCCAACCAAGTCACCTTCTCCTGATCCAGGGTTTGCTCTGCCTCCTCCTTCCCCATTCCCCTGGGACCCCATGAAACTCATGTTCACCGACTTTAAAAATTCACTCCTGAGATGTGCTAGATGGCTTCCTGATAGAGGTCAATGTCATTTGGATCCAGTGCTACCTGTGTTGTTGGGACCTGTAAGACAGCCTGTGGTAGGGCTGAGTCAAAGGGGTTAAGCCTCACGGTGGTATGCAGGCTCACCCCCAGGGCTCAGTGGAAAATGTATATATACTCTGCACTTACAGGTTTATTTGTGTACGTGTATGATACATATGTGTATATTTATGTACACACACACACACACACACACACACATATATATACACATGTACACACGTACACAAATAAACCTGTAAGTTTGGGACAAGGTCTTGCATGTGTATGTCTATGTATGATACATATGTGTACATTTATGTACACACACACACACACACACACACACATATATATATATATACACACACATGCAATTCTCTTATTTAAAAGAAAACCTAATAGAACAACTGAAAGAGGAACAACACCATAGAAAGCCACCACCATGGCGCCAACACACACACACACACACAGGCAAGACCTTGTCCCAAAACTTCCTGGATGAATTCCACTTAATACTGCTGAACCCCGTATAGTCCCTGCCTACTGGCCTGCTCTGGGGGAGTGGACTCCAGTTGTTGGAAAGAGAACTGAACTTGTTAGCTTCATTTTGCAGGAGGAAAGGGGAATGTAAACATTAACCAGACCAGAGACAGCAACCAGTGATATGATCTCAGGTGGCACCAAAATCTCTCCCCAGCATTGTCACCCAATGATCAACTATTTAACTTGGGACACTCACTGGTCCATGGGAACCTGAATCCTAGAACTCAATGTCCCTGGATAAGTGGTTTCTCTCTCTACAAGTAGAGCACGGATCACAAAACAAGTGTGACAAGCCCCAGGAACACCCCTTGCACAGAGCAGAAGAGCTGCCAGCCTTGACAGAATTCCACACACACCAACCTGTCCCCCAGGGAGGGCAAAAGTGGGGTCCAGAGGAATGGTGGCCCGGCCCAGGGCAGGGACCACCCAGAATTTTCACTCTTAACATTCAAATTCCTGAGTCACAGTTGAAACCCCACTGCAATTGTTTCATACACTCTCCGCACACACACAAAAAGACGCCTTTAAGAAGTTACATTAGCTTCCAGATCCGCTGTTTAAAACCCTTCCTTCTCCTGGGCGCTTTAAGATAAAAGCTGTTTGCCTCACTGGCCAGCTGTCAAATTCCGGCACTTGCTTGGGCTGTGACCAGAGCAGTCTTCTACCCAGCTGTAGATGGCACAGGCCCTACCAGCAGAGCAGGGGTTAATGGAAGCTGACCGCAGCACAGTTGTTAAGGTAATCAATACCACTGAGATACTAAAGCAGCATAAGCCACAATATTGATTGCCAAGCAGATGATAAAACTGTTTATTATGATAATTGCAGGGTCCCTGCAAGATGCTCCTAGCGCTTCCTAAAGCTGTTTACAAAACTAATAAAGATTTGCCATTTCAAGGTCTTTCATTCTAAACCATCCCCCTGTGCCAAACTCCTACCCCCTAGCCCTCCACCAAAAAGCAGGCCTGGTCCCCAGCAACGGCGCATGGCCTGTCCTGGATGGAGCACATGGTTCAGAACCCTGAAGAGGACTGTCTTCCTACCCCCTCACCCACCCCCAACTCTAGGCAAGAGGACGGAAGCACAGCCGTCAGACACTCAGGACGTCCAGAGTTCCTCCTCGGAGCCCGCCATGTGATAATTACGAGGCTTTATTGATGGCGGGGGGGCTGACATCCATTTGTTACAACACATTGAAGAAACCACACTAGCTTGGTTGGTAATTAAAACTTCTCTAGAGGACTTGGTGGCCATGGAACTAACTGAACCCAGTCAAACATGGATTCTAGAATGCGGTTCCACCAACACGAATCAGCAGTGCCTCCGGCTGCTAAACTGGGCTCAGATCCCAAGTTCTATCATGCCCAATGCGCCAGTTTGGTTTTATTAACAGTGGAAATTAACTACTGCTTGGTCACAAACGCAGCCATCTGCCTTGATACAGACAGCACGTCACTGGCATTGTGAGGCTGTTCGAGATGAACTGGAACGAGGAGATTCTTCTCCAGTAGGTATCTCACGGGGAACAGAACGTTCTTCAGACTGCTCAAGAGAAAACCACTTAGTCCTGAGATGAGGTGGCAGAGGTATTGCAAAGTTTGGCAGAGTATGAGGGAGGATAAAAAGGAGTCCAGGTGTCCGGCAGAGTCCACGAGGCCTCCTTAGCAGCTTCAAGACAAGTCCTGACCCTCACTGAGCCTCAAAAACCATGGCTCAATCTATGGCAGCCAAGAGGATTTCACCCAGAGAGAATCTGAGTGAACTTGGCCTTCAAAACCACACTTGTGATTTAGGGGAAACTACTGTCAGTGCAGGTGGGTCAAAGTAAAATGATCTGGAGGCAGCCCCTCCTCCTTTATTTCTCCCTCTAATCAGAGCACAGAGAAACTGCTCACTAGCATGTCTGCCTGGCCACCACCCCCTCAGCTTAGGCATTGGGGGGCTATACCCTTCCAGGTCTCTCCCTCTCTAGCTGCAACCAGCAGCCCCGGGAGGTCACTGCCCAGAGAGCATGCCTGTGCACACACATGCACGGTTTAATTGCAAGGACTAGTAGAGACATGCAGCTCCTTTGTAGACACCTGGCTTGGCCCTACCTACTCCCAATCACACAGAAATCAGAAAACTGGAGCCAGTTTTATGTAAAGTGTAATGCTTTTGCCAAAGACCTTCCCATGAACTCACAGATACCACAGCATGGCTGGAAGGGATGCACCAGGGATTAGTTTAACCTGGTTACCTGGCTCTTGCAGGAACTATTTGGCAACCAGGAATGGCCAGAGGAAATCTGAGGCTTCCTTACTCTTGCACTTCATGAACAACACTCTCCCAGGAAAAGAAAAAAAGGACAAATAATCACCATCTATAAAACTTAGGCTGGACACTCCACTCATTCACATGCACTCCTGGGGTCCATGTTAACAAGTACCTCTATGGATTTAAATACCAAAAGAAAGTTTAATATTAAGTATGACTAATTCCGCTGCTACCTTTTAGCCATACTTGCACATATTAGTTGTACTTTCAACAATAACTTCAACAAAAAAATATACCCTAAGAATGATACGGTCCACACTTGGAAACGGGCCCGCAATGGCCAGCCGAGCCTGCCTAAGTGCTAAGAACCATTTAGGAGCATTGTAAACCATTAGGGCCATTAGCTCTAATTTGACCTCAACAAAATAAATCAACCTGCTAGGAACAAATTTAGAAGCTTTCCAAAGTCAAGTTCTCAAACCCTGAAAGGTTCACAAGCACATGCAGGGCAGGGAACAAATGGCAGGCCTGGAGCTACTCCCTGCTCCCACCTTCCCTGCCGCCAGCTGACCAGGGCGTGTGTAGCTGGGCAGTGGACTCAGGATCCTCAAGCCACTGGACCAGGAACTGTGACCATCGAGAGACAGCACTCGAGTTGGAAACCACCGGTCATTGCTGTTTAAGGGAGTGGGCCTATGCCTGTCTCCAATTCACTCTGTGTACCTTTCCCTTCTACACTGATCTCAATGTCCACTTTCAAATGAATCTTGGAGTCATCTGCAAAAATATCCCGGTTGACTTTTAATGGTGCTGATTCTGAGCAACCCGTCAGCATCCACCCAGCCATTCTGTCTTCAAATGGGCAGGTATGACACACAGGAAGAAGCATGGTTCCCCCACATTCATACGTGTGTCAACACAATAAATATTTTCTCCAACCAAAATGTATAGCCATCAGCATGCCCTATAAATTTAAATTGCAAAATCGTTGTCATTTTGCATCTTTATTCTCCAATGATAATTATCTACAGCATTTTTCAATGCTGATGGCACTGCCTAGACGGAGAAGCAGGAAATGCAACCAACTACGGACCATCGAATTCCGCCAGCTGACAGGGAAGCAGGCAGTCGGCATGAGGAGGTCGACAGTCCCGTGTTTATTTAAACGTTGAAGGCACGCTGCATGAGCCCCGCACTCGCCTTTACAGGATGCAAGGAAGAATGCAGCAGCAAAGGTACGGGTGAAACCAGTGAGCAGGTCGGAGAACCAGGAGGCAGCACCGAGTTCTGTGACCCAGGAGTCTGCATTGCTACAAGCTGAGTAATCCATGCCAGCTCCACCCGACATGAGTTTCCAGGTATCAAATTATATGTTAATTACGCAAATGTGAAGTTATATGAGGGGAAGTGGTGTTAGTCAGCAGCCAGGGGGTGGAAGTTCAGTAAAACTTTAGCTTTGTAAAGCATGTTTCATGCACAGGCCTGAGGCTCCTCTGGCTCAGGAAGAGAAGAGGAATTCGGAGTTGCAGCCCGGGCTCTCCACATCTTCTCCTCTCAGGGCGCCACAGCCAGGACCCTCTCTGGCTCTCAGCCTCTCTGGCTGAACCTTGCTACCCGAGGACACAGGCTGCTTGCCTTCTGTACACCTATTACACAGAGCAAACCGTGATCCTTCTAGGCCCAGCTCTGATTCAGCCAAAGGGCAGGGAGGAGCAGTTCCCCCAACATGAACGAGGGGAGAACATCAACACCCGGCACTGACCCTCGGCAACATCTGAGGTTTGGGATGGCACTGTGCTCTACCAGGCCCGGCCTCCAAAGTCAGGGAGACGCGTCGTACCTGTGAGGAGATGGAACTGGGAGTTCTGAAACTGTTCCCAAGCCTGTGGCTCCGACTGCAAGAACCTTATCAAAACGACACATCATCCCCCCCTCCGAGGCCCCCAGCAACTGGGAACTGATCTTGCTCTGATTTAAAGAGGGAGAGCTATGGGGAAGTCCAGGCCTGTCCCAACCAGTGAAGGGCCAACAAGAGGAGCAATTAAGACCTGGCCATGCTGCTCAGGGACCACAGGAGAGAGCTGCCCAGAAGGGCCGCACACTCGTTCTTCCCAGCCCCTTGCATGTAGATAATTTTTTTTCTAATACTGCACCCAATAGGAAGATATGGGATTGGCACTAAAGTAACACCTTGAAGTGGGTCAATAATAAGGAAATCCTATATGCAGGATAGCTTGTCCAGTTTCAGTATTAGTATAGAACTGGCACAGCATATGATCAATGTAACACGGTATTCGTATAGTCTATGGTGGTGCTAGAACAGTGGCTTAGAACGTGTGTTCTGGGTTGGCATTCCAGCCGAGAGGCCATTTTTAAAAGCTTCAAGTTCTTAACCTGCTTTGGGCCATCAGACATGTAATGGGTGTAGGTATCGTATTTGCCCCATCTGGTTGTTAGGATTACTGAGACTGTGAAGTATTTAGCACCATAGATGCTGAATAAGTGTTAGCCATTAATATTTATACATACAAACACACACAGAAAAACAACATGTTCTCATTTCATTTGTTTAACAATCCAACTAAAAAAACCTATCCTCATTTTTAAGGCTCGGAAAAGCAGAGAAATTCGCCAGCCATCATATACCTCAGGAGACAGCAATTCCAGGCCTGCAAAAAGTAGAGTAGCCCTTCCTTTATCTGCAAGGAATGCGTTTGAGATGTTCCTTGGATGCCTGAAACACCCAGGTCCTGAACCCTAAATATACTATCTTCTTTATATTTAGAGCTATGATTAAGTTTAATTTATAAATTCAATGTGATAAGAACTTCACAGTAAGTAATAGAACTAATAAAGTAGAACAATGATAATACGCTGTCATAAAATTTATTTAAAACTTAGGAACTGTTTATTTATGGAATTTTCCATTTAATATTTTCAGACCATGGTTGACCTGTGATAATTAAAACTGGAAAGCAAAACCACAGATAAGAGGGACCACAGTTCTTAGACTTCAGTCCAGTGTCTTTTCCATCATTATTTTCCAGTCTGCTGTGCACACAACTCCAGGCCAGATGATTCTTGGTGATATGCAGGCGAATGTTATAATTCTAATCATTATCTATTCAATGTTTATTTGAGTCAATAGAACCAACACATATCTGTGATTCCTCAGATATCATGGCTTGGGATGATGTAAAAGCAGGTATTGATGGTATGAACAGGGGCGCTCCCTGAAAGAGCAATGTCAAGCACACAGTACAGTACAGGTGGTTCAGAGATATAACCACATGGACGCCCCACCACGGGGGAGCGCTCTTTCCAGCTCAGAAGCCAAGGCAGAACTGATCTTCCCAACACTCAACCATGAAGTCACCGAAGGCGCGTCCTGGTGTCTTCTCTGTACCCATCTTACCCTTGCTAAGCTCCACCTCCAATGCAAGGGCTTCTCTGCCTTCCTGCAGGTTTCCGGGGAAGGGTCACGTGAGGGGTTATCAGCCGTCACGACCTCTTCTGTCATCAATAGTGCTCTGCCTCTCCCATCCCCCCGGCGAGGACCCCGCAGCCAGGCTGGCCCCCAGCCCTCCCCGATTAATGCCTTTCTCGGTGTGCAGCTATCACGAGAGGGCTGCTGAGTGAGGGGACCTCTGGCTGACCTCTGCTGACAGGCTCTGCACCCCCTCTGTACACTGATCTAATGCTAGGCGGGGTAATTAGCGACCAAGTAGTAATTGCAGCTTCTAACGATGCTGAACCAAGACTGCAAAAATTCCCCCTGAGGCCTCTACTGGGGACCCCAACCCACACTGAGTTATCTGCTCTTGGCCGAAAGGAAGGACTCAGCAACATTTCTAAGGGAGGCCAGCACCATTCCGGGTTTTAATTAAAGCGGGACTCGGGTAGGGAGTCAGAAAGCTACAAAAGGAAATTAGTAACTAAAAGAAAGTGGCTAAGGAAGAAATCTAGGGCTTCCCTGGAGGCGTGCATTGGGGAAGGTAGGAGCTCTCCAGGTAGATGGCCATGCCTGAGAGACTTTCATCTCAGCCACAGAAGGAACACACCAAGTGCCCCTGGAGAGGCGCCAGAAAGAAATGCACAAGGGCAGGACACCCACAGACAGGACTACTGTTCTGCTCACCGCCCCCGCCCCCCCAAGTCCAGCCCCGTCACCCACTTAACACAAAACCACTCCCTTCCCCAAAGAATGCATATGCCTCACCATTCACCCTAGAAGGTGCCAGACTCTGGGCCCTGGGGTCAACCCTAAGGCATCTGCAGTACCATCTGCTGTGATCTGGTAATTCCACCAGACCCGTCCAACAGGCCATCTCCACCAGCCACCTACAGGTGTGTGTGACGCGGTTTAGGGTAGTGCACAAAGTCCCCACTGAAACACTGAGGCAAACATTTCCACCTATAGTAGATAATCCTCACCCTGGCTCTAAAAAACAAACCCCTCGACCGAGCAGGACAGCAGGAGACACCCGCCAGCTCAGCAGCAGCTGGCTCAACCTTCCCGAGCAAACACTTTATTTTTCAAGCCCACCTCCCACTCCAGTATCCTCTGCCTGCTTTCTATTTGAAAAGCCTCTGCATGACACCGCTGCTACCCACCATCTCTCTGGAAGCTTTCTTCAAGCAAAGTGGCGGGTTCAGGGGGCACAGGCGCCGTCCCATGTGGACCAGACATGCGCCCATCTGATGACTTCACACACCTCAAACTTCATTCCTCCCCTATTGCACCACCCGGTCTCCCAATGTATTGAAGGCACTTCTGGGTTGAATCCGGTTACAAAATCCAGGGTAGCAACTGCCGATTGCACTCATTCACCCTCCATTTCCCTCTCTGAACAATTAATATACTTAATAACTCCGGCCCCCACGACAGAGTCCTCAGACGCCCCTCGATTAACCTCTCCCCGCTACAAGCAGTGGGTCTCCACCAGCATTCTTCTGTTCCCTATCACTTAATCATTTTTTAATCCACAACAAGGACTCTGCGCCACACTGTGGTTTTGTTCTCTCTTAATCTTTTATGAGGGACCTTATCAAAAGCTTTTAGAAAATACAAGGGAAATTTGCCTACCAGGTCATCTTTATTATTTTAGAATTCTTTATGAAGAAATTACAGACTTTAACATTGTAAATGAATATTTAAGACTCAGCATTCACTTAGACATGCAAGTCTGACTCGGGTTATATTTAAGTTGCCGTATTGCTTCATCTTTAGAAAGATTCCCGTCTGCCTACTGGGACAAAATGACTCCCTTTCCTTACCCCCAGGTATGGTAGTTCCTGGAATTCCCCCAGGACTTTCTAGATCAGGTGAAACTGAGTATGTACCAAACACCAGTGGGACATAACAGTGCATTAACAGAATCTGGAGCCAGTGAATAAAAGTCATCCAGTCTCTTGGCGCAGTGGCGCATGCCTGTAATTCCAGAGGCTCAGGAGGCTGAAACAGGAAGATCGCAAGTTCAAAGCCAGCCTCAGCAAAGGAGAGGCACTAAGCAACTCAGTGAGACCCTGTCTCTAAATAAAATATAAAATAGGCTGAGGATGTGGCTCAGTGGTTGAGTGACACTGAGCTCAATCCTGGTACCAAAAAAAAAAAAAAAAAAACAGTCATCAAGTCAAGGAAGGAGGGAGGGATACAGCAGTCTATATGACTTCTGCTGTCTCCACCTTTCCCCAGGTGGATGCTAGGTAAGCAGCTGGCCCACAACATCTGCAGAGAGCCAGCCGCAGCTTCGTGACGTTGACACCATCTCTGTTCCCTCTGAACACCTGTTTGTTGTAGCTATTATTTCTAATTAGCACTCTGCAACAGATTCAGCCCTGAGCTCTGGGGCAGGTTTCCCCCTGATAGAACAATTAAAGATGCACAGAGGGAGGGGGATGTTTCCTGGTCATCTAAAAATTATTTTCTTGGCAGGCTTAAAAGGTAAATCACCTAGTCAAAGATACAACTCTTCAAGAGCTGCCTGTGAGCAGAGTTCAAAAGCCTTCCCATCAAGTAGAACCGAGGGAGAACTAATCCAGTTAACACCAGCACATCATCCTCATCATCAGAGGAATCCTCGGCCTTCCTCATCCACATATCTGCTTCTAATGCTCTGGTTGGTCCAAGGCTGTGCTTGAGTCACCAAAAATGTAGACAGGATTCCCACTCCTTAAGCCAAAAAGATGTTCCTGTCACTTCTCCAGAATATGGGACTGAAATTAACAAGTTCCAAGAAACAGTCTCAGATTCCAGAGTACTGGATGATTCTTCATTCTTAAGGAAGACCATGAATGTCCAGTTGTAATCCAACATTTGTTAAAAGGGTCACCATAAATGAGCGGGCCAAGCTCTCTCCTCTATGCACAGGACCTTCCTCCCCGACATGGGTACCCTGGAGGACGGAATGGGAACTGCGGGTCCAGGAACTCCATTATGGCAATGCTGCAGTTCAGCCTGGACTTAATGAGCTCTTGTAAGGAAACAGGAAGTCTATAAAGTAATTTAAATAACTTCCAGTCCTGAAATAAAGGAAATTAAACTGCTGGCACAAACCTCTCTGACGGACACCTTCTTTGTCCCTCCAATCACATCCACAACTACAGCTGTCATATTCCTCTCCCCAAGGCCGGCCCCCAAATTCCTCTAATATGAAACACGAAGGCTGTCAGTCAGTCCTCAGAGCTCTGCAAGCTTCTGCAGAGACCATTAGCCAGGGCTGCATAGTCGTGTGCAGCAAGGACACAGGAATCAGCTCACAAGCCCCGCAGGAGTCCTGCTACTCCCCTGCAGCAGGATCGTGGGCAAAGGGGGCCTCAGCACCTCACCGCGATATAGGCAAAGTCTGGCCCAGTCGAACAGATCTCCAAGATGGTTAAGAAGGTCAAATGGGCACCCTGAGAACAGGGCAAACTGCAAATGCAAAGCAACGCTGGGATCATTCCGGCTGCCCAGGCCTCAGGCTCCAGAACTTCTCAATGCCCTGCTCAAGGGGCACTGTCCTGCTCCAGCCTTCCTCTTAACTATGAGCACTTATTCCTAACTTCTACTTCTCCTAAGCCCCTAAGTGTAGGTAAAACGATCAGTCTGACTAGACACGGTTTCCTTAAGGGTAGGGTCTGTAGCCTTTCATCTTCTGTAAGCCGATGTGTCCACAGCAATGGCAGGTCCTCCATAAAGGGCTGGAACCCACAGTCCAGGAGGTCATTCAGACACTTCTCAAGCACAAATCTGTTCACAACGATCTGTAACTGTCTAGGAGACTAGGAGAGCCTCACAGCAAGGTAGGATTGGTAACTAGCTGTGTCTCTGCAAGGTCGGGGGTAGGTCTCCTCTCTGTACAGAAACAGCCCCAGATTCTGACGTGCATTCCCAGTGAGAGGCATCCACTATCACGGTGGCAGTTTCACCTGGTAAATCGTAGCTGCCAGATGCTAGAGACTGTTTCTGGCCATAATTAAGTTTACTTTATTGATAATAATCAGTCAGATACAAACTGGTCTGACCGGTACTCTGGACACAGGATCATCACAAAGACAAACTTAAAGAAGCCTAAGGCCCATCTCTAGATATGAGACTGACAATTGGTGTAGTGGACCCTCTACTCCATGGAAAAAGCCCAGGGAGAGGCAAGACGCTCACTGTGGCCAAGAAAGCCACCTACTCTGTGCAGGGAGCAAGATTTGGTGCTCTTGAAAGAGAACCTGTGGGTCTTACTCAAAGGAGAGTCTCCCAAGCCACCACTGAAAAAGGAAATCACAAATGGAAATCTAACTCTGCCTTATACAAAGGTGCTGCTCACGGGCGTTCTTGGCCATCACCCCACTGATGGCTGCGGGGTAAGATCTCTGTTACACATCTTAGCAGTCTGATTTTGAAGTTGGTGCTCTGTTTCGTTCTCTTCTGCTGGCGCTGGGGATAGAACTCAGGGCCTCATGCACGCTGAGCACCATACCCTGGCGGTCTCGAAATCACCGAGGAATTCAACAATGCCGTCTTGCTCTGGGGCCTGGGCAACCTGCACCATCGGAGGCCCGTTTGAGCAATCGCTGTCTTCCCTTGAAGGTCCCACAAGTTGAGCAACCACGTCCTTTACCCTGCAGCGCTGCTCCAACTCTTGAGCAATCGCCCTTTCCCTCAAGGGCTTCCCGGGGGGACCGCCCCACAACCTCTGCCCACCTAATGGTGCTTCTGCCTCCCAAGTGTGTATGTGTGGGGGCAACTTGTTCTCCTGGCCGTAGCGTCTGGCTCATCCCTTCACAGTCAGATCACAACCAGAAGGGACACCACCAAGAAATGTCTAAGGTAAGGTCACCTCAACAGCAAATGCAGGGTACCTCCCCTAGAATCGTCCCTGGCTGGAGCAAAGCCTGACTTTGCCACAACATACAACGACCAGTAACCAGGTATCTCTGGGCCTCCGTCAAATGGGAACCACCCGTGTACTCTTAAACGTATGTGTAACACATTTAAAAAGGAGAAAAAGATACAAGTGAAATTAATGGTAATATGTCTTATTTAACCCAAATATCCAACATAATCTCAAATGAACCAAGCCAGATCTTACTAAGATAACTTCCCCCGTGTTCTGGTACGAAGCCTGGGAAATCCAGGATGTGTTTTACACTCACAGCACAACTGGCCACACCCCAGGCCTCTTGGGGCTACCACACTGCTGTGGCCTCCTCTGAGGACGAGAGTCTCGTCTCAGCTGGCCTCCCTACAGTAACTCACACTCGCTGTGCTCACTCGCAGACTCCACAGAACTCACTCTGACTCCGGATTCTTTCCCACGGCATTTACAATTATATTTGGGTGACATGTCAAGAAGTTAAGCCGACTGGGCCTGAAGTTAACAGATTTTCAAGGAACTGTGTACAAGTTATCTGGTCCGTCAGATCTTCTCTCCAGGGCTTGTCCGCCATTAAACTAGACCCCTGGGGTTTCTGGATTTAAAATCCTCATAATCCCACAACTTGAAAATTCACCATCTTCGTGACGACATGGAGTTAACCCTCTGCTGGCCACATAACCATCTCCATGTCGGTGTGTGACTGACCAGGAGAGACGCTCTCCTGGTGATCCTCCCCAGACTCAATCCTCACTGAATTATTTCTGCCCCAGTCACACACAGCGGACACTATATACACGAAATTAAGAAATACCCAGGAACGATCAGCTGAGGTTGTGTGTGAGGAATCTTAAGGTAAAAACAGATGCAGGGCAAATCCACAGGCTTGGGAGTTACTGTATACAGAAGAAAAATTTCCAAGGGAGATAAAATTTGAGGCATGCTCACACAGCAACTGTTAACCATAAAACTTTGTAGGCTCAGTCCAGGTCCGAGCAGGACTGGCTCAGGAATGACCTGAGCACAACAGAGAACCCTGAGTTAGTGAGCACCGGGCAGGTCAGATAGGCAATAGCCCTGTGGCCCCAGGGTGTGTGTGGAGGGGTACACAGGAGCCAAGGAGACACACACGGCAGCAGCAACTCTGAAATCAGCCCGTCTCCCTCACACTGGAAGCATGGGCTCCTCTCTTCTCTGCATCTGAAATGACCCTGCCTGGAGGAGCACAGGATCTGATCTAGAAAGCAACGCAGGCAAGGCAAAGGCTGGCCGATCCAGATTCAGACCCAGGAGCAGGGCAACTGGGGGCAAACGGAAACATCCAGAAAACAGTTCATTTCTGGCTCTCTGTTCTGGCTGCAGGCAGGAGAAGGTACACACAGAGATCTGGAGGAAAGGACTGGAATGGGCTGAGGCTGGGCTTTGTTCCCAGAGCCCCACAGGAGACAGGGCTGGCTCCCAAACCTAGAAATGCAAAGGGCTACTCTCCAACAGGTGGAGGGCTCACCCAGCTGAGTGTCCCAGGCAGGAGCAAAGAGGGGAGCCACCATCTGTCAACCCTGTCCTTGGTACCTCCCATCATCCAGGGTCCCTCGACCTGTCCCCAAGGCCCTGGGAAGAGCAGTGAAGGATGAAGAGGACACAGAGAGAGGAAGGAAGGAGGCGGCTCTTCTTGGCGAGCTGATGGTGTGAGTAGTGAGCATTAATTAAACAGCCATCTGGGAACAATGGTCTTTTCATATTTGGAGCCTGTTCGGCACAAAGCTCAGCTTGTTCTAGGGTGAGGACTCTGCTTTCCATTTTTTTTTCCTTACTCATTTCCTAGGGTTGTGGCAATGTCTGGCACCCAGCTCAACCCACGGAGTATCCCTTAACCGGGGGACGTGCCAGGCGGCCTCCTCCTTGACTTCGTAAGTGGCGGCATTCAGACACAAGAAGGGGCAACGGCAGGAAGCTTCTCTGTTTCAACCCTGTCTCCCAAAGAGCTCCTGGGTGTTTCCCTGAATAGCTGCCTAACCCACAGAAACACACACTGGACATTTTCATCGGCCAAACACCCATTTCCCTCTCAAATTACGCTAGACATGCCACACCCGACAGACGCAGGGCAAGGAGTCATGGGTCTAACAGACCAGCCAGAAGACGCTCCAAGGCCTAACTGGAAAAGGACAGTGGACAGATGTCAGATCCTGCGATAACACCCTCATCCACACTCTAATCCATTCCACTAAACCCCACAGACTCCTCTGGTGATGGTAATTTTTTAATCTGGGAGTGAAAATGGGAGTAGGAGCCAACTCTGGGCATCTAAGATGTTCCTGACAATTTAACTCAACATCGCCTCACTCAGCGCTTTATGGCGCCTGTGGGCACCTCTACGGCAGCCCCCTGACCCTAGCTCCTGGCAGGCACGTGCCTGTGTCGTCCCCTCCCCTTGGCCATGAGCTGTGTGTGCAGCGACTTGCTTCTAACCAACAGTATACACGTGGAAGAGAGCAGAAGAGATTAGGATGTCAACTGAGACGAGCATACAGAGACCGTAGTTCCTATCTTCTGTACCTCCCCTCACACTGCCCAATGGAAGGCAAGTGCCATGTCCTGAGCTGCTCTCTGGAGAGGAACCTGGGGCTAAGAGCTCAGGGCAGCCCACACTGATCAAGGGACAGAGGCCCTCCATCTGAAAGCCCCTGAGGAACTGAATCCTGACAACCACCATGTAAGTGAGCTCAGAATCAGGTCCCTCCCCAGCCAAGCCTTCAGATGAGACCACGGCCCCAGCCAATACCCTGACTGCATCCCCACATAAGCTCCAGGCAGAGGACCTGGTTAAGTCACAGCCTGATTCCTAAGCCACAGAAACTGTAAGATAAGAACAGGCCACTAAATTGAGGGCTGATTTGTTAAGGCAGCAAAGGATAACTAAAACACCTGTCCATTTTACAAATGAAGATAAAACTAGGGCCAATAAGTAGCAGAATGAGCATTCTCTCTTAGACCAAACTAATCTTGATGGCTGCTTCTCCCTCATACTTTGGTCTCATAGCTACCAAGTAACAAAACCTACTGGGCCTCTACCATCCTCCTAGGAACACAGAAACCTGAAACTCATGCCTTAAAATAAAGACACCAGATTCCTTCAGAACATTAGGGCTGAAAGAAGAGTGAAGAAATGATACAGTCTAACCTTCTCCTGTTCCAAGTAAAGAAACTGAGACCCACAGTCATAGAGAAGCTGAGATGAACTTGAACCCCAGCTGTTAAGGCACATCTCTGCCGGGATCTGTGAAGCTTCAGCCTGGACATGCTGAACAGACTTCAATCTGCTGGCCAGGAAAATGCCACCGGAAACCCTCCTCTTCCCTTGTGGCAAAACTTGAACCTTCTGCGGCAGCTGGCTCCCCATCTGGACATGGCGCCTGCAACCTGGCCGATTCCCCACCTGTCCCCACCAAGTTCATCCACACAGCAGTCGCCGGGAAAATCGGGGACGAGGTGAGGGGGCTCATTTACACAATGGCACATGCCCCCATCCAGCTTATGCCGAGACATTCTGAGTTTACTCTGAAATTCCATGAGACAACGGAACAATGCTAGCATCCCCACCAAGAGAGCAAAAGGGCACAGAGCTGTGTCAGAATCTCCAGGAGGACTCCACAAGACTGTAGATCACTGAGATTTCCACCATTTTCACAAACACATACCACAGATGCTTACCGTAAGTATCATAAATAATTAAGGCTAAGTAGCCAAAGGACATTGTGTGAGGCATTCTTGCTGGTTTTGTAAAAAATTAGGTTCTCGCTAATTCACAAGACCAAACGATCTCCAAGAGGCTTCCAGACACTGCCACAGACCAGCATCTTGCAGGTGACTCCATGTTCTCCCTAACTTTTTGACATTTCCCTAATAATAATACATAGTCACCATTCAGATCTCAAAATATTAGAAGCAGCTTGTATGTTTACCACCTGGAAATAATCACTCAGTAAATTCTGTTATCCATACTGTGTTCTTTAGCCTCTCATATTTCTTTAATTAAACTGAAGTCCTACAGTACCCGCAGCCTCCTTTCATTTAATTCACATCACTGTTTTCCCACATTCATAACCATGAGACAGTTTTAAAAAGCCACATAAGAACCTCCCATATGGATGCACCAGTTTGAATCAATCCCCTGTGAGATTTTTAGATTGTTTCCATTTTTCACTGTGATGTCTGTAATGAAATCTTTATTTATAAACCTCTTTTGTGCAATTCTAATGACTTCCCTATTACAGATGGAGTTTCCAGGTCATCCGCCCTGCTCTGATATTAAGGATAAATTAGTGTAAAAGCACCCAAAGCTTGCTGCCCTGGAGAAGCTTACGTTCCAGCAGGTGGCCAATGGAGGAGGATACACTTTAAAAGTACCTACTAATTTCCAGGGTGACGCGTGGTAGTGTCAGGTAAGAAAAGCAAATGGAGCAGGGGAGTCAGGAATTCATGGGAAAGCCACAAATTTAAATAAACTTTATTTGAAAGCTTCTCAATCCATATTCCAAACTACTATGCAGTAAGGATATACCAATTTTTCTACCCATTCACCGGAACAGGGTATTTGCTTTATGAGTGTTTTTTTGTTTTTGTTTTTTCTTCAAAAACATAAAAAAAAAATTCAGTCTAATAATTAAATAAAAGTGAGAAATTAATCATTTGACTATTCAAATGAGCAACTAGAATTTATTCTTCCTATGAGTTGACCACTCCATGCTCTTGGCCCATTTTCTACTATCTTTATGATCATTGATTATAAGAGCTCTTTATATATTAAGGATATTTAGAAAAATTATCAGTTACACATTCAATAAACACATTTTTTCAGTTAGTTAGCTGCCTTTAAATTTTGCTAGTAATGCCCAGCCCTGCAGAACTATTTTTAAAGTACAGTAAATCAATTATTTTGGTAAATCATTAGAAGTGTTTGGCCTAATATCCCTCCTTGTCATATATTCAGATTATTATTAATTTACACTTTCTTCTGTTTTGAGATTTTCTTTACCTATGTATTGCCAACTCACCTGTAATTTATGCTAACATATGCTATGAGGAATGACTCTAACTTGATTTTCCATTTATTTATCTAAAACTTCCTATAGCCATTTGCTGCACACTTACATAATATGCAATACTGCAAAATACTAGAGGTAGTAAATCACAATGAGACCACTGGCTTTCCCCACCCCCCCACCCACCACCAATACTAAGGATTGAACCCAGAGGTACTCCACCACTAAGCTATATTCCCAACTCTTTTATCTTTATTTTGAGACAGGGTCTTGCTGAGTTGCCCAGGATGGCCTGGAACTTGTGATCCTCTTGCCTCAGTTTCCCAAGTAGCTGGAATTACAGTAGGCACCACCACACCTGGCTGAGAACATTGGCTTTTATGTTAATTAAATCATTCTTCCAGTCTGGGTGACTAGGCAGGTTACTTAAACTCTCTGAACTTTAGTTTCTTCATCTGTAAATGAACTATTAGAAGTGTCTACTCTGTATAAGTCTTATGAGGATTAAATGAGATATGTGCACATAAAAGTGTTTAGCATAATGCTCGGTGTGTAGAAGTATTGAAAAATGAAAGCTATTAATTCCTCTTGCTCACTTGAGAGGCTGACTTCACCAGACCCATTTCTATTTGATTCTATTCGCTTAAGTGGTTGCTGTATTTTAACCAGTTTCTTGCAGTTGATGGGGAAGCTGATTTTTTAACAATACTTTACTCTGTAACTTAATTCCTTACATAAATTTAAATGTATATTTGGTGTTCTAGGAAGAAAATAACATCTACAGATAATTTTCATGGTTTCTTTTCAACCATTATTTGACTTGGGTTAGTATATTCCGCCAATTCGATAAGACAGGAAAAAGAAATGAGCCTCCTGGGCAGTCTGTGTTTGTTCCCAATTTCATAATACTGCCTCTCAATGATCACTATTAAGTCTGAAGCTGTTGGATGCTGGTTTCTTCATCAAGTGAATGTGACCTCTTTTTAGCTTAGTTTTCTAAAATTCTAAGCAAACTAGGAATAAGGAGAGAAAACACCAAATGCCTTTATTAACACATACTGTGTTTTCCTCTGCTATACTCACATGATTATTTCAAGAAGATATTTTAATATTTAGCCCTTCTTATTTTTCTGGGATAAACCCTTGTGGTTAAGATTCTTTTGAAATATGGCTGAATTTAACCTCTGACTATTTCATCTGATATTTTTGTATCTGTATTCCTGCCTGAACTCAATCTTTGGCATTTTTAAAAAATTATCTTGTAAAAGCACTGGTTCCCAGAGCTGTGCTAGTTTTGTAAAACCAACTGGGATGCTTTGTTTCTTTTGTTAAGCTCTAGAAAAGTCTATTTAGCAGGCAATTATTTTGTTCCCCAATGTTTAAAAGAACTCCCTCATTAAATATATGGTATCCTGGACCCTTTTGGAAGCACCATGTTTTTCTTTCTGTATGGTTCTGGGGCTAAATGCAGGGTCTTGTGCAGGAAATACTGCTTATATAAATGCTGAGCTTCTTCCCTACTTCCTGATTTAAAGTTTCAGACGTCTGAATCATTTCCCTAAAACAGTCTTGTCACTGACATTTTCAAAACTGTTGTATTTTAAGTTACTGTATTTTATAGTATTAAATAATTATTTAAAATATAATAGAATTTATTACTTTTTCCATCATATCAGCTTATTTGTAGTTTTAGGTATTTGGGGTTTTCTCTTAACTAGACATGATAGTGCTTTGGTCTATTTCCTTGATCCCCCCAACAAATAAATTGCTTTTACATTTATCAGTTCAATGCTTTTGTCTCTTTTTCTAATTCATTAATATCACTTGTGTCTTATAAATCCTTTATCCAGCTGTCTTTAGGTTTGTTTTACTCTTTCCAACTTTGAGTTGAATACCTGATTATTTTTATTTTCTCTTATGTAATAATGAAAAGGTCTAAAGCTATGAACCGGCCCCTAAATCTAACTTTGGCAAGGACCCATACGTGAACAGTTACAGAGCTTTCAATATTTCCTCATGAATCTGTAACAGTAATTTCATTTCCTCTTTGACCCAAATGTGATTTCAGAGAATTTTTAAAAAATGTTCAAGTAACTGAATTTCACTAGTATGTTTAAAATAAAGTATTTTATGGACATTTAAAACCTCTCTGAAAGAAGATGAAGAAACTCTGACAAAGGGGAAAGACACTCAAATAGAAAACACAAGTTAATTTTTACACAGTAAAACAAACAAAAAACGAACAACTACTCAGGATGCTGTGATGTGTGTACCCCTTATGTACGTGGTATGAGGAAGGGTGTTGGGGTAAATGAGAGATTGAGCAATCAACACAGGGAGAGAGGAAAAGGAAAGTTCCTTGTGTACCTTCTGAAAATTTTATCATGGGCACATACTGCCTCTTTGAAAATTAATTATAAAAACAAAGCTATCTCTCAATGAAGGGAATAAAACCATCCCAGATATGCTATCTAAGTTTATAAACAAGTACATTTCCATACTTTCTTTGATGAAATTGAAAGATCAGTTACATTGAGCAAGACTTGGCTCCAAAATAATTACATCTGTGGCTCAAGAATGGGGGAGGGATGATCTCTAATTCTGTAATTGCCAAATTCAAAAGAATTAAGAGTTTTAAGGAAGAGGGAGAATTTTTTATTTTTATTATTTAAGTTTTAATCAGTGTCCACCAGGATGCCATTCCAAACCATAAAATTCCTGACTGCAGAGCTGGGAAGACGGTGATTCCCAGCTTCCTCCGCCTCCTCACTTAGCCTTTCCCAGTTTACAAAGGCTATGCTGTGCATCTTGGGTGCTGCAGACTTCTCCATTATTACTTAAAATGAATTTCAATCCCAAATCAATTGAATTAGCTGTGATTATAAGTGTTACAGCACACCAGCTCCCTTCCCACAAACTTTGCGATGTCAAGTTTTTTAAAAAAAGGGGCGAAAAATGAACTCCATAAATCAGTTTTCCAATTTATGTTGAAGAAATCTGTTTCCTACTTTCTAATTTCTGCAACTGGGAAATTCTGTATATTATGTTACCCTATAATGAAGGATGCCAGTAAACAGAAATCCACACGCCTGCACACACAACAGATTACATTGTACGTAATTGCAAACACTACCAAGTTATGTACTCTTGGGAGCATTATTAGTGAGATGTGGTTATTTAATGCCTCATCTATTTAAAAAAAATTCATTCCACATGGATGAAAAATGAGAACACTAGCATGAATATGGGAAAAATAGAAAATGTGATCCTACTATTACTTAAAATCTATAACATTTTACGCAAAGTTAAGGTAGTAGTACCAAAGCTTAGAGATTCATCAGAAGTCTCAAAGCGTAAGGGTGTTAGGTCATTGCTGGCTACCCAAGTCTCCACCCTCTCACTGCCGGAGGAGACAGAAAGGCCAAAGTCAGGATCTTCCTTTTGTTACTTTACGTGGCCGTGTTAAGAAACTCGTACAAGAACCCAGCGCCTGGGGGCTTCCATTCCTAGCAGAACACCTCCATGGAGTCCGGCACCACGCAAAGGAAGCACTCAACTCCCACCACACAGCGGGGCCCTGGACACATCAGAGGCTAGAGGCACCGGGACTCTCCCAGCTGGGGACAATCTAACCAGCAGACACCCTCAGAACCTGGCTAAGAGCACCCAACTCCAGGGAAGGAAACTGCTCCACCTCTCTCACCCACACACCAAATGATGTTTAGGACCCTATTCATGTCCTCAAGCGCGGGTGAGCACAGGAGATTTAGCAGCACTGAGGTTAAAACAAAAGACAGATGACAGGAAACCCAACTGCCCTTCTGGCCATTCCCTAGCAAAGGGGAAGTGTAAAAGGGCAGAGGGGAGAGTGGACCAGCTGCTCTAATCCCTTTGTGTCCAGCAGTAATTAATAGTATAATCCACATTTCAGATGCATTAAAGTGAAATGGCAGCATTATCAGAGCCTCAGCACACAGCCTCAGGGCAGAACCTCCCCTGCTGACCTGCAGGACCAGGTGACCTCATCTCAGCCTCCTCCTCTCCTGGGAGCTGACTCTAGACACCTCATAAAAGGACTGAGCTGGCAGCCAGAAGTCTCCATTCTGCCGGTAGCCTGTGCCTTACGAAACCACGCCCCGCATGGCCAGGCAGCCAGGCACATGGGCTCTGCTCGAAATAAGGAGCCACTCCAAGTTCCACTCTGACCGACCCCGAGTGTGTTCATCTCTCATGTCCCCAGGTAGATTTTGAAGATTTAAGCTAACCATCCCCCAACACAAAAGAAGAATAATAATGCTAGGATCAATCATGAGTGCACGTGGAACCCGATTCTGTGGGACACCTTTTCAGGGTCACTTGAGCGTCTCATGCAAATTCTGGAGCACCAGGTACGTTTCTATCGAGACCTGTCGAGCAGAGTGCTATTCCACAGGCCCAACAGGGAAGCCTCTTCCACTACTGCTGAAATACTTCCTTTGGAGACAGGCATGCTCTTCTATCACGAAGCACAAAGCTCATCTGTGCTCAATATTACAGTTAAATGTCAGAATCACTGAAAACCAGAAGCATCTTCTTCACAATGCTCTGAGGCCACTGTGACCGGGAACCTGGTCTCAGTTCTCCAACACCAGAGCTTCAGTAGGAACATCTGAGGGTAGGAGGGGAGCGCAAACTCCCCCTGACTCCATGATCAGTCTGCTGTGCCTTCGCAGCTCAACCTCTGAGCCTGGGGCTAATGGCCAATGGTGGCCACACGTTAAGGCCACAACTGGCCTTCATCCCAAGGACTCCTTGGAACTTGGCTGAAGCCATTTACTTCTTAATCGTGGTTACTGGATATAAAAATGAAGAATCTGATAGAAATAATTCTTTGTCTCAAGTTTTGAGATCTTGGCGCAAATGCTATACTGGAGATACCCAATTGACTATACTTATTTCAAACATGTGCCTTTATGATCCTTAGTTAGAGGACTGGGGGTGTAGCTCAGTGGTAGCCCATGTGCTTAGCATGTATGAGTCCTAGGTTCAATTATCAACAGCAAAAGAGTCTGAAAAAAAATACATATTCTTACCTAGAACTTAATGCAGTCCTCCACAGTGTTATTTAATAACTCTAACATAATCCCAAAATAGCAATTCCATTTAGTTCAAACTAATACTATCAGAGGCTGGCCAAGGAAATGAACTACCTTTGCAGAATTGCTTCTACAAGAAAATGCATCCACGATACTTCAGAAACACGTCTTCATCTTATGAATCCACTACCCTCAGGACTCCTCGCCCCTCAGAGGCTGCCAAAAGGCCACAGTCCTGTAACCAGACCCACTTCCAGGGCACCATGTCTGACAGTGTGCTACAGACCTGTCACTCACATGCAGGGACAGTACCCAGGCCAAGAGGCTGTCCAAGGACAGCAGTGAGGAAGCTGCCACCCTGCCCACTGTCACAGGCTACCTGCCTGACTGTGCCCTTCAGTGACCTCTGCTGAACCCTTGTTTACTCCCACAATGTGTGGCCTTTTCCTCTGTGGTGATACATGTGGGAATCCTTTATAAACTTTCTCTCTCAAGCACTACTTTTAGGGCCTCACAAAAATCCAATTTAACAAAATAATGTCACATCATTTTGGGAGGCAGTAGGTTTCCAAAGTTCATCCCAAAGCCTCCACCTCCTCCAGTTACAAGGAAATACTCTGCTGGGACAGGTAGAGCTACACAAGCTTTCACTACAACTCTGGGTCTGGCTTCACCCTCCTGAGCCACCTATATCCAGGTCTATGCCAGGGGGTTCCTTTTCTGCCAACTGCACTTTTTTTTTCCCAACAGGACCCCTGCAATAGGCTGAGTAATAGCCCCCCACCATGGCCGAGTCCTAGGATCCAGAACCTACAAAAGTATTACCTTACATGGCAAAAGAGACCTTGCAGATGGTATCAAGTTAAGGATCTTGAGATGGGGAGATTATCCTGGATTATCTGGGTGGACCTGAGGTCATTGCATAGTCCTTAAAATAAGGACAAAGGAGAAGGTAGAGTCAGATGGGAGATGTGATGACAGAAGGTGACATGGGTTCCTCTTCAGGGCCTCCAGAAGGACCCAACCCTGCCAACACCTTGACGTTAGCCCAGTGAAACTGATTTTGGATGTCTGGGCTTCAGCCGTAAAACAATTTTCGTTGTTTTAAGTCACAAAGTTTGTGGCAATTTGTTGCAGCATCAATGGAAAACTAATACAGCCCTCCCAGAGAAAGGGGTAGGAGACAATGAACACACAAACAGGGATGTCCCTGAATTTCAGGGGGACTCAATCTCATTAGCGTCTACACAACCTCCCTTGCCTGCCCCTATGAGCCAGCTGGATCCTTTTTCCCCATCACCAAAAATTAGAGCCAAAGGCTTGGATGCTGTAAGCAAGGGCCCAGCACAGTGCTCAGAGGGGGATTTTGGCATGAGACAGGACTAACTCCTATACCCGTCTACTGCATTTGAGATTCATAAATACCCCAAACAAACTAAAGAAACACCATAGGTAAACAAGTAAGATGCACGTGTGCTCCATTTTGATTTTACCCAAGAGGCAAGACGGAGCTAAAAAAGTCTACTAGGAAGAATCTTGGGACCCAGAGTTCCTTTTATCAAAGGGGCAGAAGCCAGGCCAAGCCAACCTTGCCCAACGCATCCCACAGGTGGGCTGGATTGAAGCCTCGCCACACCGTGATGCCAGGCAGCCAGTCTGAAGAACTGGAAAGCCAGGGCCCATGCCTACTGGACTCCTGAAGACAAAGAGAAGAGGCGGCTCTGGAAGGTGATGGCACCCTGCCCGCCTCGGTGGTAGCCTGGGGCCATTGGATCTCGCCCTCTCCCCAGCACCTGAGAAGTGTGAGCCAGGCAGTCAACCACATCAGGAGCTGGCTGGCGGCCGGCTCCAATTGCCCAACACCTCCAGAGGAGCCAGCTTTCCAGGACTGGGCTTTTTTTTTTTTTTCCTCACACACCACACAGATACTACTGTTGACCAAATCGAGGCATGGCACCTTGAAGAACGGCGCATACAAACGCCAGACAGACGGAAAATGTCCTGCTAGAGAACAATTTATTAATTGCCTCCATGAAAAATTATGCACACTTACTATGCACGGGAGGCTGCCACTAGGATCTCGTTCCCAGATCTTTCGAGTCCAGGTCAGACCATCTACCCCCTACCTACCCACATGCTGCATCCTCCCTGTTCTCCCAGCTGTTGATACTTTCCCATTCTTTATGTTAACAATTAACAAAAACTATTAGGTTAATAATTAACGAAGTACTGCATTATGGTTTTTAGGATGGGGGTAACTAGGATTACTCAATAGGATTTACACATTCAATCTTAGTGTACTTATACAAGGTGCTCCTTTAGGTAAGATGAAGTAGTTTAAAAGAAACATTAACCACCTTCCACAGAGGGTTCTCATTCATCCTTGTATGTGTGAAGGATGACTCAGAATGCTGCAAGTCCAGGAGAAGGATAATTCTGGGAAGCTTGGTACCTAGTTTCCCCAATTCAAAGTCTTTATGCTACCTGATCAGAAGACCTCTTGCTTCTCCTGATGCCCCCAAAATAAATCAGTCCCAGAAACAGAATCTTTAGATCTCACCATATGACTAATTTACGGCCTTCTTTAAAGCCCTTGCAGCAGGGTTGACTCAGTAATTTCCTCCTCCTCTATCGGAACGTCCATGGACAGCCACTCTATAACCTCTGTGTGAACCAAGAATGTTCCCTGTGCCTCCCACAGCTATAGACCCATGCCCTGGTGAGAGCAGGCTGGCTCTCAGGTGGGATCTCCCCACTAGAGCATAACTACACCGAGACCCCACACACATTCAGCCCTAGAGAGTTAGCTGGCCACTGCTTTTGCTTAAACACACCTTAAAAGAAAAAATAATAGGGATACTGGGCCGTGGTTGTAGTTCAGAGATAGAGAGCTTGCCTAGCATATGTGAGACACTGGTTTTGATCCTCAGCACCACATAAAAATAAAGTTATTAAAATAATAATAATAATAATAGGGATCCTAAAGGTTAGGCCAGCAACTAGCACGTGATCCTAAACCATGATTTGGGTTTTCTTGTACACTTATATTAAGAGGGATGGGGTCTTGCTTTTGTTTTGGTTCAGGGAGGTGGATAAGGGAAGAAATCCCAGAAAATCCTCTGTTGGTGGAAGAGGAGGAATACTTGAAAGGAGTATCTGAAAGTGCTCCAAGATTTCTTCCTGTACCCCATCCTCGTGGTGCCCCCGGCCAAGTCATCAAAGCCTTGCCAACATGATTCTCCACTGCGCTTCCCTGGCTCCCAAGGACTTGGCTGCCTTTGCAGCTTAATAATGCTTTCTCTCATCCCCCTGGCCCGTACCTTTGTGGTCCTTAACATGACCTCTCAGTTGACTTCTCCACCTCCAGCAAGCTAGACCGCACTTCTGACAAAGAGCTTTTCTAGCTCAGCACCCTGCAGTCGGGGCCTGTGCAGGGAACTATCCATCCACACGTTCGAATCTCTGAGTAGCTAGAGTGCTCGGGTCTGTCCTGCTGTACGTCAAATGGGCTGGGAGCTCCAGCACTGGCAAGTCTCCTCTACCCTGCCCCTAGTTCCTCCTCCAGCTCCACTCTGACTCCCCTCTTTAAGGAGAAGGGTTTTCCTATTTTAGCTGAAAATTTGATTTTTTTTTTTTTTTTTTACAGTAGAGGATGAAAACCATGTTCTCATATTTTAATAATATAAAAGAAATTAACTTTGGACAATAAATGGCTAGAATTTTCTTGACATTTTTGGGAGATTCTTTGCTGAATCAACTCAGGCTATCTTGAGCGTTGCCACATTCTCTTTGCCTTGAGAAGCTGAACTATCTCTAAACACTGAAGCCAGTCAGGCACAGTGGTACACACCTGTAATCCTGGGGACTCGGGACACTGAGGTAGAAGGATGGCAAGTTTGAGGCCAGCCTGGGTCATTTAGTGAGACCCTGTCTCCAAAAAATCAAAATTAAAAGGAGATGTAACTCAGTGGTAGAGCACCCCTGAGTTCAATACCCAGTACCCCCTGAAAGAGAGAGAGAGAAAAGAAAAAAGACTGGTCAGTCTCCATCATTTCCAGATGCTAAAATCTGATGTCCACAATATCCCCAGTACTCATCCACCGTGTTTTGATTCTGAAGGCTACAGTTCTCATCCAAAGGTCATCCTCCTTGACCAGCCCAAACAGAACTCACTACCAGCTTCCCTTGCACCCTAGTACTGGTGCTGAGGTTTCCAGCTCCACCAAGACTTTGACCTCGCTCTCTAAGGACATGTGCCTGTAACACCCTCATCTCTGCAACTCCTTAGCTTCATCCCTCCAAAAGTCCTGAAGGCTGTCTTTGGAGGCGAGGATAAAAAAGCAAAACATCTGGCCATTTTTTTTTTTTTATCCTGCCTCAAGTCAGAGCTGGGATTAAAGCCACTTGTGAGTCTACAAAGTCAGCCCTAGGAGGCAGGGACAAGATGGCCAGTTCCTATTGGGAAGGGGCCTAGGGCTGCGGAAGCTGCCAACAGCAGGGAACGTCTGCTCCATTCCTGCTTCACACTCAGGAAAATGGGCCTTAGGAACCACGTTAAGCCCCACAGGAGCCTCCTCATCGATCAGCAGCATCAGTACGTCTGTGTGTGCACGCATGTGTATGTGCCTGTGCCTGTGTGCACATGGGCCATTACCACCCTTCCTTACACACCACTGGAGACCCTGCCTGGACCCTCACAGCCCTGCTGCTTCAAGGGAATGGTACGCTGCCTGTCCCAACCTGCTGACTACCAGCTGCCCCTGCTCGGCATGTGTACCTCAAAAGAGCACCCTTCCTTCCACAGACTCTCCTGTTCCAAAGGGTACAAAGCTGGAGTCTGTGAATCATTACATGCAAGAAGCAATTTTTGGATCTAAAACTTGAGGCAGATCCTAGGGAGATGGTCCTGGTCTCTCATGTAATGCACTCGGAGCTTACCCACCCACCCCCTTTTCCTACAGCCTTTTCAAGATCTCTTCTTCCATCTACCCACACCTGGGACAGTTTATTTGTTTAGCCCAGTGGTAAGAAAAATGAGAGAGAGAGCTGTCTGACATTCCTGGCAGGGCATAAACACTTTGAAGAAAAAAAAAAAAATGTATGTTCCAACTCCTGGGTCCTGTACTGAGCCCTTTAACCTTTCGAAGCGGCTGCATGGACACTCCATGGGAACTGACTGTCACCATTCCTTATCACTGCTGAAAGACAAAATCCACTTTACCCAGCAACTTCTCACATGGATCCTTCACATTCTTAGTCTGAAAGCTGTGCAGGTAAGAGAAAACTAGGAATGCAAGAAGGCCACCGTCACCAGAGTGAGAGGCACTGGTGTCCTACACCCCTGACTCTACGGAGGCATCATGACAGCCGCTTTACATTTTCTGTTTAATAAATGCAAGGAACCACATACAAAAACTACACTGGCAGAACACTCCCTTAGTGACCAAGATCAAACTGTAGACCGGGTCAAATAAAGGACTGCCCAAGAAAACCCCAAGAGGGCTAGCATGGCTGCCATTCTTTCCAAGAATAAAGACACAGGTCTGATTTCTTACAAGAACTCTGTCTTCAACTCCCAAAGAGTAACATTCCCACACAGAGTGTAAGGGCCAAGAACAGCCTGACCCTATGGGACAGCTTCTGAAATACACAGGAATGGGAAACGCGGGACCCCCGGGGCAAACCACTGTGCAACCCACTGCCTGGGCCAGACCCATCATAATGACCTTGGCAGAGCGTGTTGTCCAGGCCTCGGCAATAAGGTTATCAAACTGAAATCGAGTGAGGCTGATCAGCTCAGGCCTCCAGGGTGAGTCCTACTGACCATTGTTCAACGCCTGGGTCTTCCTGGCATTTCCGTCTAGTGTTCACTGGTTTAAGGGTAAGGTCAGGGAGTTATAGGATGGTCCTCAGTCCTGTTCCGTCTTGTTCTATCCCCTTCTAGCAAAGTGCAGCAAACGCTCCTCAGTAGAACATTTCCCTATAACCCACCCCCACCCCAGGACACCTGTTATAGCTTAGACAGGAGGTGCCCCCCAAAATCTCATATTTGTGACAATGCAAGAACATTTGGAGGAGAAATGATTGGGTTATGAGAGCCTTGACCTAACCAGAGCATTAATCCACTTGAATGAATTCTTTATATCTCTCTCTCTCTCTCTCTCTCTCTCCCTCCTTCCTTGGTGCCATGTCCTGACCTGCCTTCCTCCTCCACAACATTCTGCCTCACCTCAGGCCCAAAGCAATGCCGTTGACCACCTGTGGACTAAGACCTCTAAAACCACGAGCCCCAAATAAACTTTTTCTCCTAAAATTGTTCCTGTCAGATATGGGGGGCACAGTGGCAAGAAAGCTGACTAAAACAACACCTTTCCATGACAGTGCCCTGTCTGCCCATTCAGATTCAAATTCAGATTTGAACCAACTGCTACCTGATCCCAAGACACTTTGCCTCTGAGTTTTTCTCATCTAGAAAATGAGACATCTCCCTCTCCTGCATATCCTACAGAGCAACTGCAAGGATTAGTAGAAAGGGGGTACAGGGGCTCAAGAGCTGTGAAAAATAAAGCCTCTTAAATTATGTTCCCATTTTCCTCAGGTGGACTTGGCACCTTTCCCTGCTACTCAGAATTAAACCGTTCAATACTTGAGTAGCTAACTCAGAGGCCTGGGGAGCCATGTCAAGTAGACACATGGTAGCTCAGTAGAAGGAGAGAGAGATGGGGCTTTGCACAGTGAGGAGAGACACATGACACAGCTTGAGGTTCAAGGACAAGGGGCCAGCCCACCCAAGCCACAGGAATCCCGTCCTCCCAGTCAGTCACTCAATCCCACACACCTGCAGTTATCACCCTTGACTCTTCCTTCCTGCCTGTCCCCACACTCCTCATCAAGAGGGACCCAGAGGACCAGCACCTGCAGCAAGCTGAACAGTGGACTCCCAAAATGCATGTCTACCCCGGGCCTCAGAACGTGAGCTTATTTGGAAATAGAGTCTTGCAGGTGTAATTAAATGGCGATGGCTTAGACACTGGATTAGAGAGGTGCCTGAGTCCAAGACTGGTGCCCTGAGGAGAGGAGAGGACTGAGCTACACCCAAGGAAGAAAGTTTTCTGAAGATGGAGGAAGAGAGTGGAGTGACCCAGCTCCAAGCCAAGAAACGCCAAGGTCGCCAGCAGCCACCATGAGCCAGGAAGGGGCAAGTGAGGGCCCTCGCCTGGAACCTACGGAGGGCAAACACCCTGCCAACACCTCGATCTCACACTCCGTACCTCCAGAATGGTCGCATGTGTGAACAGGTTCCTGTCCTGCTCAGCCACGCTGCTGTGATACTGTGTCACAGCAGTCACAGGAAACTGGGGTACCACTTCTCGCCCCTGCACTGCAACCACCCTAGCCCAAGCCACCTCTCCCCTGGCTGGCTGCAGTCTTCTCCCTGGGGTCTCCTTAATTCTACCCCTCACCCAGCACAGCTCCTGAGGAGCCTATGGAACCCGAGTCAATCAATCCTGCAGACGGATGTCCCCCACAGCACCCACCCAGTCCGAGCAGAGGAGAGACCCTCACGCGGCCTTTGAGGTGCACCCACTCTGCCCCGCCCCCTCTGCACATCCACTGGGACCACACTGCTCCCTGCTGCTCCTTGGCCTCACCAAGTCAGCTCTGCCTCACTAGGCATGCTCCGCCTCGGGGCCTCTGAAGCAGCCCTGCCCCTACCCGGACCTCTCCTTCTCCATCACCTCCTCCCACCAGTCCACCTTAAATACCACCTTCTTGGAGGGCCTGTTCTTGGTACTGCCTCTGCCCCCTCGGCCTGCTCCTTCTGCACCAGCTGCATTTCCCTTACTAACCCTGCACATGGAGGGAAGTGAGACAGGAGCTGCATGGAGAGGAGACCTTTTCACTTTTTTTTCCTACTGCAGTACCACCAACACCTAGAACAGTGCCTGTCACGTGACAGGCTGTCAACCCAAAGGTCAAGGGCAGGAAGGAGCAGCAGAAAGGTCAGCCTGGTGCAGGCACAGACCCTTGCAACTTCTGCCAGGCCTCCTCAGAGGCAAGTCCTCTCGTCAGGCAGGCACAGGATGTCAGGTACAAGGGAGCCCTGACCAGGTCCCTGGTGAGGAGAATGAACTGGGTGTTTTGATCCAGTACAGCTGACATTTAAGCCGGATGATCCCTTCTTCTTTTCTTTCTTTTTCTTTTTTCTTTCCTTTTTTAAATCTAGGGCCTCACTCATACTATGTTCCTGCTCCACCACCGTCTCTTTCCACCACTGGCAGCCTTCGTGCCAGAGATTGCAAAGTCATAGCCTGTAGGCAGAATCTGGCCTGTGGACGTTTTTTGTTCCTTACGTACTATATTTATATTATTTTAGTTTTTCCTCGGTGCTGGGGATTGAACCCAGGACCTTGCGCATGCTAGGCAAGCGCTCTACCACTGAGCTACAGCCCTGGCCCTAGTACATGCCGTATTTTCAAGATGGGCTTATTTCACATGAAAATCTGGATTGAAATCTCTTGAAAAGAATCAGAGATTGGCCACTTGGGGTCTTCAGGGCAAAAGCCAGTTACACCGAGAGTGACTGTCCCCCAAAAGGGACGTGTGCTCTTCAGGTCACCCGGGCCCACGTCCTTTCCTGTTAATTTCCCAGGACCTGGTGCGGTAACTCAAACACAAGGGGCCTGGGGCCTGCAGTAGTCCTGTGCGAGTGACGATGAAACCAAGGCAAGGCAGAGAAGGCCGGCAAGGCAGGACAACAACCCCACGTTCTGCCAACACACACCCTGCAGGCCCTGGACCCAAAGTGGCAGACACAGGCTCTCCAGAGTCTTTTTGGAGCAAAATAAGATGCAGGAAACCCCATAGTCAATTCTGGAAGGTGTATGAACCTGTGCCTATGAGATCCTATCCTAAAGTCCATCCTGGACAAAGCCAAGGCCCCCACCTTTACATGGTCAGGAACAGCCTGGACACCAGGGTGAACCTTCCCTCCCGTCCCCTACCATCCAATCCACCCAGACCACCAGCCTAGCAACAGCTCAGATCAGAATCAGCCTCCCCAGGAATCGAGGCAGTCCCAAACACATGCCCAAAGGCCTCCTGGGATCCCTCCCATGATGTCCTAGAAGGCAAGAGCTGTGAAGATCACAGACCTAAGAGCCTCCAGGACCCTCCAAGTATCCTTCAAGCTGGTTCCTTTGTTTCACAGAAAACCAGGAAAAGGTTTAAGTGAGCATCATGAAGGTTGCTGGAATCAGAACTCAGGTCTGCAACTCGCCAGGTGGTCTTCGTGTCATCTTGCCATCACCCACACAAATACCCGAGCCAAGAGTAACCAAGAGAAAGGACACTACGACAACACACACTGTGCTGTCAGTCAAAGGCAATGTGGCCCCACCCATATTGCCAGGAAGCTCTGAGTCATGCTTCCATGTTTGGTAACGATAGCTTCTAGTGCCCCATCTGTAAACTGGGCAGAACAACTTCCTTTGAGTGCTCTTCCCAGAGAAAGATAACCTACGGACGAAGTGTGTTTATTATGTAATTAAATAACGTGCCATGCTAAGAAATATCGACCCCAGCACAGTGCTAAGCACGAACAGGTTTGCTCTATTCTTTGGGTCCAGTCAAGGTCACTGGAGAAAAGGTAAAACCTGCAGAGATCCCTAATCTCACTTCTACACTGCTTTGCTTGTCTTGATGGGCAAGAAAAAAGTGAGGTCTTTTGACAGAGAAGACAAGAGGCAGAGAAGCACAGAGATGGGGGGCAGGAAGGGATAAAGAAGCAAAGATGCCGCCCAAACTTCCAACCAGGAAGAAACTTCCAGGTTGGAGGTTCGGTCTCCACTCAGTTGATGGATAACTCTGCAGAACCTCTTGATATCCCATAAGCAAATATTCTCTCCGCATGAGCAACAGGGACCATCCACAGTGGTTGGGCTTGAGGTCATTCGACTCTGGCAACTAACTTACACCTAATTCTTCCTTCACCAGATCTCCAAGTGATAGATGCAAACCAGCCTAAGTGAGATGCACCAAAAGGACTGGGAGTCTAGGCTGGTGTGGTGGTGCCTGCCTGTAATTCCAGCTACTCAGGAGGCTGAGGTAGGAGGAGTATAAGTTCAAGGCCAGCCTCAGTAACTTTGCTAGACCCTGCCTCAAAATAAGATGAAGAGAGATAGGGATGTAACTCAGTGGTGGAGCACTCACCAAGCAAATGGGAGTCCTGGGTTCTACTCCCGGTACCTGGGGTGGCAGACTGGAGGTCTGGGTCCCAAGGCGTGGGAACACAGAGATAAAGCTAAACTGATCAGAGGAGCCAATGGTAGCGTTGGGCTGGTCACCCATACCCTAGACCACGGTGTGTTAATCAGATTCTAGCTCCCAGAAACAAGTTCTTCTTATTTGTGAGCTGATTATTCAAAGAATGCAGGGTCTGAAGGCATGGAAGCCACCTGACCCAAAGTAACAATATTATACATCAAGCAGCCAGACACCCTGCAGTCAAGTCTCCACGTGAGCAGCTACAGGAGGACCAGAGGGCTCACTGTGCCTCATCCCAGCATCCCACACATCCCTCCGAAGGTGGGCACAGGTAGGTTCTGTGTCTTGAAAGAGGGCACCACGGGAATCTCTCTGCTCCCCAACACAGCACCTGCCCATTTCCTGGAGAGGAGACTCCTCAGTCTCTCCCACATGTGATTTCCTCATGTATCCATTATAAGGAACTTTTTTCTTATGGAGAGAGGAGAAAGTTCCCACATGTAAAAAACACATCCTGGGGAGGAGCCAAGAGAGGGTCAGTTAGCACTTGTTGAAAGAAGACAAGTATGAAAGCCATTAAGAGGAGAAGAAAACGTCTTGTCAGCTCTGAAAGTTAAACGGGAACATCCCCCAGGGCCACTCCACCCTGTGTCCTTCCCACCTGGGACCACAGCCACCAGCCCAAGCAGGACACACGCATGAATGGATTCCCCCAAAGTAGGAGAGGGGTCTGGGCAGAGGAGGGAGCATCATGGTGGTTTGCAGAAGCTCCACCTCGGGGAATGGATTTGATGTCAAGTGTCAGCAAGTAAATTGCTATTGGCTTCTCAATAAGCAGCGGTAGTGAGTTAAGTGTTTCCCCGTATTGTGCAGGCTCTCACGGACTCAATACGGCAGTATTGACAGCACAATCACACAGTAATCCAGGCTCCTCTAATACCTACACTTCCTCAATGAAAATACACTTTCCACTTGGACATCAGCCCATTAGCTTTGGGCTGGAATCTCTGGCCTCGCCCCTCCTCCAACCGCCCCCAGCCATGGAACTGGCATCTGGCCCCCCAAACACCCCGGCCAACGGGAACATCCCAGGCAGTGGATTGTCAGGGCCCAAGCAGAAAGATAAACAGTCAGAGACCTACAGGAAAAGGCCTGCTGTTCCCATCTATAAATCACCAATGAGAAGGAAAGAAAAGTGATTCAACTCTTTAAGGATAAAAATCTTAGCAGTCGCAGAGGAAAATTGATGTTCTCCTGCAAAGTGAAAGATGTTCGCTCAGGGAGGGTACATGCCTTCGAGTTTTCAGGGAGACAAAGAAACTCAAACTTTGCCCAACTTCACACAGTTATACAACTTCTGCAAAGCTCACACTTTCACACCAGGGGCTATGTCCCCAGTTTCTTGCCTTCTCAGATGGGTTTATGTAGCAGAGAGTTGGCTAATTTCACACCGGGCACATGACTAATGCAAGCTATTTTTCAAAACCATTTCTCATTCATTTTCACTTGATTTTCCAGAACATCCTAAAATAAGGGGACAAAATTAATTACAGAAACCAAGGTAAAGGAGAAGTTAGGGGACTTCTCTAAGGTCACATGACTAGTTGGCAACAGATCTGCAATTCGAGCCAGATGAAAGGTCGGCAAGGTTTTTCTGTGAAGAGCCAAGGACCTACTTCAGGTTTTGTGGGCCATAGCTTCTCACTGCACTGAGTCTGCCACACTGCAGCATGGAAACGGCCACAGGCAAACAGCCATGCTTGTTTGTATGGATGCAAATAAGAATTATGCATATTTTCATGAGTCATGAATATAATTCTTTTCAACCCCCCCACCACCATTTAAAAAGTAAAAACCATTCTTAGTTCCCAGGCCACCAAAAATAGGGATTTGGGCCAGATCTAGCTTACCTAAGGCTATATAGTTTGCCAATTTCAGACCACTGAGAAACTTCTAAACACCTAGAACACCTCAAACCAAAGAAGGTCAACCATGAGCATTCCCAGGTTTACCCAATTTTAACTTACCGGTCCAATGTTAATGACCGAATTTTCAAACACCAACAGCCGGGCCCCAGGTATGCGACTACAATACAGCTGCGTGCCCACGACACACACACAGTGTTCGAACTTCAGCAGGAACACTGACTTTCTATGGGAATTTCTGCACAAATTTCAAAGTAAAGAAACTTTCCATAAACACACAATGCAAGCATGCCCCAGTCACCGCTGGTTAATATGCTAACTGCAGAAGGCATTTCCAAATCGAGCACATGAGTCCTTCTTGAGACGGTGTGGGGGAAGTGACCCTCTCCCTGCTTACCCCTGCCTCCCACCAAGAAGGAATTTGGGTCTGTGCTCAGGAAGAAATCGGGCCAGAAAGGGGTTAATGCCCTTCCAAGCTGAGATCTGATAAATGGCTGTGCAGAAAGCAGGTTCCCTCACTGTGAGATATGATGTCACTAACCTTTATTGATCCGCTATCAGAGAACTTTGCTTATCTCTCTCCTGTGACTTACTGCCTCTCCTGCGCTCAACTAGTGTTTAATACACTGCCGGGTGCCTCGCCCTCCTCATCGCTCAACGCTGCGGAGCAAGGCTGCCACCGGGGCAATATTTTACCGCCAGGCCTTGCTGCCTCCCAGAGACAGAGGGAGGGAACGGTCACCCCACCCCCCGCCTGCCTCTGGGCAGCCAGGATGAGAGTGGGTCTGGGGAGGACAGGATGGGACACAGACCCTTGGAGACCCTCGAATGTCTTTTTTTTTTTTTTTAAGCAGAGCTCCAGTCCTAAGTTTCCCCTTCTCTATTTATTCACTTATGAATGTCTTCACTTTTATTAGCATGAAAACACAACTGTCGGCCAACGGCGTCCAGGTGGGAATGTGGACGCATCTCCAAGTCAGAACTACTCGGAGCAAAGAGCTTCCTGTTTTTGCCTTCCCTGGGTCCCAAGACCTCAGTCTGACAGGGAGGAGGAAAACACTACCCATCAAAGTGCTGGACAGTCATTCGAGAAGAATCATGCCAGGAAGAAAGCCAGAGAACATACCCAGGTGTGGCCAGCCAGGCTCAGATTCCTCACGATAACAGGGTTCCACAGCCCGGGGCGGCATGATGCTAAGGCTGCCACACACCGGGTTTGGTGTCAGCCCCTCCCTCCTTCCAAGCCATAGGCATAATGTGCATCAGGCACAGCCCCTGCCACGCCCAAGGGTGGGGAGCACCAGCAAGTGCCAAGAGACAGGGGGCGATTACTACAACTCAGGATGCAGCACTAGCTTCAGTGCGGGGCTCCCTTTACGCTCAGCCTTGACCAGCTGCTCAGACGTAGCCAAGACTCCAGCTGTTGCCCGCCACCCCCATCCCCAGGAGCCAGGGCACAAGGCTTTACCTGTCCCACCCCATCCCTGGGAACAGGGGCAGTAGGCCGCCCAGAGAAAGCCAGCACGCCCTTCCACTGCCTGGGGGCACCCAGAATTTGCCTAATTGAACATTAACAAGTTGCTACAATAAAGTTCCTCTGTTGCAAGCTAGAAACCTTTTCGGCAACAACAACAGAAGTCTTGTTACAAACCGCTCTCAAAGCCAGGCTGCAGCCCGACAGGTGTGAACAAGATTTAAACACCTCCTCCAATACAATGCAGCCCAAACAAAGGGGAAAGTCGATCCCAACCTCCTGGGGCTTCTCCTTGTCTAACATCTTCTTCACTCACTCAGCCCAAGGGAGCCAGGGAACTCCTGGAGAGGCTGTCTTCAGGCTCGGGCGGCAGTGGAGGAGACCTCAGCAACCCTGGAGCAGGCTACCTCCTGCCTCAGCCACACCGCCATCTTGGTCACCCTGTGGCACTTCTGCCAGGCCCCAGCTAGGAAGCGGGAGGACTTCCAGCACTTCACGCCTCCCCAGCTCAGCCAGCTGATGAACCCCTCTGGCAAGCGACCAGAATTACCTAACCTGAGCTTGCCTTCAACGTCTCCCACTAGAAAGGTAAACAGAAGGAGGTAGATAGAAAGACTAAAATCTTCCTCTTGGACCCCAGGTCACAGGGCCCAACTTGCTCTTTCTCACAAAGGGAACACAGGTGTCCCCTGACACTTCCTTCCTCCAAGTGCTGGAGAAGAGACAGAATCCAGGACTAGAGTTTGCAATCAAAAATTTCTTTTCTGAGTGACGCTAGAGGTAGAAACACATGAGAGGTGTGTGCTGGGCAA
The DNA here is from genome assembly GCF_902686445.1 of Sciurus carolinensis. NCBI lineage: Eukaryota > Metazoa > Chordata > Mammalia > Rodentia > Sciuridae > Sciurus > Sciurus carolinensis. Next base: position 14,303,524 of record NC_062228.1, read on the forward strand.
GGGAAGGAATTATCCCTCCCATTGATTTTTTGCTCTGGAGTATTAGAACACAGCATTTATCTGGAGATTTCTTCCAAAGCCAACCACATAAACGGGACTTGAAAAGAGCTTATCGGACGAAGGATTTGCTCACACCACCATTGCCAGAAGTGGGAATCCCAGTAGGGAACTCCATGAGCCCTTCTATTCCTGCGCGGACATCTTTAGGCAACTGTTGTTATTACTCCACTTCAAACAAGTGGGAGAAAAGCCAGAAAGAGGACTGGCAGAGCGAAGATCATGGGCAAAAGTCAAAATGGACACAGAAACTAATTCTCTCTTTCTTCAGCTCAGATGACAAGAATGCAAAACCACCACCAAGAAGAAAAACAGCGTGCACAGATGCCCACTTCCAACCTACCCTAATCCAGACACACCTCTTCTGTCCTCTTCCACAAACTCCTGGGCATGTTTTGGTATTCTAAGTGACAAAGACTAGTAACTCAGTTTTTAATCCAAACCCCAACTCTCTCCTAGTGCAAGACAAAGGGTGTCCATAACTATTTTTTAACATGGAAGACAGCCATAAAATATGCCCAGGATAACCCCACATCTACCAGCTACACTCAACTTTCTCCGCCTTTCTCCAAACTTGGAGTTCATCCAAGGGCAAGAGCAGGCTGCAAACTTGGTATAAAATGTACGTGACCACCATGATGGAATCTGTTTTCCAGCAATTTTGCCTAATGAACCTTGCAGCATGAAAACAGATCCCACACAAGGATGTAAGCTGGCTCCTTTTCCGCCACGCTCCCTCTTCGCCTACCGAATAGGCAAGACAAGTGCCCCCAATCCCATAGGAGGAGAGCAGCCCCCTCACAACACCAACACAAAGGTTCAAAGGCTCAAGTCCTCCTTCCAGGTAGCTGGGAGGATGTAATTGGTGAGGCAGGAGATTAGAAATATTGGCAGCCTCTAAGTAAGACTTTAATTTACTGGCAGATCAATAGAGCCGGGGTTATATTGGCAAAGTGTCTACAGCTCTATTGACTCACGCAATGCCTCTTATCAATTTATCAGAAATCTGGAAGTCAGAAGATATTGTTTGAAGGGAAAGAGGGGGGGAAAAAAGAAGAACCAGGAAGTGTGAAGAAAGAGCCACAGCAGTGGGAAACTGGGGTCCCCAATGGCAAACTTGGTGCAGTTTTAAGCAGTGTCTCCAGTATAGGAGGCCAACATGCTATATTGAGAGCTAAACTGTTCCTACCACACAGACGCTCAGCCTTCTCACACGGTTCCATTTCCCATAAACCTTGTATTTGGTAAAGGTGGGGAGCCCGACCAAAGCAAGCTGTTTGGAAGGGATGACTTTGGGTTTTGTTTTGGTTTTTAAAGCAATTCCTTCCTTCAGGTTCAGTGGCAGCTTTCCAAAGTTGCAGGCAGGGCATGTGAATACCCCATGTTCTGTCCGTGTTTGTGTGGTGCTGGGGATTGAACACAGGGCCTTGCACGCACTGGGCAAGTGCGCTACTGCTGAATACACCCCCAGCCCAGTTTTCTGTTTTGCTTTACGCTGCTGCCCCACCCTGCCTCAGCCAGAATTCTCTGGCACTTCTTCTGTCACCAATCTATACAAAGAAAAATTTGAAGTAAAAGGGATATTTATCCCAACGCTCCCAAGAGGTCAGAAGGGGTGTATCATACTAACACTGGCCCTGGGTCTAAAGAAGCATGAAGAAAATATACTGGAGTCTTATAAATCATCACACAAGGATATTGCAAGACTTTTCACAAATAATTAATCTTCGCTGCAAAGGGTTTCGAAATATTCCAGGTCACCAACAAAAATGTCAGAGAGAAAAAGTAAACATTAACGCTTTCCCAAACCCAAACACCCATGCCAAGGCAGGAGCACGGGAAGCCCCAGCGCTCCCAGGTACTCCTACCCCAGAACTCTAGGGGGCAGGCCAGGGAGAAGCAGAAGACGTGGAGCGTTCCAGTCCTCAGAGGGCTGAGGGGGAAAGCGGTTTGCCTGGGTTTGGAGGAACCTCAACCGGCTTTTGACGATCCATTTTGGTCCCTGCCTCATACAACAAATTTCTCCTTAATTGCTGTTTTGCATTTCGTTGAGACATCGAGTAAACAGTACTTAAGTGTTTCCAGACAAAAACAATAACTCACTAATGACTAAGGCACTGCTAATTAAAATGCCCCTGCGATGGCGTGACTGGACTCTGAGCCACCACAGCAAACAGACTGCCCAGGCCTCGAACGCATGAACCAGAACCCAACCCTGCGGGGCCGGGGACGTCCTCCTCCTTCCACTGCAGGTCACAATGGTCCTCGGGCTGAAAAGAAGGAAGCCCCTGGCGGGAACTGGGGGGTAGCGGCTGGGCGTCCAGGGGAAGGCCTGGCGTGGGGGAGGGGAGGTGCCGAGAGGTCACACAGGATGCCAGAGCCCAACAGAAAGCACCCTGGGTGCGCAGCCTGGCACGGCCCTCAAGACCTCATGAGTTCCTAAGATCTCTGAAAGGGGGCAAATGTGTCCTACTACTTCAGTGGGGACGAAGAAGGGGATAAACAGATACCCCGATGACCACCCTTCTTCCAGGGACCGCACGCTCCGGGTGGCTCCGAAGCCTGAGTTCCTAATCACCCTCCAGACACGATCCTAGAGAATGCACCTGCACTGCATGGCGCCTCTACCCCAGGGGTCCCCTTTCCTAGGACACCTGACCAAGTCCTGGGAACCCAGGAAGCTCCTCTTTCTCCCCCAAACAAGTGATTCCAATAACCGACTTCCTCTAGGATAGAAGCTGGGCTTTCCCGCTCCCTCGAACTCGGTCTCCTTGGGGGAACTGGGGCTCTCAGCACCACTTTTTAAAGGTCAGCATTGCAGAAGGGAAGAGGAGGTGTGGGCGTCCGGGAGCTTACAAAGGACTTGCTCTTCCTCCTCGGGCAGGTTAAAGACCTGCCCGTTAGCAACAGGCGGGTGGGGGAAGTCACTGAAACCCCAGGGGCCTAATGCCCATTTGTCTTCACACTCGGACCCTGTAGGGATGTAAAATCGGAGAGGTTGAACTGTTTACATTCACCTAATGCTCAAGTAAACAAATCAAAGGCAGCGGGGAGGGGCTTCCCGACAGGGCCGGGGCAGGCCCCCTCAGTGCAAGGACGCAGAGGAAAACGGGGAGAGGAAAGCCAGGCGGGTACTCAGTGGCCAACGTGGACGCGGGGCTCTCCCCTCGCCTGGGTCCTCCTGAACCTGAACCCTACAGGGCCCACCCTGACTCTATATGCTAGGGTCACAGAAGCTTTGAGAAAGGCCCAGGATGCCCCTTACTCCGGCCAGCGGGATGCCGAGGAGACGGCTGGGCATTCCAAATCACACACCAGAAGCAGCCCTTCCAGGCCCGAGGGCGCCACCTCCATGAAGAGGGGACCTCAGCCATCCCCCGCCACCACCGCAGGTCCCTCCCAGCCTGGTCTGCCCCTCTGCACAGTCCACACGGGCCTTGGGGAGCCTCCCCAAGAACTGCAGGGAAAAGGGGTTAAATCTAGCCCAGTTTCTGGCTGAGGAAGACACTCCCCCTCCTTCCAGGCGGCTCCCAGAGTTAGCCCTCGACGACCATTGTTATTCAAGAGCTGAGTGACTCAGAAGATCCCCCACTCCCTCTCCTGGTTTCCGAAGCCTCCCAGCACCATCGGGTCTTGACCGAAGTGAACTGGGAGCTGTTTGATGTCCCAGCGCCAGGCCTGGTCACATCCTCTAAAAAACAAGAACAGTTTCAACTTGACTGGGGCTGGGGGGAGGGCGGGATTTGTGGCACTCCTTTTAAATGCAGATCTGAACTTTTCACCCAGGGTCAGACAGCTGCGATGCTCGGTCCCCAGCAGAGGCCGGCGCCGGCCCTTCCACCTCACACTTTCACAGACTTTTTTCCTGCCTGCCCAGGAGGCCAGCCTGTTAAAGGAATTAGATACCTCCCTCCCTAAAAACCCCAATCCACACCCACTTCTCAGTTTACCAGGGGCACCAATCCTACCGGTCTCCCAGAGGAGGCCCTCAGATTGGCAGAGGCTGGTTTGGGGGGGGGGGTGCCCTGGGAACAGCACTGGTGAAGGAAGACCGTTCTTATCATGGGCATTGACTAAGGAATGCTAAGATCAATGGCGAGAGACACCAGCACTGAGCCTCGCTCTGAAGGGCGCATGCTCCACGGACTCGAGTCACAGTCGCTCTTCCTGCTAGAAGCCAGGGAGAGTTCTCCTCACTATTTTCCTAAGAAGAGCGGTGATGTCAGTAGGACTTACGTCACTTGCTTTGAGAAGTCCCTTCTTGGATGTACAAGAAAAAAAATACAACAGCATAATTTAACAGCCTTAGCAAAAAAAAATTTAAAAATAAATTAAGACACCTCTGGCGTAGAACTCAGGGGTGGAGCACTTGCCTAGCATGAGGAAACCCCGAGTTGACCCTTGGCACAGAGGGAGAAAAATACACACACACAGGGACTCCTCTCTTATCCTCATAGGCAAGGCTGTATGTGATTTGTCCTTATCAACCCTGTCCCTCCCTTTCTCCTCCTCCAACCAGAAGCCCTACCAACCCCAGATGAATCAAAGTGGCTTCCACCCCTGGCATCAAAACGTGACACCAAAAATCCAGACAAACGCAGGAAGGAGACACGTGGGTGCTCGTGGGGACTGGACACCTCACCGGCAGCAGCAGCAGCACCTCCTCCTCCCTCTGGGCACAACTGGAGCCTCCAGAAGGAGGTCCCCTTCAAGCCCAGGCCACCAGCCTGAAAGGCTGTGTGATGTCAGTGCAGTGTGGAGTGAGGAGCGCACAGCCTCGCAGGGGAAGTGCCTAACTCAAGCCCCAATCCCACCAGGCACAAGCGCCCACCGTGGAGAGCGGAAGGTCTTCTCCCAGAGGCTCCATTCGGTCCTGTTCATCTGTGACCTCCGCACCCGGCACGAGCTCAGGTTTTCCAAGCCAGGTGAACACCTCCACCCGGGCCCACCTGTACATCAGGAAGCAGGAAACATCTACCCACACCAGCATCACAATTCTGCCTCCGAACGGTCCCAAGGGGATGTTGCGGGTGCGGGTGTGCAGACATAACCTGCACCCCGAGCCCCAGCAAATGGAAGCAGCTGGTGGCAGGAGATGACGGGCGGCTCCACTGCATCTCCCAAATGCCTCAGGAGTCAGGGCAGGTCTTTTAGTCCGTCCTGCCCTGTCCAGGAGGTAGCCACCAGCCCTTTGTGGCTTCGAAGCCTATGAAACGTGGCTAGTGCCAAATAAGCTGTGCGGCAAGTATAAAATACACATAGGATTTCCAAGACTTGATACCAAAACAAGGCCATCCCATTAATCCTTTTCTTTATGTGGATTCCATGTTTATATGATAAAATTGTAATACCCTAAATAAAATATATTAAAATAAATGCCACTTGTTTAACTTTTGAATGTGGCTCCTAGAAAACTTTAAATTACCCTACCTGACTCACTCTGCGTGTCTATTGGACAGTTCTGTTCTAGAACCTCTGCCTGCCTGTCAACTTCAGATCCAGGTGGGAGGGAGTGTTCCTGGTTAGGAGTGGGACAGATTTTTCTTGTCTACCTTGAACACTGCCCTAAAGCTACACTGTACCAACTTCTAAGGGACACTTGTAATTGGGTTGAATAATCTTAATATCCAAATAACCCAACTCTAAAATGCAAGTACGAGTTAGATGAAGAGAAATGGTGGGGTCAGACGTGCCTTGCAGCTAGCCCAGCCCAAGAGAATGGCAGGGCTCCTCCAAGATGTTATCAATGGTGTTGGAGCCCCACGCATGCCTCAAACAATAATGGCAAGTTGCTGGCGGTGGTTTCATAGGAGGATTACCCGGGACAAGGCCTGCCTCCTACTCCAGCTTGATTTCTTACTATCAAGAGCAGAGTGCTCCCTTTTAACTGCCCTTCCCCTAAAGCTTGCCCAGCAGGATCCTGGTGTGCGCAGGCGCGTGCACACACCCTGGAAGTGGGGAGGGAAGGGGGAGGGAGGCACAGACAACACAGATGCGGCCCCTTTCCTATTAGAAAGTGCCTATTCTACCACGAGGGATCACAAGGCCAGGCTCATTTCTCTATGTAAATGAACTTTTTAGCCACCTCCTCAAAGAAGAAAAGCTGCCCAGATGCGTCAGCCCATCCTGGGGCACACAATTACAGCCATTTGCATTCCTCCAGCAGCAGGATTAGCACAGGAATGTGCTCTGCAGCTTTGTGGGGGGAAAAGAGTGGAGGAAGAAGGGGGGTTCTCCCTGGTTGGTCCACCCAAAGCTCCGAGACACTTTCACGTCCAGGAGTCAAAAAGTGGAAACAACTCCTGCTTGGGTTTTCTGAAGAGGGGGAGGCTGAAAGGCCTGGGGTGGGGGCACAGGCAGAGGAGGATGAAAAGCAGGGGGGGGGGGCGAGGGGCAGCAGGAGGGAGGAGGAGGGAGGGGGAGGGGGACTGCGTGTATTAGGGGAACTGCCCCTCCTGGCGCTTTGATCCCCTCCGTCAGTCCCTCGTCGCTAGGAGAAACCAACTTCTCTCCTTGGGTTAATCAAAACCAAATTACTCAGGAATGTGGCAGGACAGGTCTGAGCTTCCAGGTCCCTTTGTCTTTGAGGATTTAAAATGAAAAAATAATTTTTTTTAAAGCAGATGGCTGTGGCTTAGGGAATAGGTGAAGTGAAGGGTCTGAAGGAACCCAAGGCCACATCCCCTGCCCTAAGTAAGTAAATAAATAAATATATATATAAATATCCGCACAAACTTCCTCTTCTGAGTTATCCACCAAGAAGTTATGTCTGTAGATTAAGTTCAAAGATCAGAATAACTTTTCATTTTATCCTTATTGTCTCCCCAGATAAAAGACCCCCCGAAACTACACCTTGTCAAAGTACAAATACAAAACATCTCAAGATTTGAGCAACGCCCAATTGGCACAATCTAATTATTAAAAGCGAAGTCCACGCAAGCCACTTTTTCCAAAAATAAAGTTTTTCAGTCCCTCCTTGAGAGTACTGGAGTGGGGAGGAAGGTATCTAGTCACTTTTTAAACATATCCCCAGAATTCCATGGTGACTTGGTAAAATGTTAGATGAAGGCAGCTGGATCAGTCTAGGGATAAAAGACCCAAGGGGTGCCATGAAATACCACTGCTTCTCTGTTGTCCAGATAAAGTGGGAACTCACCATCCAAAGCTATGCTGTGGACCAGGCAAGTGTGCTGAGCATACTGGACAGCCCAGGGACAAAGATCCCCTAAGTCCAGGCATCAGGAAAAGGCTGACCTCAGAGATGAAAGAAAGCTGGGGCCTGCAGCTCCATGAATTCCTCCACACCCCTGCCCTGGCTTGCATCTTTGGCAGGCTGGTGGCACTGTACAAGATGGGGGCCTGTACCCCAGGCCCCTGGAACCTCTAGAATGCAACACCCTGGTGCCCATTATCATCAGGGACAGGAAGGAGCAATACGTCCCAAGGCATTCAGTAGCTGAAAATACAACAGCTCTCTATATCGTAAAATTCTATTATGTTTCACTAACAAAATCTGATCACCACCCCCCCCAAAAAAAAAAGAAGATAAAATAAACAAACAGGGCACCACCAGTTAAGCTACAGAGCCTGGACTCAATAGATAAAGTGAGGCGGACACACAGCCGTGACTACCAGCTGGCCATAAATTGTAACTGGCCCCAGGCATGCGGTTATCTGGGAGGTTGCACTAAAGTAACTTTTAAAATACTCTTCACCTTATCTGTAGGCCCAGTCAAACACACACATACATCACCCTCTCAGATCTCAGCCATTAGTATTCCATTTAGACTTTCCAAAACAAGGTCATCCCAGTAGGCCTGTCCCCTATTTCCGGTCACAGCTGTGGACTTTCACCCCCTTGTCCAACAAAAGGGACCTTGTATACAAAATTAACCCAGACCATTAGTCCATGCGGTGTGAGAGCGTATGCTGAGCCCTCGGAATATTTACCGTCCTTCCAGGCCGGGCCCAGGGTGCTGCCCAGAGGGCCTCCCCCACAGAGGCGGGGGAGCTTCCCCAGAGATTAGCGGCCCAGCTCCTGGGGCCTCGGCTCCATTCCACAGCTGCACGGCCAAGGTCCTACCATTCAGAGAATAAACACAAAACTCCTTTTAAAGAGAGAGAGGGACTGGGGCTGTAGCTCAGGGGCAGGGCCCTTGCCCGGCATGTGTGAAGCAAACAGTAACATCTAACTTATCAGATGGGTCAAACTCAGAAGCTGCTGGGCTCTTACGCAGAGGCTCAGAGGCTGCAGTGAGTACGTCCAACTGGGCAGAAGGCTGGGAACCTGCCATCTTTTCATCCAGAAGAAACGCATGCAGCCTCTGTCCCAGTGGGTCTCCACTGGGGGGATTTCACCTCCCAGGTAATGGATTCTGAGAGGCAGTTCTGGTTGTCCTGTGTGGGGGTGGGGTGCTCTGGCATCAAGCGGGGAGGAGCCCATGATAATACAAGAATACACAGGCCCAGAGCCCTGAGGAACCAGACGCCCCCAAGTATCAACAGTCCAGAACATCCAGGAAACTAGGTCCAAGGTCCACTCCAATTTCCAGGGTAGGGGGCAGGAGGGGACATCCCTCTGTTTAATGGCTCCTCTCTGGGGTTCAGAATTGGTAATAAGATGCAGTGGTCTAAACGACATGAGAAAATGAAAATAGTAACTTTAAAACGATCATCAGAGCTTTGCAGACTGGGGAAGGAGGGTCAAGGATGGCTACATCTGGGCAGCTCTCCTTTTCAAGGTAGCTGGTGAAGAGTGGGGTCTGAGGCTGGGGCAACCCGGGCCAGGCGTGCCTGCGCGAGAGGGCCCCCTGAACGGAGGCTTGCCGGGTCCACCACGCCGGGCGACAGAACTATACAGGAGCCGTGACTGGGTCTGCAGGTACAAGATGGGGACAGCGACAGCCGGAGGAGGCAAGGACTGAAGAGTGCTGGGCTGATGAGAAGAGGCGGCAGGGAGGCCATGAGGAGGGGTGGGGGAGGCACATGATAATTAACTCAGCAAGTTGATAGTATTTGCATATAAATGCCTCCACAAATCACTACAAACAAGCCAGGACAAGTCAGGCCTATTAGCATATACAAGCTAGCCCGGGAAGGCCTCTCTAGGTGGGTCATTGAGTGGGCTGCTCACTTAGAAGGCCGCCTGCCAGCCTGGGTGGTGGGGGGCAGGCGGGTGTCTGGCTGGGGGGACACTGTATCTATTACAGCCCCTTGTGCATCACATGGAACAGTCGCAGGATGCGAAAAAGAGTTGGTTGTAGGTAGTCTCAGCTGAGAGGGGAAGAGTGGAAGAAACGCTGGACCTCTTAGTTTATTTCTTACAGGGTATTGGGAGAAGACAGGTAGCAGAGGCCCTAAGCAGGAACAAAATAGAAGGGAGAAAGGATGTGAGAAAGGAACTAACATGAATGGAGAGGCTACTCAATGCACTAAGTAACTTAAGGTGAAGACCTGTTTCCTATTTCATTGCCTTCCCTGGGGGAGGCCTGTTTTACAGATGAAATAAGCAAGGCTCAGAGAAGTTAAGTGATTTGCCTACAGTCACACAGCTTAGGCTGCAGCAGTGCTGAGCCTCTCATCAATGGCCTCAGCAGAGGAGTAAGACTTGGAGCAGAGTGATGAGAGCAGAGGCCAGCTTTCCCAAGAGGGAGTTCTCCCGATTCATCTCTGCTTCTCCAATGAGGAAGGCCACACCTCCCTCCAGGAAAACATCTGGGAGTTGGCACCAGGATTTCTCTCACCCTACTTCTCCCCTGTCTAGACAATTCTTAGTTTCCCCAGTAAAGGCAAAATAAGTTGACAGCCCTTTCCTAACAGGTGTAAAAGTTCTCTGCTTTCCCCAAAGACACCCATGAGCTTCAATTTACTCTTTGGAAAAGGCATGGGGTGGGGGAATCCTATCATTTTCAACTGGCCATTCTTTACTGGGAACTACATTTTAAAAGTGGGTGAAATACAATCTTGTGAAAGAGGGAGCAATCTGGGCCCTGGGAGCACCCATTCAGACAGACAGGTACACAGACTGAAAGTCCTCTGGAGTGCCTGGCAACAGCTCCATACCACATAAATGACACCCTCCAAGACCCCGGCAGAACAGAGAACGTATTTTAAAAGCCGTCATTTTAAGAGTGACATCAGCCTTCTGACACCCAAGCTGAAAACCAGAGGTCTCTGCTTTACGTGTCCAAAAGTTGACTCGACACTTTAACAAGGGTGCAGATATTCCACCGAGAGCGGGTGGCTGCAAGGAAAGCAGAAACCACTCCCCCACCAGCCAAATGTACATTAAGAACCAAGGCCCGGAGCCAAAGAGCATTTTAGGAAACAGGTCCTGGAATGGTGGAAGAGACTTGCATTGTTTCTTGAGCAGTTAAGAAAAACTGTTTAAAAAAAAAAAAAAAAGTTGCTGACAGGCAGGAAAAAAAAAATAAGAACCCACAGGCTTTTCCACGTATTTCCACTGGACAAAGTTGTCAGGAAAAGAAAAGTTGTCCAAAATAGGCCACTCAGAGACCATAAGTGTGGGAAGCAAATAAGTTCAGGTCTCTACATATATACTTTTTATAGACTTACGGTACAGACTCTAGAAAAAGAACTTTTTAGACACTGAAGGGAGATGTCTATGTTTGAACAGGTTTTTACGGGACTTTGGGAGGGGAGGGGGGGCCTCAGGGCTGAAATCAAATATCAAATTAAGCCCCTTGGTCTTTTCTACCCTCAGCTGATCTCAGTCCACTTGGACCAGAAGACTCAGGGTCACCTCTGAACTGGATGTCAATGCAGAAATGCAGAGCCTAGGACACACACTTGTACAGGAGATGGTTTGTCCAAAATCTAAGTCAAGGTACTGGGCATACAGCTCAGTTGGTACAGTGGTTGCTTAGCATGCACAAGGCCTGGGGTTCCATCCCCAGCATCACCAAAAAAAAAAAAAAAAAAAAAAAAAAAAAAAAAAAAAAAAAAAAAAAGTCTCTTCAAAATCTAAGTCAACTAATACTTTGAGAAGAATTTGTCCACAGTCACGTTCTTGGATAGAGTCAGGAACTATCAAGAAATGAGCAAAACTGCTCACTGCAGCAAAGCAGTTCAGCCCTTAAGAAGAATCCTTCCTACCCATTCAGAAGCCCACACATCGCCCCTGCCAGTCTGCCTGTCCCTGATATAGTCAACCCTCCAAAGCCCCCAGGTACCCAACCCTACTCTTTAACACCCCTCCCGACCCCCAGTGTACAAAGAGTAGTCCCTAACTCCTATCTCCAGAAGCATGGGGGCAGGGGTCTCATTCCCAGATCAAAGGTTTGTGGCCGAAATCACTTTCAGGACAGTGCGTGAAATCAGCAGCAGACGAAAATTCCACCGTCTTTTCACACAGCCCAGCGGAGCCAGCCAGCCTGGTTCCAGCCTGAGTCTCCCTGCAGATGACTGAAGATAGTTCCCAAGTTCCTAACTGTTGCCCCCAAAGACCTAGTTCAGATTAAATTCAAGATAAATAGTCAAGAGAGACTTCAGGGCTACCACGGGATTCACTTCATCCCCCAAATTAAGCAGGACAAGAGGGGAGAAGACCCCCGCCCTTCCCCATCTTCACAGAGAGCGGCCTTGAGCAGGGGATTGGATGGCTTCAGTCCTGAATGGGGCGCAGCCACAAGGGGCAAGGGTAGGTCGGGTAGCCCGTGTTTGACCCACCTTTCTTCCTTCCCTGGAAGCCTCAGACCCGACTCCAGGGAGGGAAGAGAAGAGCACGGAAAAATCTTAAGAGTCAGTACATGTGTTAATACCAAAGTTCAAAGAGTGGGCAGCTGAGGCACCTCAGGCCTCCCCCAGGACAGGCAGGCTCAGGCCCCTCTGGAGACATGCACACCAAGCCTCCCCACTAATCCTCCTGTTGACAAGCGCACACGGTGACCCTCCCCTGGAAAGGAAGAAGGGCTTGCCCGGAAGGCAGGTACAGCCCAGGCATTTCCCTGAGGGGCCCAGCTTGGGGTTAAAACCAACAAAACAGAAGTCCTGCTATGAAATGGAGCCCAATTTACCACCTGGCAAACTTTCTCCATCTCTTTTCCTGTTTTAGTTGCATGCTTAGCCTTACAAAAGCAAGAAAACTCTAGGAATTAAGGGTGAAAGAAAGGCAGAGACATCAAAGAAAAAAGACATCAAGTGTTACATATAAGGAGCCAAGGCAACTTCCTTGGGCAAAGAACTCTCTAGAAACACACCTGTCACTGCTAGACTACTGGCTTGTTCCCTGTCCTCTGACCCAAAGAATGAAAATCAGGGAAAAAAAAAAAAAAAAAAATCCAGTTGTGTCACTGCTTCTGAAACATCAGCACAATGCTGCTGTCAATCAGAGCTAAGCCTTGCTTTCCCTCAGTCCCCAGTTCCTGTCCATACAGGAGTCATTTACCATATTAACCAAAAAAAAATTTTTAAGCCATCTAACATCTGATTGTCACTTCCCACATGTTCAAAGAGAACAGTCTGGCAGCCAACTTTAAATCATATAGAAAACAAATCCGACAGTTGTTGATTTGGTAGTTTTTTTCCTTAATCTGGATTTTGAAAGCGGCTTGCCAATGAGCCAAGATTTCTGCCTGGGTCTCTCCCTTGGGGCAGTTTGATGCAATCTTAGCTTCTGTGTGTTTGTTTCTCAATTTGAGTGGCCCAAGGACGCAGGACACTGTGCTTTTGGACAGAATAAGCACACTCAGGATCTGATTAAGACTAGCTCCTGCAAAGGAATATCCTTTCCTGGATTCTGTTAGAACTGGTTTTCCATTTCCCTAACCACAATCTTTAACTCAGGCAGAGGATGGTGATTCTAAGCTGTGCTATGATTTCTAACAATGACCATTACACCAAATTCTCATCTCAGAGCATTTGGATGACCCTGTGAAGTTCACTGTAATGGAATCTGCCTTCCTGTTGTGTTCTATGGTAACGCCCCCATTCTGGTTAATTACACCAGCCTTGGGAACCAGAGCAGGTCAACAGGCCCCAACGTTACGGAAATAGGCCAGGCTAACAGCAAGCAAGCAACCATTTTAATAGCAAATGAAAGCGTAAACCACAGCATGTATTGTACTTCTCGAGGTGGCTCCTGAGCATCAGGTGCATTGTCCCTGTAGTGCTGGCAAGCATTGGGGTGGAGCTTGCTGGAGCTTCTCCAGGCCAGGATCACCACTGCCCACCTGCCAAGACAAGGCTAGATCCCTTGGGTTGAGAAGCAAACTAGTTACTCTTCAAGGGTGCCAATAAAGACAACTTGCTTTCTTTGCCGTCATACTTTTCATACAATTCCCCATACTTTTATAAAATGTTGCTTAGTCACTTTAAGTGATTGTTTTTAAGATGATACTTTTGCAACTTTGTAATAAAAATAATGTCCTAGGTAAAAATCTGCTGTGGGCCCTCAAGTATTTCCAGGCTCTTACATTAACACTTCAGAAGCCTAAAAGCCCTAACCCTTAAAAGATATGCTAAAAAGGAACACTACCACATGGTGACAATAAGGACATGTTTCCCATACACCACAGGCGACCAGCACTAAAGGAACTAAGCCAAATCACCACCAGCCCCAGATGATACTTTTCTAGCAGTCTGCAATCACAGACTTATTCTAATGAACCACCCATCCCTGGGTCAACCAAGGTGTGCCCGCCCTGTCCCGAGAGCGCCTGGGAGCCATCGTTTAACGTCATGATGATGAAAGCTGAAATCTTGTTTATTTTAGCTCCTCGCCACTGGGCAGTCCAACTGGCACTGAGTTTACACAGCAGTTAAATCCAATCCCAAAGCAGCAAGAAGGAGGCACTTTACTGCCAGGTTGGGACACCTGCTGGGAGTACCATTTTATCTGGGTCTCCTTCCACCCTCCCCTAGTATTCATTTGAGCAAATAAAAGACAGAAGGAAAGAAACCAAAATTAAAGTTTCAGGTGGTTGCAGAAGCAGCTAAGGTTTATTTTGTTCTGGAATAGTTAGCAAGTGTTTCTCAATGGTTCCCTGTCAATCAAAACTGTCTGCAGGAGAAATGGAAAACAGTAGCTCTATCCCATAGAAAGTGTAGCCATTTAGGAGGAAAAAAGAGTTGGGAAAGGGAAATGACCCATGTCATAAAGACAGAAGGTCTCCAAGTCACTTAATTTCTTGCGATTCCAAAAGGACTGTTTTTAAAGTGTAAAAGTGCTTGCTTCTGCATCTGCCCCATGTTGTTAAATAACACTTGTGCAATTAAATAAAAGACCAAGTGTGACCCCAGCCCATTCTGAGAGGCACTTTACATGCTTTCTGAAAACTACGCTGGAAACCAAATGCAGACAATTTCCTTCGTCCTGTAATTTAAGGAAGGCAGAGAGGGAAAGTTGCTCTTGGCCTTCATGGCTACAAGCGCTCTGAAAAGGCGCCTTCAGGGTCCCTTTGCAACAGAATGAACACAAATACAGATGTGCCAACACCCAGGTATGTACCTCTCTCCAAAGACCCCATTCTCAAAACCCTCAAATGATTGAGAACCATGGTCTCCTGACTCCCCTGACACTCTACCTCTGTTCCCGGTTCCTCACATTTGGGTAACAAGAAGATTCAGAATCTCAGGTCGCCAGTGGCTGTTCTGATAACAAGAAACAGGCCCACGTTCCCAGCTGCAGCCTTTCTCGATCAGGTTACCTTGGAAGGTGTATGTTTTCCTATCAAATGCAGTCTCCAGTCTGGACTACAGCTCTCGGGCTTCCCCCTCCAGCCCAGCCCACTGGAACTCGTGATTTTTAGGGTTTCCCTTGAAACCTATCCAGAAACCACAGCCATTAAAAGAACATGAAGGTTTGACACCTCCTGAATTTAGGAATGAGGGGACTCTAGGGGCCAACTCTACAAACTTGCACCTGCTGCTTGATGGCAGAGAAACAAGAGTTCCCCCAGCTAGGGTGAGCTTTAAATTATACTCTATTTATTTAGTGGCTTGTCTCCAAGGATCTCAAAGCATGAGATGAAATAAGATGACGTGTAACTTTCTCACTATCTACCTTCAAGGCTTAAGTTTGCTTTTCCCTTGCTCTGCTTTGATGTGTTTCCCTGTGCAGGCCCCAGCCTGAAGGACAGGCCTTCTCTCTGTGCCCAGGTGGGGCTTCTGTCCTTTCTGAGGCTGTCAGTGGCTTTTAGAGAGTCTCCACGACCTGTTAAATGACACAAATAGAGGGTGGGGGGGAGGGTTGACCCTCCTGAATTCACCTGTTCACGGGCACATCCTTTAAACCAGTTTGACACCCTGTAAGGGCAATTCCCTCTCAGAATGCACCATGCACAGGGCTGTGGTCTTTGCCCTCCAGGTGTTTCCCCATCCTAAATAGGCATATCCGAAGCAGAAAGAACCATTTTCTAGAAAGCTCCTTTCCCTCCGAGTCTACCAAGACTACTTTTGGATTTTTTTCTAACACTGACCTAAACTTGGGCATTCCTCTTCCTTTAACAAGACAAAAATCTTAGCTCTCCCTTCACACACACCCTCCCCCAAGAAATAAATGCTGCTCTGGTTTTTCCAGAGTGAGAACAAACTAAAATTAGAGGGTGGACAAGATGATCTCCAAAGGTGCCCTCCAGCTCCGACACTCGGATTCCCCCTTTAATTACTCCTCAACAGGCGCATTCTTCACATTGTTTCGAACTGACCAGCGACTTCTCTGGGGCTGAAAAGGGTGCATTTTTAGGCAGAGAAACCCAAACTTCCAAGTGGCACCAGCAGCACAATTATTTCAGAAGGCAGGAACTAATCCCAAAGCAGAATCAGGAGACGAAGAGGCCCGCCGGGGAGGAGAGAGGGGAGGGAGGGAGGGAAAGAGGAAGGACTGCACTCTGTGCCCAGTAGAATTGAGACGCTCCCACCCCAGGTAGGTTACAACCGGAGTCTCGGAGTTCAAGTGCATCCAGCCTGCCCTTCCCCCACACGCCCCAAGAGAATGGGAAGTTCAGCCAAGACTCGCGGCACCTGCCTGCAGCGCTAGGCCGGCTGCGCGCGGCGGGCGGCGGGGGAGGGCTGCACTCACCTGGCACACAAAGCCTCCGCACACCTCCGGAGGGAGGAGGCACTCGCAGGTCCGGGGGCCGCGCCGCCTTGCGCGACAACGGGAAATTCCAGCGGCACCAGCGCCCCGAACTTACCCACCCCAGGCGGCATTCTCCCCACCTCCCGCTGGCCCCGGGTCTCCGAGGTGGCGCTGGCTGGGAGCAGGGGCGCCGCGGGCAGGGGAGGGGGGCTCATGGTGGCGGCCGGGCTGGCGGCCGGCCGGTGCCCGGGAGGGAGGTCCCCGGGCGCGGCGGGGATTCACCCACGGGGCGCGGCGCTCGCGTCCCGGTCCCCGGCCTGCCCGCCGCCTCCGCGCTGCCCGCCCGCCCGGAATCGCTTTATGTAAATGAAGCTCAACTCGCAGTTTGCGGCGCGCACCGCCCGGGGAAGGGGGGCGGGCGGGGCGGGGGGCCTTCGGGGATCCACATTACACAGCAACAAAGCGGAAGGTTAATTTGAAACTCGCAGCCCCGCCGCCGCCAGGCTCCCCGGGCAAAGCCTGACATCTACAGTCCTGCCGGGCGCAGGCCGGGCTGCTGGCGGTGGCCGCGCCCGCCCGCGGGGACCCGGGGACCCACACGGGCGCCGGAGGCCCGAGCTCTGGGCCGCGCTCGCTCCGGGCTCCGGCCTCAGGGCAGGCCGGGCCGCACCCGCCCGCTCGGGGACAAGGGGCCCTGGCGGCCCGGCCTGCGCCACCCCGGCGGGAACAAAGCCGGGTCCTCCCGGAGGCGCTGACCCCTCGCTCGTCAAAAGTCAGGGGCCGGCCTAGAATCAGGCGAGAAGAAAGGGACGTGCCCTCGGCCACAAAAAGCAGCCTGGGGCCTCCGAACCGAAGCCATCGGTCTCTGGGCCCTGTCCGCGTCAGAGCCAGGCCACTCTAGCATGGGGACATTAGCCAATGTGGACAGGAATTTATTTGAAACACACACCCATCCTATTAACTGCTTTACAGAACACTTCTGTTTTTCAGCTGCAGAAACTTATAAAAACATCCCTGGCTCTCCATTGAGAATTTAAGGGTAGTTTTTGAACCGTGGGGAGAAAAGAAAATGAGAGTGCTAGGCAAAGAGGAAGAAAAGAAGTGACAAGAAAAGGAGCTGCAGTTGACAATTACATGCTTTAAGGAGACTCGCCTTATAAAGCCACATTATTTCAGAGATGGCAGAGATCATGCCCTTCCCAGGGAGATTCTGCCACCAGGGTCAAAGTTAATGCAGACATCCTAGTTGGTCAAAGCGACTGCTGGACACTTTTATATCTCCCCAAAGTCACCTTTTCCATTCTGATATGCAAAGGCAGCACTATAGAAATCTCACCGGAAGTTCCCTGTCCTCCCCGTCAGAATCCCACCCTCGGCCTGAATCTACTCTGGATGCTCTCAGCACAGAAAAAAGACACCTGTCTTTTCCCTTTCTGAAAACCACCCACCCAGGCTGGCGTTACAGCCTGGAGAGTCTCTTCCTACCGCACAATAATGAACCATGCAAGTGTTAGAAATATAATAAGCTCACCAGGTGAAGAGCAGGATGTATGGAATCGTATTAGCTTTACCCACACACTAACAGGGAGGAAAAGGGATGCTTGTCTGGTGAACACCATGTCCTTGTGCAGAAGGCATTTTGTGCAATATAATTCACGTTCAAATTATGTCAATAACCTGTTGGGTACAGACAACCAACCCCTCTCTACATTTTAGTCCAGAAAAGAAACTGAAAAAAAAAAAAATTTTTTTTTTTTCCCCTGTTAGGGCCCTGGGAGGAAAAAGATTGCCTCTAGGGAATCATGTCCGATTAGGGACAAAGGAGGGCACAAGCCAAATTCAGTCACAGGAGAGGGAGTAGGGATGGGGTGGGGGCGTGGAGAGCCAAAAAGGAAAGTGGAGGAGGAGGAGGATTTTATAAACCAGAGCATGGTCACTGCAGAGCTGCTCGCAGACCGCCTGACCTCGGGCCTAAGAACAGGTGGTGTTTTCAAAACACACTGTTATTTATGTTAGCCACATGAGTCAGGAACACCTTAAAGAAAACCAATTAATAATTTAATTGAAAAAGTGACTATGAATAATACATGAAGGTGATGATGCTAACAATAACGCAAGCAAGGTGGCCCACCGTGCAGAGACATCCCGGAAATCTCTTCAGGAAAATGAAGACTGCAGACCCCTGCTTCTCCCCGGGAAGCAACCCACAGCCCAGCTGATTAAGTTTCAGACAATGAGAACACATTGATACTCACGGAAAATCTTATTTGGCTGTTTGGTCTTAACTTTTATGAATGGGGGACAACCTTGCAATTTGGTGACATCATGAAGTTGGTGGGGCCACAGATAAATACCTTCAATAAAATCAAAGATGGAAAACCCAAAAAACAAGGTCTAAGTAATCTGAGAGGATGGGGAGGTGGTGGCAGAATCCTGAGGGGACCTAGCCCAATTTTGCCACTGTCCTAGGCTGTGGGTGACCAGCCTCCTGCACCTCAGAGGCCAGATAAACAGAACTAAGAATGACCCTGGGTCCATTTTCTTTATCTTAATCCTACAAAAGCTTCACACATGGTGAGGCCTACTCAAGCCTGCCTTTGTTCCCAGGAAAAATTTGACAGGTAAGCCACCGGCGGGTAATGTACGGCCTCTGTACAAATATAAATGTAAGGGACTGCACGCACTGGGATGCTACACCCACTAAAACTTATTTTCACCATTAACAAAAACAAGACGTCTTCAGAGGTAATTTGCAACTTTTGAACTGACATGTGGAAGGAACAGTTTCTCTGAAATACATGCAGCAAATTCTATCCTCCAAGCTCTGAAAAGCTCAGCTCTTCCCAGGGCAGCTGCCTGATGTTAAACCCACGGCCTACCCAGCAGTGACAACCTGACATTCTCATCGCTCCGTCCTGAACACTGTTGACAAATAAACCCACTCTCAGAAGAGGCGATTCTTCCCTCGAAGTTCTCCATACCCAGTCTTGTCTCCTCTGGAAAGCGTAACTGGCAACAGCCAAAAGGATAAATATTTAAAAATAAATCACGGAAGGCGAACCCCTTCTCCACTCCTCCCCTTACCCATTCTCCAAGCCAGAGGCCTGCCCCCTAACGCTTAGCTGGCTGGCAAATTACAATGATCCAACCCAGCCAAACCTGCCCTCCTCTCCCTCCCTCCCCCGCCCCACACAAGCTCTCTCTAATGCTGTATCCTTTCACTTCGGCAAAGGTAAATATGATCTCTGAGCGAAGATCCACTGGATGTCAGCATACTGGCCTCTCTTCACAGCACAACTGGGTTTAGGTAGATTTGTGTGTTCTTCCAGATCCTTCTATTTTTATTAAATTATACATCCACATTGATTTCAAAACTTGTGCTTAAATAATCTGGAGGCTTTAACAAAGAAAATCCTAGCAAAGGGCAAAAAGCCACAAACAAATGTCCCTGAAAGAAATGACACATTTGAATTGTACTCCATGGCCTGAGTTCACCCCATCATTTTGAGGCAGTTTTATTTAAAGGCCTGGTACCCACTAGGTGGCCAGGCCTTCCTGGGATGGTACAGAGGGCGGGATTTGCTCCAAACAGCCCTTGCTCGCTGGCCTACAGAGCCCGTGGAGGCTGAAGCACCAAGGCCTACACACACATTTTGATTCACATTTCTCTGACACAAATCTCGAGGCCTCTGTGTATCACTGCAGTGCTAATTCCATAGATTAATTTTGATGCCCAAATCATAGGCAGAGCGTCATCTAGTTTACTTACCCACCCTTCCAGCTCAGCCCCTAAATCTGTCAATGATACATACAAATGAGTAACCCCCTTTTTTTTTTTTAGAGCCGTGATTCAAGAGTTCCCCCCGAATCATTTTAAGTTGTAAAGCCCAAGTCTGAAGAAAGCAAAAAATACAGAATTTGCCTTAAAACAGCTTTAAACATTAAGAGCTTACATACTGCCCCCCCCCTTTTTTTTAAACAAAAGTATTTCAGAAAGGGCAAAGAGAATTTGCCATGCAAGACTTTTATACCCAAGGGGATTCTTACATTTGTGTTTCTAAACCTTGAAATTGAGAATTTTAATGAAAAGGCAGACAGATGCTTAAGGACAGCATCGCAATCAGGGTCCATACATTATAAGAGAGAGTGATGCGCTTTGTTTGGGGCCAAGGAAAAAAAGAGGTGAACTCCTATTTTGATCCTGGGCCATCCCCAACTGTCTGACACATCCCTTTACACTGGCCTGAAGCAAACCACTGAATTCTTGGAGGGGAAGCAGGTTGGAGGCAGAATAAAGGAAACAGGAAACAGGAGAGGAAAAGAAAGGGGGAGGGGATATTGCCTGTTTACATAAATCCTAGTTTTTTTTTTTTTTAAATCTCAACACAGTATCAATTCCACAGTATATACCAACAGTTCTTCCAGTTATGAGCTTGAACAATCCATTTAATAGATATCAAACACACAACAACCAAGACCAGGTTTTTGTTTTTGTTTTTTAAGGAAGAATTTCATTGAGGTTTGCAATTCTTCCCTATCAATCAGCCACTTCTATGTAGGGGCCAGGAAACTAGAAGATAAACAAAAAAGATGACCCTGTTCATGCTTTCCTCCAAAGGATTCTAGAATCACATTTTCTTATCTTTTCACTGTAGTGCATTTTTGTTCAAAATCTGTGCTAATCTGACTTCAGAGCCCAGAGCTGAAATTTCACATATCCTCCAAGTCAGCCAGTGTTTTAGAATTTGGATTTCTATTGAGGCTGTTCCAATCGCCAGTGAGGCCTACGGTAAAATGTGCTTCATGCTGTTCCGTTTGTCTCTCTGCAGACAAATAGAAACTGTGAAATTTAAAGAATGGATGAAAAAAAATCTAAAACAAAGAGGTTAAAAAAATAGGACAAATGTTTTTGCTTTTGTGTCTCCCTGGAGCAATTGTTTGGGGAAGTCTGCATTGACAATAACCATGAGAAGGCCATCTAAAGGCGATGCGCTCACAAGGGGACTCCTTGCCTGCTGCCTTTGGTCTGGGAGAAAAAGTACCTTAGCTCCGTTCTCCAGGAACAAAAGGCCAGGGCCACAGAAGGGGGGAGAGGTTACGGGGCTTTCACAGGGAGCCAAGTGTCAATGCTGGTTCATTTTTCACCCGTCTTAGTTGGAAAGCAACTCAGGGAACTTCCTAATGACTGCTTTTCCCTCTCTCCCTATTATTTCTAAACCTAAAAGAAGAAAATAATTTTTTTAAAACTTAAAACCCACCATCTTATTAGAGGAAGGCCTTTGGGGCCTACACAGTCAGCTTTTCCTCTTTCCTATGCCCACCCTACCTTTTTTTTTTTTTTTTTTTTTTTTTAAAGAAGGGGTTCCAATCGTAGATCAGATGGAAGCAAGAGACACTGGATGTTATGGTCATTTCTAGTAACACCAGAATAGTCTTTATATTTCCAAAACGACAAGGAATAGGAAAAATAAAAGGAAATGGTGAAGAACAGGATTGAAGAGGGTGCTGGGGGGCTTCAGGGGTAAGGCCTGGAAACAGTTTCTTTTTCTCATAGCATGAGGTCCCTAATGCCAGCTTTGGATTTGCAACTGAACCAAAGTCTCAAAGTCGTCATTACAAGTTTTGTTTTTTTTTTTTTTAAGGTGGGGGGGGGTCCCCAGAGAAGTGGACAATAAGGATGTATTAAAGACAGACAAGGTGTGGCAAGGGTGGGGGTGACACAAAGAAAGGAAACTGGGATGAATCATCACATGCCATGAAAATACCAGGGCAAGTGGACATGGAAGTGTTTAACCAGATTTGAAGCTGGAGGTATCTTCCCCAGCAGGGACAGGTGACCCTCAGCCTTTGAACCTAGACCTGGCAGCTCAACAGCCTATCCCCCTTCCCCAGACAGCCACAGGCTCTGGCTGAGAAGCAAGGTAAGGGGAGGGAGGAGAGGGCCCTGCAAAGAAGCACAATAAACAACTCAAATATGAACGGAAATGACATCAGCAAAGTGAAGGACCTGTTTACTGCAGATCAAAACAAAACAAACTTCCAAACCTTTTGTGTACACAAGATAACTCTATAAAAAGCCTTCCTAAAATGTCAGCAGGGTCCACACATCAGCATCCCAACCAGAAAAGAGATGACAGTTAGCATGGTGTGGGGGGGTGAGGGATGGGCATGATGGGAAGAGATGTGGGGGTGGGGGTGGTCAAACCAGAAGGGGCCAAAAACCCAGTTGCTGTTTCCCCCCTCTGCTAAGCCTTAATATTTATTGGTGTTTATAATGTAAAAGCCATGCTCTGTGTTTCACTTAATACAAGGCCAGACAGTGCTGTCTAATGAGGCAGCATTACAATCAGCTTGTAATACTGAATTTTTAATGCTGCCAAGGATTCTGTTACATAATAATATGAAAAACAGAAGCTGAAAGTGGGCTCCCAGTGACAGGACCTTCGGAGTGCCACAAGCCTGGACTCCCTCCCCTCCGCCCACTCCCACCTTCTGATCTGCAATCAACCCTCCATCCATATGCAGGAGGTCGGTATGGAAACCAAGAGGATCTTAGGAAATCCACATTCTCCATCATCATCATCATTATTACTATTATTATCATTTCTCTAATCCAAAGTTTCATTCTGAGAGTTTGAATTTTAGCTTATCTGGGGTTAAAAGTCTAAAACGAAGAGAAGGGGGCACTGACAAGACAAAGAATTCAGGGAAGGGGAGGGGATGGCTAGTTTTAAGCAAAACAAGTACTTTGGGGAGAAAAATCATAGAAGGAGAAAGAACTAAGGGGGTAAGGGGCTGCAGTCTGCGAACCATATTCATAGTGCGGCACTCAGTTTACATTAATGTAATTTAAAAGCATATATATAGCTGCCGTTGCTCCTCTCTGTAATACCCCAAGACTGTAAATCTATAACCACTGCAATGATTTAGTGATTAAAAACATGATAACATATTGTGTAACTGCAAACCACAGAACCCCTGCCAACTCTCCTCTCAGATAAAGAGAAAAAAAATACAGAAAATGTGTTGCTTGCAGCAATCTTTCTAAATCCAAAAGATTTTAATAAAAGAACCTATACAGTAAATGGATCAGGAAAGGGCCAGTGAATTTTGTGTGAAACCAGCAAAGGGAGGAGAAAAGAAAAGGGGTGGGGGGCAGCTTTATGTGGGATTCTTTTCCTTGTACTAACAAATTAGGACCTAAACATGCCTTTTCTTTTCTCTCTCTTTTTTAATAGTTTGTTGTAACTGGAATAACTGGTCTTGTGCACTGTCTTGCATATTCAAAGCTGCTTTGTAATCGGATCTGGAGACCCAACCTTATTTGCCTGAACTCAATAGGGGTTTTTCTCCCCCTCCTCCCTTGTTTTGTTTTGGATTCAGTATTGTGGGTTTTCTGTTGTTGCTGAGAGCATGGTCTATGCAGGCAGAGGCTCTGGTGCCTTTAAGCTGCTGAGCAAACACCTGAGAGGGGGAGGCACAATTTGTAACATGGCAGGAGGAGCCTAAAATACACACACACACACACACACACACACACACACAAAATAAAATCAAAGCAGCTGTAGGGGTTTTGGCCTCTGAGCAGCTGACCTGACCCTCTTCTGTATATTCTTTTATTTCCCCATTGCAGGATTCCTGCACCTTGGGTCAGATTCGAACTCAATGTGACCCCCAGGAGAAGGCAGTCACAGAGTCCTGGAAAACAGCTCCATATTTAATGGGGGGCTGGGGGGCTAACTGCATACCATTCAGGCTCCCCCAGTGTAGACACCCACACAGTGTGTACACACACACATCTGTCAGAACTGCTTAGGCCATAAGGACCAGCTTCAGCCGGCTTTCACAGCCCACACCACTGAGAGTCTAAACTCTCTTTGCACACCCTCACCACAATAAAATCTTCATGCCTACAACTCTACCCATGAACACACACATGCACAGACGAACACTCCTCCAGAGACTTTATGTTTAAAAAGTCCACAGATCTGAATCGCCTCCTCTCTGGACCAGAGCAGGGCAGTTTGTTCAGAGAAATCAATAGGAAAGAGCATTTGCAAATATTTATATAAGCCCTGTGCGTTTCAGCATTAAGTAATTAAAAACTAAAACCCAGGGCAGGGGAAGGGAGGAGACACACGGAGGAAGGCTGCTGGCCTCCAGTGGGTTTTCCTGCCCACACCTCATCTCCCCAAACCGCAATCCTTTCAAAACTGACTCCATGTACACTTTTTACCAAATCCTGTTGTGCACCATTTGCTAGACTATTTCAAAATCATCTCCAAATATGGATTCACCTCCCACCAGGCTTTCAAGACAAACTGTAACTGTCTGTATTCTCACACACACAGCAACTCTTACTTTTGACATTGCTTCCATCTCAAGTATATTACTCTCTTATATTCCTATCTCTAATTTACTTCCAACAGTAAAAGAAACCTAACATCATAACACAAGAAGAGGGCCTCTGAAGGAGTAATTCCATAAGCAAATCCACACCCCTCAGAGACCCCCCAATACTTCCCACCATTCTCAAACTCATAGGGTACCTACACTTTGGGGGTTCAGCATCCGAAACCCCCACATGTGAACACATATTCTCTCTCTCTCTCACACACACACACACACACACACACACACACACACACTGGATGGGGGGCAGACTTCAGCAAAGTGAAGGAGTTTTTAAATGATCTACCAT
Organism: Sciurus carolinensis; assembly: GCF_902686445.1. NCBI lineage: Eukaryota > Metazoa > Chordata > Mammalia > Rodentia > Sciuridae > Sciurus > Sciurus carolinensis. Next base: position 14,328,321 of record NC_062228.1, read on the forward strand.
GGAATGGACTTCCCCTATATTGTTCTGGAAGGCTGGGCAGTAAATTCTGGTTGTTCTGCTTCTAAATCTGCTCAGAGAAGCAGAGCAAGGCACTGGAGCACCCACACTGCAGATATTGTAGAAATTTACAGTAAATGTAGGTACACGATTGCAGCACGCTGCCCTATTGATTATGCAGATTGTGATCAATCTCCCCTCTCCCGTTTCCCAAGCTTCTTTCCAAGGACCTCCAAATAAGTTGATCTGTAACTAGCCATTCAACAAACTAAGGAGTGAAAAGTATTTTTTTTAAAAAAATATATAATAAAGCCTAAATTGTACCCACTGAAAGGGTTCAAGTCTTTTTTAATTCCAAGGTGAATTTATGTTCTATAATTTGCATTACAGCCAAGCGATCACCGTATGTCATATTCTTCAAAGGTACTTAACAAACCCCCTTTTAAAAGTCAGTAGAACTGGAGGCCAGAAAAAGGCAATCAGCCTCCTCCTTCCACACAGTCCTTAGATCAAGTTTCAATAATTGAGACCAATAAAAATTGTCATATTTACCCTACTTCAAAGAGACGAGGGAAAAAAGTTAAGAGTGGGTGATTTTCGAAAGCACTTGTAATCAAAGAATTTGCCATAGTGGAAGGAATTGCACATTTGACAAAAGTCAGATTCTAAGCAACAGATTAATTCACAAAGTGAAATACAGATATATAGATATATATATATTTTTAATAGCTGCACAAAAAGCCTACAAGTACTGAGTCCATACACAATTTAAACACATTGCATGAAATAAACTCAGATATACTCTCCAATAGATATGCAAAATGTGTACATTAAAATGCATAATGCAAAATTCAGGAACGTGGTTTTTGCATCTAGTAGAGCCAGGCGAGGGGTGAGAGCGGAGAACCGAACGTAAACAATCCCAGATTCGCGTGAGCAAGGGGAAAAAAAAAAAAAAAAAAGAAAGAAAAAAAAAGAATCCTCTGATCCGACGTCTCTCAACTCAGCTGGTCGGGAAAGGCCAGCCAGGCTAACTCTGGCCCTGGCCGGCGGCGCAGCCCGGAGCCCCCGGGAGCCCCTAGTGTCCAGGGCAGAGCCCCCTCTAGGCGCTCGCGGCGCTGCCAGTGGGGCAGGGCGCAGAGCGCTCAGGTAGAGGATGGCGCGGCCGCCTCGCCCCCTCGCCCCCTCCCGGACCCGGAGCTGCGATCCGGCTCCCGCGTCCCCGGCAAGTCGAGCCCTGGCGCGGAAGGCACCGGCCGGCAGTGGCAGCGACGGCGGCGGCGGCAGCAGCAGTGGCGGCGGCGGCTGCTGCTCCTGCTGCTGCTGCTGCTGCTGCTGCTGCTGCTGCTCCGGGCCGGGTGCGCGCCCTGCGCGGCGGTTCAGTCCGGGGCTCCGGCACCGCCCGGGGTGGGGCAAAGTTGGGGGCCGGGAGCGGCGGGGGCGGGGGCGGTCGGCACCGCGGACCCCCCCGCCGGCCGCCGCCTTTGTCTCGACGCGGGGACCCCGGTCGCCCTCCCGCCCTCGGCCCGCGCCCCGGCCGGCCCTGCCCGGCGGCGCCTCCAAACTCGCCGCGCGGGCCTCGCCCCGGGCGCCTCCACCCTCCCGGGGGTCGCTGGCGGCGGCGGCGGCGCGGGGGCCTGGGAGGAGGGGGCGGCCCGGGCTCCGCGGCGGCGGCGGCGGCGGCGGCGCGGGAGGAGGAGGAAGAAGAAAAAGAAAGAGAAAGTTTGGCGCAGGGGGAAGGCGAGCGGGACGCAGCGAGCGAGCAGGGCGCGGGCGCGGGGAGCGCGGGCGGCGGCGGCCGGGCGAGGGAGCCGGGAGGGGGCAGGACGAGCCCCATGCAAAGCAGCCCGGGCGCCCCGAGGAGCCCCGCGTCCGGGCGGTGGCGGCGGGAGGAGGAGGAGGAGCAGGCGGCGGCGGCGGCGGCGGCGGCGGCGGCGGGAAAAAAAAAAAAAAAAAAAAAAAAAAGAGGGAAAAGTTGCCACTTACGCGGTTGCTTCTCCGGCGGCGGCGGCTGCAGCGGCGCTGCTGGCGACGGCGGCGGCGGCGGGAGCTGGCGGCGCTTTTAATCCCGAAAAGAGGCGCTCGGGCCGCGGAGCCCATCAAGGCAGCAGCGGCGGCTGGCGGGGGTCGGCGGCGGCGGAGGACGCGCTGCTGGCGGCGGCGGCGGCGGCGGCGGCGGAGCTGGAGCGCGCTCGGCGGAGCCCGGGGCGGGAGGCGGCCGCAGCCGGGGAGCCGGAGCCGCCGCCGCCGCTGCCGCCGAGCAGCATGGTTGGCGGGGAGTTTACAGCCCCCGGAGCGGGCAGGGGCCACGGAGGAGAAGCGGCGGCGGCGGCGGCAGCGGCTCTAGGCTGTAATTGGGATGCAAAGCAGGCGGCGGCGGCGGCGGCGGCTGCGGCCGGGAGGAGGAGGAGGAGGAGGCGGCGGCGGTGGCGGCTGCAGCGGTCGGAGGGGACGCGCTGGAAGTGGGAGCTGATGAGTGAAAAGAAAAAAAAGTCTTTGGATCTTTATTCTGCTAATTAGTTTCCTGCAAAAAATGGCTGTGATTAATTCAGTGCGCATGTGCTTCATTACCCAGGCACGACGGGAAGGGCTAATTAGCCACCTTCTGGATCAATAAGATTCAGCAAAAAAGAAAAGGGGGAGGTGGAGGGAGGCAGAGGGGAGGAAGGGAGGAAAAAAAAAAAAAAAACCAGGGGAAAGTGATGAGCAGGGCAAGGAGAGCAGGAAGAGAGGATGGGAGAAGAGCCTAGGAAGAGGGAGAGAGGCACCAAAAGTTTATGCATGTATTAAAAACACATACACACACGACACGCGCGCACACACACACACACACACACACACACCCCGAGAAGTGAAATGCAGAGAAGCAACAATAGGGACCTGGCTAAGATTTTTTTTTTTTTAAGAATTTTTTCCTTTCCTTTCTTTTTTCTTTTTTTTTTTCTTTCTCTTTTCCTTCTTGTAATTTCCTGTCTCCTTTTTTCTTTTTCTTTTTTTTTAAGCAAATGCAACAATACTTAAATTAATAGGAAAAGAACATCTTCAAAGAAGAGGGGGGTGGGCAATAATGGAGTGGGACAGCTTAAAGCAGAGGTTTAAGTGAAAGACCAGAGGCTTAGAATAGAGACCACTTTAAATTGCAAATCTGAGATTTCTGAACGGAGGAAAATTACCTCCCCCCAAAGCAGAGGACGAATGAAGAAAATATGGAAGAAACTTTAACACATACCACAGACTAGAAAAAAATATAATATGTTAATTTTCTCTTCCGAAATAAGACGCAATCAATCTTCTCTGGTTCTTTAGAAGAAGAGGGAAAGAGGGTCGAATGGGATGATGATTAGAAGAAATAAAAGGGGAAAGTGAATCAGAACTTAAAGGGGGGCTACTTTAGAAAAGACAAGAAAAGGAAAAGTTGCATTTAGAAACAAGTCCAACTTTCTACCTTTCTGGACTTCAGAAAAAAGTAAAATCAATATTTTCGTGTAAAACCTGGAAAGCAGATGTTTTCAAAACACAGGAAGCTATTTTGCCATCAAAAGCAGGGATGTAATAAAGGCAGTGAAAAATAATTTCAGACTAAATTTGTAAGAAAGAAAGCCAATATATTTAAATAGCGAGGAAAGGTCTAGTGTGTAGAAAGAGGGGAAATTACATACCCCTTCCCTAATGCCAAAAAAAAAAGTCTTACAGCTACCTCCAAGAGTTTGGAACAGAGTCTCAAAGCCAAAGGGTTTGAAATGAGAGGATGGATTTCAGATAAAGACTAGGAGCGGTACATCCCACCAGAGCCCAAAGGAGATCCCTGGAATCAAAGACAGCAGCCAGGGACCCTGCTACTGTACCGATTCTCAGTACATCAAAGCCATCACTTAGGCTGGTGCACGGTACCTCCAAAAAGCAAGCAAACAAATGCAGGAAGAACAAGAGTCAGCCTCTCTCTCTCCCTCTCTCTCTCTCTCTCTCTCTCTCTCTCTCTCTCTCTCTCCCCCCCCCCCACTTTCAAATCCTAGTCTCAGCGTCATTGCTACAGCAATAGATTTTTTTAATGACAAGTATGTATTTATGTAAGTTCTAAATATGAACTAGTACCATTGAAATTACAATGTCTGGAATAAAATAAAATGCAATCTGCACTTTAAGTGATCTGTAAACAAATGTAAAAACAACATTTATGTTTTTGAAGGCATTAGTAAACCCTGTAACATCAGGTAGAGAGGATGGATGCGCTAAAACTTAATTTTCTTGGGAAATTTTTTTTTTTTTTTTTTTGCCCCAGCCTACCAAGATTACTTATCTGAGAAGGAATTTGGGCACTAATCAGGAAATCTGTTTGATTAGAAAGTAATTCTTCATTTTGAGAGCTTTCCCAATGCTCTTAAGAGCATGAAGCTTCTTAGTCAAGACTAGGGGAGAAAACCGGTTTGGGATTTTGCAGTTACCTCATCTAATCCTTCTGAATTCACTCTGAGGATAATGCTGTTTTATTTAAGGGCGGGTGATGGGGGGAGGAAAATACACTTAGAAAAATCGGGGGTTTCCTCTCCATGAGACAAATCTGGGTTGCCATTCAAACTTTTCCTGGCTGCTTTTCCATGCGGGACAGCTGATCAATAAAGCCAAGTCCAGCCTGGCTTGCTACAGGTTTCACCAGTCAGTGCTTGCAAAACCTTTGTCATTTTCTAAAAATAAAAAAGCTAAAAGTTATTGTAGAAGAAGGGGCTTTTTTTTGTCCCCTGCACAATGTGTCTTTTGTGAGGTTAATGCCATTCTAGGCTCTCGATAGCCCTGGACAATGGGAACCCTCCAGGAGCTTGCAAAGACTCTGGCTTTTTTCTTTCTTGCCTTTTTTTTTTTTTTTTTTTTTTTTAAGGGAAGGATGAAACATTCCTGCAGTCCAAATACAACCTCTACTTTGATTAAATAAATATTTATCTTTATTGTAGCCATTGTATATTTTTACCTTCAGTTTGTCTGGTTTTTGATTATTAATTAATATTTTTCATTGGCAACAGTTAATCTCTTTTTTTTTCCCTTTCAGTTCAAAGTACAGGTCAGTGTAAAATGTAACTGACTGAAGGAAGACTGGTAAATTCTGAATTTTTCCATAATACATCAGGTAAGGAAAATTGTTCAGACCCTCAGGAGTATATTTGTTCCTATTTATCTGTCTTCACAAATCTTTATAAATCTATTAGTCTATTCTTTAAAAATGCAGCAGAATTAAATTTCTCCTTGTAGATCTTGAAAAAAATCACTTAAATACTATGTATTTATTTTCTTTTAAAATATAAATAGTAGTAGAAGTGAACTTGTCGCTTGTTTCTTCTATGAAACAGTGCGGAGGAAGTCAATATCTTCATGGTATAAGCTATTTGGGGGAAATTCTGGATATAAACGTATTTCATGTTGCAATATAAGAAAATGTCAGCTTAATCTGGTAAATACTTATGCTAATTTTACTGAGTGAATTCGTTACAAGGAGGAGAGGTACCAAGCTTGTATGATTGAATAATGCTTAGACGATAATCCAGCATCTATATGGATTATTTTATGTACAAAATGGGGGGAAAAGGAGCCAAGAAATTCAGAATCTAAATCCTTCACTTAGCTGGCAAGAGGGCAGAAATTTTAGACCAACCTGTTTTTAAGACATCTACAATGGGGAGGGAAAAATGGAATGTAGGCTAAATATTGCATTGATGTATTGCATTGATGTATACATTTCCCTGCCTCTCGCTCAAGTGGATGGATATATATATATATATATATATGTATGTATATGTATATATCCACACACAACGATATATGCATAAAGGGGTACATAAATATACATTTGAATGACTTCAGATGTCTTTGCATCTTGTGTGTGTGAAAATATGTGTGCACACAAATATACAAGGTATTCATAAATGCAGGTACTGTACAGGGCTATGCGTTTGCTCTCTCGCTGGGGGTTTGTGTTTCCAGATCTGTTTGGGGCCACTTCTTATGCAAACATAACATAGAAATATTGGTTTAATGATGAAGACATAGATGATGAATTTGAGTAAAAATCTCCCCTGCAATTTTCAGAATATGGGTGGCAATGTGAGCAGCTTTTATTTGGTCCAAGGACTTAAGATGCCATGGGCCAGTTTTAAGGGGGAAGGAAGGTGAAGGGGGTGTTAGGAGTTCACACTTCGAAAGAGCCTAGCTCTGGGCCCTAGGTTTTCTTCTACAGGGGATTTGGGGACATAGAAACATAAAGGAGGGGGAAGAAACAAGAAAATCCCGTGTGGAGACAGGGGAGGTTTGAAAGGACGCCTCTGTACAACTCTAGAGCTGGATCTAAGAGAAGGGCTGGAGGGTGGAGAATGTGCGGGTCCTTTTTTGAATGCGTATTGTTATTCTAAGTCTATTGTATGTACGTGTTCCTGTCCTTTCATTTGCCACGACAACATATGGATTCCATAAATGCAGACATGCCGAAGTGCATCTGTCTGGGTAGTTAACACGATCCAAACATCCCTCCTCGTTCCGCTAACTCGGGCTCTTCCTTGGGCTCCCCAGCAGTGCTCTGGGCCGGCCGGCCGGTGCCCCAGGCTCGCAGCACCCCACCGTTTCGCCCTTTTGTGGTCTCTGCACGGGATCCGAGGTGCCGCGCCGAGGAGGCTGGCTACTCGCAGTGCCGCGGTCAGAGGCGCCGCCAGCGCTGGCCTCTGAGCGCACGGGGAGGAAGGGGTTAAGTTGCCCGAGCCGGGCGAAGGGGCTGTGCTCATCCCGGAGTGAGGTGCAGCCACCGGCAGCTGTGATTTAGGGGTCAAGTCCGAGATCACCTTTCTCCTGCCTCTGGAAATGGCAGAAGATGAGGTAGGGAGGGAGAAACAGGAGTGAGCAGCAGCCAGGCGCAGCACGTGGCGCTCCAGTCATCCAAACCCCCCACCCCCATCCCGTGTCCCAGCCCACCCCTTGACCCCCAGACAAATCAGTTCCCTTTGCTCCTAAGGGTGTGGGGTGCGGTTCCTCTGAGTGTCCGGAATTACTCCATTAACGGCTCTGTCCTATGGTTAAACCGATGCGCCCGACCCTCAACCACCAAATCAGAAAGTTTGCTCTCAATGCGTTAGGGAGTGAGCAGCAGGGGGTGTGTAAAAATTGTCCCCCATTTGCAAGAAACAGGAGTGCCCCTATCAGGAGGAGGAAGTTCGGATGTGGATGCTAGCCCCTCATCCCCCTGAGCTGACATACACAGTGGTGCCCATTACATGCAGCTTCTTGCTTTTGTGCTTACATTCTCCGTCAAGAACTTTCTCTCCCCCAACTAAGGCAGGCTGGAAAATACTTTTGTCAAAATATTTTTCATGCCTGAAAGATAACCAAAAACCAAATTCAGATTTGTTTCTGAGGTGTTTCACTGAAAAAGAGCAAAGTGTCTGAAGTTCTTTTTTGTCTTGTTGGTAGTGTTGGAAGAGCTAGGTTGTGGGTCTCAACACCCAGGTGGTGTCCTGGGGGCCCTGGGGGCACACAGGTGTTCACAATAGGGACTTTCAATGAGAATGAGCTTCCCAGATCCACCCCCATGTCTGGGCATTGAGGACAAGAGCAGCTCTTTTGGAAAGTTACTCCAAGGGGAAAAAAAAAAAAAGACTTTTTGGTGGGAAAAGAATTGGCTTGAAATGATAGGAAAGGGGAAACTAAATTCTTGGGGGACAGGAGGCAGGTGGGGAGTGCATAGAGAAGGTAGGTAGATGAGTGAGGAGGTCCAAAGATGGGGCGTGTAGGGAGCCTGCAGGGCAGCTCCCCTGATGCTCCCACTAGCTACCAGGGTGAGGGCGAATCACCCCATTCAGTCTCTGTATCCAGGACCAAGAGCAGACCAGCTGGTCCAGAAAGCAGCTGAGGTTTGTCTTTCTAGCCCGGCTGCCCCTAACCCTGCCAGAGCCTCCAACCCGCAGAAATCAAACCAAATTGGCCGCTCCAATCTAGAGAGGTTTCATCCCTGGGGCAAGGGGGAGGGAACAAGCTTTTTTTTTTTTTTTTTTTTTTTTTTTTTTTTTTTCCCTCTCTTCTGCTTTTTCTTCTTTTGAACTCCCGATTCAAAAGAGACCACAACCTACTCTTGAGTGTCATCCCCAGTACATGGATTGTGGGTATGTTTCATTCTTTCTTTCTTTTTTTCCTATTTCTCAGAAGTAAACCCTTTAAAGAATTAGCCCCAAACTTGGAGCGACTGGTCCTTGAAAGAGATCCAAATGATAAAGCCTGTCCTTCATTTCCAATACATAGCACGTTGTGAAAATGCAGGGCAATTAGTCAGTTCCCAGGTTTGAGTTAGATTCCCAGCTTCCTTGGTTCCTTTGCAATGGAAATCTGAAATCCAACCTGGGGGCAGGAGAGCCTGTAGCTCTCCCAGGTTCTGCACCGCCGGTATCACGTGCTAGCGCTGGCTTGCCTTTCGGTGACCTGGTACTAGAAGTTTGCACCACATCTGAAGCCTGGGGCTGGCGAAGAAGAGAAAGAACTAACCTCATCACAACGCAATAAAGTGAACAACTGGAGGGCAAGAGCCCCTTGGTCCTGCTACGTTCGCCTTAGGGATTTCCAAGAGCATAACTTGGGGGAAATGATCGAGGCTTCTTGCTTGCCAGCTGAAGGCAGAAAAAAGGGAGCCCGGTGAAGCGCGGGGAGCCGTCTGGGGGAGCAGGGCCGTGAGCGGACAACAGAGACCTGGCTCCCATTTGCGCATAGCCCGCCAGGGCCCGCCTGGGGAGATGGAGCCCACGGTGGCACGTGCATTGTTGACACGCAGACACGCAGGCGTGCGCTAATGGAGGGATGCGCGGCTGAGCAACCCGCCCCCCCATGCCTGCATTTCTTGCAGGCATGACTTGTTTAATGGCCAGGGAATTGAGTGCCTCATCCTCATCCCCCCTTCTTTTTTTTTTTTTTTTTTTTTTTTTCTAAGAGATGTAAAAAGGAACCTATACAGCCTACATATTCTGAAGAAACGTGAATTTTTTTTCTTGAAAAATACCTAGTGCCATAATATTTCTGATTTAAGGGGAGAGAGAAATCTTTGAAGTGAAGGAAATCAGTGGGGGACGAACTAGCTTTTCCTGATTTTTTGTGCTTCTCCTCAAAGCCAGTAATGGGATTTAAAATGAGAGATCCCCAGTTCCCGTCCTCCCTCCCATTCCATTTGGCTCTCTTTGCCCCAGAAAACCTCTGCGGTAACTGACTGCACGTCTAAGGGGACGGTTTAAAGAGAATCAAGGTTTGGGGAGCGCATCAACTTTCTTTCCCTTTTACAAATAAAGTTGAAAAAAATTTTTTTCCAAGGACAATTTAAGCAACAAACGACATCGAACAGATATTTTTCCAAAGCAAAAATCTTCTGATTCGTTTGTTTCCCGTTCTTAGAAATAGAGAAAAATGCGAATCCAATCTTCCCGCTCGCGGCTGCCACGAAATTTGGGGTCCGCGTTTGGTTGAGGCTGGTGGGTCGAGGGCAGGGCGTGACCCAGCGATCCCAGAGGAGCACAGGGCGCGCCAGGCCCGGGGCACCAGGGCTGGGGCTCCGGTTAGCCGCACTCCCCGCCAGGAGGCCGTCTGGCCCAGCCAGTGTCAAAGCAGCGGGCAGGGCACTGGCCCCCTGTGGGCTCGGGGCGCGCCCTTGCAGCCACCTCCCTGTTAAATTCCAGAGCTCAGCAGGGCAGTAGGGACATTCGACGCCAGTTTCCTGTGGCCCGGGCATAGGACGCACCCTTTTCGCGTCTTCTCTCCCGCCCCCCTGGAGGCACCGCTGCACTTCTCCCCTGCCGGTCCCCAAGAACCGTAGCCCGGAGAATCCCGGCAGTTTCCCGAGGTGCTGATCCCAGTTCACAGAGCCAGCGCGCGCCTCCCTGATGTCTGGCACACCCAGCCCCATTTCGGGAACCTTTTTGTCCCGCTGGCTCGGGCTCAGGGGAGGAAGCCAGGGCGCTCTGGCCCCTGGAGACAGCGACTGGGACGCTAAGACCGTCGCAGAGCCGCTACCCTGGGACCCTGGCGCCCCTTGCAGGTGCGCGCAAGGCATGGCTCCGCCGCCCTTCGACTGGGCGGGGAAACGCTCCCTGCGGAACAATTGGGTCACCTCATCGCTCCCCAGCGGGGCCCCAGGAAAACCACTAGGCCAGGGACCAGGCCCCAGCAGAGCCTGGGAAGGAGAGGGCGCGGCCGCGGCCGCAGCTCCTGCCCCCCGCCTGCGCCGCCCGGACGCAGCGCCCTACTCCCGGTCACCCCGACTCCCCAGCGGGGCCCTTCGCGTCCCACGGCTTCCCACCACTCCGCCGCCGTCAGTCCAGCCTCACAAGTGTCCATCCCGCGCTCCGGGAGTGGGGCGCTGATGGGAGGAAGCCAGGACGCGGGCCCTGAACCCGACTGCAGGAGGAGCTGGGCGGGAGTCCCAGGCGGCCCCTCCCGGTCGAGGGCTGGGGACAGAGGCAGTTTCTGTCCCCCTCAGTCCCGAGCAGAGCAGGGAGTGGAAAACCCCAGGGGCCCTGTTCTCCACTGAGGCCGACCAGAAACCCGACTGGCCAAGGAGGTGGGAGTGGATGTTTAGGTTAGCGAAAGGCCAGCTCGAGGGGTTCCTGTGTCTGCACATCTCCCTCCCTCTCATTTTGTCTGGTAAGAAAAAGGAGAGCAGGCGGATTTGTGCCGACCCCTCTTTCCGCAGTCTGGGAACGCTGCCGCGGGAAGAATCGCTCCCAACGACACTTAAGGCCCGACACTTGAATGCTAAAGGTTAAACTTACAGCCTGCAGGGAAGGGCTTCTTGCCAACTGGAGTAGTGGTGCGAGCTGCCACAGGTCCTCTGCCACCTCACCCTGGCCCCCTGCAGGTACAGCCAATGTCGAGGCTTTTGGTGTTTGTGTACTTCAGAGACAAGAGCCCTGAGTCCTGCGGTGCTGGCTCTTCCCTGCCCCCCACCTCTGGGATTCTCTCCTGCCTGGTCTCCCTCATTATGTTGCCTGTGGCTGTTTGTGCCTCAGTTTACTCTTGGGATCCCTGTACGCCTGGTGGGCTCCAACTCGTACCTGCTGAGGAGTTGGAAGGAATCCTCCTTTGCAACAGAGATGCAAGGAAGGCTCCCGCCCTGCAAGCTCTGGGAAGAGCTGATGTCCTTTTGCTCTGGGTACTTGGTAGCCCCTGAAGCTAGTCACAGGTAAGACCATAGCCATAACAGTGAATTTAGTGCTCAGTCTTGGAGGGGACTGTAGGGAGACACTGGCTGAGAGGGGACAGGAGGGGGGCAGTTTTTAGGTGGGAAGCTTCTCCGAAATGAATAGCCATGGGGGTGTCTATCCCAGGGATCCTGTGCTGGGAACCTAGGATGAAGGGCACTTGTTCCCCTTCCCTCTGGATCCCCCGCCCACCCACCACACAATAACGGTGAGATTCAATTCAGCATCCTTAAAAAGATATTCCAGAAGGGTTTGTTCTCAGGAACCAGGCAAGGTGCCCATAATCTCTCCCCCTCCCTGAAGACCCCACATTTGTTGAACACCTACTATGTTTTTGCTCCCTGCTAGGCATTTTACATGTAATTATAGTCAATTCTCCCAGCAGCAATGGGAGATACCATTGCTAATGATACCATTAGTCCCACTTCATAAAAGAGGAATATCACACCCAGAGAGGTTAAGTTGTTCACTTAAAGTCACACAGCATTTAGGAGGCTCAACTTGAATTGGAACCCAGATCTGTCAGGCTTTACAGCTCTTTCTATTATACCCATGCCTGTTGTCAAGGTCCGGAGAACCAGGGAACCAAGGGAAGAGAAGCAATAGTGCAGATGGGCTGAGGGGAGGGAAAGGAAAATATTCTGGGGAGGGTTGTTTGGGGTTTGTATGGTTTTAGGGCAACATTCATGGCTAGGAGACAAGTCACTGACCATAATGGAGGAGGGTCATTAAAAGAAAAAAGCAAGAAAATATAACAACATGCACAAAACCCCAGGATGACAGCAATATAGGTTAAGCCCTGAAATGATCGCCAGTGTACCCTGGGTTTGGGGTCTGGATTACTCATAGCCAGAACCCTCTACGGGGGCCCTTCTTGTTTTCTTTGCAAATTTTCTTACTCTGTCTGAAGCTGACAAGGTCCTTACTTCTGTGAGTCAGCAGGGCTCACAGGAAGGGATGATCAGATGACCAATCAGTCATGAAAAAATATTAGGAAATCCAGTAAACTGGAAATTAGAGAGGGTAGGGACATTCAAATGGCAGGCCTCTTGGGCACGTCGGTGCTTGGTTGTGCAGGCCCTAAGAGAGGGAAGGGCATGTGTAGCAGCAGGCCCACAGCCCCTTGGAACAAAAATGCCTTCTTTGCCCAAACTGAGGTTTGGCTGTCAGAGACTCTTCTGCCAACTCCAGCCTCACGTGCACCACCAGGCCTGACCACCCCTGTGGGTGATTCTGCAGACTCCAGTGGGACAGGCTGGTCTCCCTTCACTTCACAGTGGTTTGACTCTGAAGCTGCACAAGAGTGTGTGTGTGTGTGTGTGTGTGTGTGTGTGTGTGTGTGTCACTGGGCAGGACTGGCCAGGCCTGCGTGGAGGGGTTGCTGGAAGCCTTGTTAAGGAAGTACTTCTGACTAGGCAACCCAATTACATAATGGTGCAAAAATAACTCTGGGCTGGGAGTTGTGTCAGAGTGACGTATGTTGTTAACAGAGAGAAGTATCAAATATCTATCTTTTAACTTGAGGGCTGAAAGTACACTTGTATACTCTGATTAGACCCCAATCTTCTCCCCTTTCCCATAGAGGAAGCTAGTGGGGAGTGGGGTAGGCAGAGCAGTTTGCAAGGATGCTCCCCCTTTTGCTCCAAGGTGCAACGAAAACTGACTGTTCAATTCAGCTGTATTCTGCCGGCTCCCGAGTCCATCTATAGACATGGATGCCCAAATGGGTTTTGCATTGCTGCCTGTTATAAACTGATCAGGGGAGGTTGAGGAAAAGAAAGGAGGGGAGAGAATAAGAAATGAGAGAAAAACAGAGTGAAAGTTTTGAGGAGGGGTCAGTTATCTTATTACATCTTATATAGCAAGGCTAGAAGAGTTTCCCTGGGACCGTCCCAGATTTGCAACTGCATCTAAGGAAGACTCCCACTCTTGGAAAACAGAAAAAGTTGGTCATCTACCTTTCACAGGTTTGTGTGGGTTTCTTTTTTGTTTGTTTTAACCAGGGATTGAATTCAGGGGTGCTTAACCACTGAACCACATCCCCAGCTTGTTTTTTTTAATTTCTTTTGAGACAGGGTCTCACTAAATTGCTTAGGGCCTCACTAAGTTACTGAGGCTGGCTTTGTACTTGTGATTCTCCTGCCTCAGCCTCCTGAGCCACTGGGATTACAAGCATGTGCCACTGTGCCTGTTACTTCTCACAGGTTTTAGCTAAATTTCTACGAGGACAGAAAATTATGACCAAAATAGGATGCATCCTTTCAAGTCAAAATTATTCAAAGTTTGGCCTAAATGAGCTATTTCATCTAGATATAAAGGCCCTATTTCCAGGAAGTTGAAGAAAGAGCCATATATTCTTCCTCCACCCCCATCACCATTTTGAGCCCTAAAGCTTTCCAGGTGGGAAAATTACCTGCTCCAACAACTTTGCTTTTCAAATAAAGTTTCCAGATGTGCCTTTCCCATTTTAAAATGCCCTGAACTCCTGCTATGTTTTGCTTGGGGACCCTTATCTGTTTTTTATTTATTTTTTAATTTGGGGTACTGAGGACTGAACCCAGGGCACTCTACTACTGAGATACATTCCCAGCCCTTTTTTATTTTGGGACACCGTCTCACCAGGTTGCTGAGGCTGGTTTGGAACTTATGATCTTACTGCCTCAGCTTTCCCAGTAGCTGGGATTGCAGGTATGTACCACCATGCCACCTGACCCTTTTCTATTATTATTATTATTATTATTATTATTATTATTATTATTGGTACTGGGGTTGAACTCAAGGGCACTCGACCACTGAGCCACATCCCCAGCCCTATTTTGTATTTTATTTATAGACAGGGTCTCACTGAGTTGCTCAGTGCCTTGCTTTTGCTGAGGCTGGCTTTGAACTCTTGATCCTCCTACCTCAGCCTCCCAAGCCACTTGGATTACAGGTGTGCACCACGGTGCCCGGCTACCCTTTTTTAATTTTAAAGAACTCTGCTTAAGAGACATTGTAACTTGTCTTGTTCTTTCTTCTCTTTCACTGCTTGGTCCCTCTATGTGACACCAGTTACCTACTGAACTGTATCAAACTCCTTTACTATGTTCTCCTTGAGGCAATTAGCATTTTCTGTTTCCTGGGATTGATAAAACAGCATCTGATCTTTTCGTTGTAAATTTGAACCTTCCAGAACATCCTTAATCTAGATCCATCTGACCCCCTTACCAGAGAGACTGCAGGATAAGCAATCCTAGGCCCAAGACCCTTGCAGCCTAGTCGTTCTCCCCACCCCAGCCCTTTCTCCTCTTCCTCCTCCTCCCCTCCACCTTCTGGGGATTGCACCTGCTAGGTAAGCACTCCACCCCTCAGCCAAATCTCCAGTCCCTCTGTCCTTTTTTAAGAAATCAAAATGTCTTCAACCTCCTTAAGCTAATTATAAAAGCAAATAGCTTTTCCTCACGGAGTCATATTCCCTCACTTGTCAAAAGGCAGTTCCACTCAGAGACCACCATGTGCCCCACGGGGGGAACCTGCTTGTTCAGGACACAGCAGAAAGGAAAGGGTGAAGCCGTGTCCTCCCGCCTGGCCCAGCAGGCGCTGCCTTTATGGAGTCTATTTCCAGTCTGTTTACCTGGCAGGGACCACGTGACGAACCCAGAAGGAAATGCTGACATCATTGTCTCTCACACACGTGTGCGGCCTGCCGCCCCTCCCCCGCGCCCACGCCTCCACCACTTCTTTCTGCCGCTTTCTGTGGCCACTTGCCTTTGTTTTCCTTTTCCCTCCCAGGCCGGCTCAAGAGACCATCCTGACACCACACACACACACACACACACACACACACACACACACACACACACACACACACACACACACACGGGGGGGGGGCAGGCGGGCTTGTTTCCTTTTCCTTCTCCAACAAACCTTTCTTCCTCTTTCCAACTCTCAGATCTGTGGCCATTGAGTCTTCACTCGGTGTTTTTTTTTTGTTTTTTTAACATACTTCCTCTTTTCTCTTTTTCTATAAATTTAAGATTTCTAATTAAAAAAAAAAAAAATCTGGATGACCCAGAAAATGTTCCAGACCTGGGGGAGGAGGGGAGGGCAAAGCAAGGCTGCTGGGTCCAGCCGCTCAATTTCCTGCTCCAGTGGCCTTCAAGATGCAGGGGCTGGGGGCTTGGTCATATGTGCCCTATTTGTTTATGTGCAGCCTTTCCTCTTCTAGACATTGGTCCCACAGTTTCATCACTGCTACTGACCAGGGGCGCCCTCCCTTGCCCCCAGCCAGATCAGAGGTCCCGAAGCTCTTGGGCACAGGTGATTGGTCCCTGGTCTTTTCTCTGCGACTGTGCCTGTGGCTCCTAGTCCTTGGTCTGTGAGGGGCCAAAGAGGCCTCTCTGAGTCTTCCCGCCTGGGATCCAGGGTCCTAGGAAAATCTGGGAGGCAGAGAGGAGGGGTGGCCATGGTCAACACTGGTACCTTCTTCTAGTTCAAAGGGCTGCTTTTAACAGGGCTCTGAAGTCCTGTTGCTTGAGAAAGGAAAGCTTTCTTGGTACATGTGGGTGAAGGGCCAAAACACACAGTTTGAAGGAAATGTTTAATAAAGGCTTGGGAGCCTCAATCCGTTATTTATTCTCACAGAAAGGTGTAGATGGGGTGTCCCTGGAAACTGTTTTGAAAGCAGACAGCAAGATGGTGAGACAATGGGGAATGGTAGGGAACAGCTCTCCCAGGCCAAGGGGTGTAATGCAGACACTGACCTCCCCTTTGGCTCCTTCCTCCTACCCTGGGCTGTCATCTGGGTTCCTCCTCCTTTTAGTATGGGGCAGGGGACGGGAGGAAGGAGGAGGCATGGGAAGGTCACACAAGTGTGAGACTCCTAAGTAGTCATTACTAAGTGTGAACTCATAATCTGCAGCACTTATAAAGACTCCACTCGGAGTGCATGAATACTTAAAGGGGCATATTTACCACTGGGTTGTATAGAAAAATCTCAAATACGCATCAGAAGATTCTTGTGAGATCTAGGAATGGGACTCTGAACCTAGAAACAGTGGTCTTTGCTATATTTGGGTATATTTCTCTTTATTTTTGCTGTGCTGGGGTTCACATCTAGGGCCTCACACATGCTAGGCCAGTGCTCTACCACTCAGCCCAGCCCCACATTTCTATTTTTTAACAGACACTTCCAGTACTGTGCCAGCTAAGTGACCCTGGCAGTCAGTCAGGAGAGAATTCAGAAACTATGAGGTCACCCTGGGAGACCTGTGTACTTGGTAAGGCACAACGCTGACGGGGGTCTGACTGAGGACGCTCATCATAAATATGCCTCTGCAACCTCATTAGGATCTAAACCCTTTTGGGACATGCTAGGAATCTAGAACCTTCTATAGGCTTTACATGTTTTGTATAAGTTCTAATTCTATACTTTCAAATGTTATAGGCTTGCTGTCATGAGTTGTCCATCAGACATATAGCTCTGTTGATCAATGAAATTACTATTTTTTGTGTGATTTTTGAGCCCAAATAAAAGTAGCATTGAAGAGTCTCAATGTCATTTTTGTCATTGCCATCTCATCATTTCTGGATGAAACGGATTAGGATACAGAACAACAAGACAGAACACAGGTTCCAAACTCGCAACTGTGTGTTCTAGTGGCCTCTGTCCGTAGATCCTGCATGGTCGTATTCTTGTCAATTTTTGTCACAGAGGGTGGTGGGAATTGTTCAAAAAGAAAAAGGGGGAGGAGAAAGGAAAGAAGGAAGGAAGAAAGGAAAGGAGGAGGAGAAGGAGGAGGGGGAGGAGGGGAGACAAGGAGGAGGGAGAGGAGTAGGGGAAGGAGAAAGAAAGCAAGAAAGAAAGAGGAAGAAAGAAAAAGAGAAGAGGAGGAGGAGGAAAAGGAGGAGGTGGGGGAGGAGGGGAAGGAGGAGAAGAATTCTCATCTTTTACCATGGAGTCTCTGAACTCCGTAGACTTCTGGGGAAGACACTATAGGGAGTTCTCTCCCAACTCTGGCATGTAGCTCACCTCCTCTTGTGGACACTGTCCCCAGCCCCATGTTGGAGCGGACAGTACCCAGTCTCTCCTATTTAGCTCTCTGGCGTGTTTCCTGTGTTCATTTATAACTATATAGCACCAAAGTAATGCCAACAATATTCATCTGTTTCACTACTCAGTGACAGTGCTATGGAAGTGCAGGGACCTTTATAAACAGATCTGCGTTCATCTTAGGGGTTACACCACCTGCTTCCACTGTGGGCACCAGGTGATCTCGAACCTCCACAGGCTCCCTGGCACTCAGTGATGCGACTGTGCGGAAGAGGAGGGTGATGATAATGACCTGTGATCACGGCGGTGATGATGATGACCTCGGTGATGTGACAACACCACATTGCAAATAAGGATTCCAGGAGGAAGGTCGTTCTGGGCCTAAAGATACATTTAACAAAGACGGAAGGATCGGATGAACGGACAGATGCAGTGAAGGACTTCCCTTGAGATTACACTGAAATCTGATTCTTTATTCTTCTTTTTAATTTTTTTTTTAGTTGTTAATGGATCTTTTATTTAATTAATGTATTCATATGTGGTGCTTAGGATTGAACCCAGGGCCTCACACATGCCAGGCAAGTGCTCTACCACTGAGCCACAACTCCAGCCCCTCTTTATTCTTTTAAAAGCATAATTATTATTAGTTTTTTTTTTAACAAAAATGCTAAGGACAGGGCCTGAGCTAAAATGGACTGACAATGATACAAGGTGGAGCCATTATCACTTTTCATCATCAGTTTTTTTTTTTTTTTTAACGATACTGGGGATTAAACCCAGGGACCCAGGGCCTTAGAAATGTTAGGCAAGTACTAACACATTAAAAAATATAGAGAAAAATAGACAAATATAAGAACAAACTAGCTGGAAGAATCAAGGTCTGTTCTTAGAAAAATAAAATAAAATAAAATAAAGCAAGACTTTGGAGAGTGGAAAAGTCATCAAAAACTTGTGGTCTCATTGCAACTCTGCCACTAAGAGTCGGATGGTCTTCCAGCAAGTCACTCTGTCCCCAGAGGGTGCTTCTCCTTGTCCAGTGGCAATAGCAGTACGCACCCACTGGGTTGTCTGAGGAGTAAATATGATGGCACATATAAAGTGTCTAGCACAAAGCCTGGCACATGACAGGTGTTTGATAACGAGTCACGATATCCTGATGGTACTAATCTGTTGGTGCTGCAGAGTTGGAGTGTGAAGATCAAGTGATTTTGAAAGTGCTGTGAAACTAGTGGGGTCTAGACAGACATATGATCTTCTTTTTTTAGGTATCATTGGGCTCTGGGTTACATTTGTTAGTACTGGGAAATGGGGCAATGAGATAAAGATATATTACTGAGGAAAACCTTTCTCCATATACAGGTACCTGATATACCTAATTCCAGTCATCAAGTTCCTGAAATAGAAGGAATGCAAGTTGGTGCCCACCAGACATCCTCAGGAGGGGCGTTGCGAAGATTCATAGTTTAAAATGATGCAACAGTTATTAAAGCACTTGGACTCTCTGGAGCAGAGGGGATATGTAAATCCAAGGCATCATCATAAAAGCAATATCATCGCCGTCACTAGCAACAGACTCTTTTCTAAGCCAGAATAGAATTTCCAGAAATTACGGAGGATGACAGATTTATTTCCACGCATCTCACTTGCTTTCAGAGTTATTGTTTCCTCCTATTTATTTATTTATTTTTTTCCCTCTCTGTGGTGATAGAGAAGCCTGAGAACCGATCCTGTCAGGAAGTTCTTGGGGAATTTCAGAAGATGCACAAGCAGGGTATGTGAATGACTGAGAGGCCAGGAAAAAATATATAATATTCATAACTGATCTTCTGAGCACATCTGAATAATCAAAACCACGATGATAAACACGTCAGATATATCCGTCAGGACTCACAGGATCCTCAGCGGGAACAGTTCCCTCTGAGGGAACTTACTAGTATGTCTTCCTCTTAAAGCAGGTCAGATAACTTTCCCCCCCTGTGCTTGGACCTCTCAAAAAAGACGTGCTATTAAATCCAGACCCCAGGATAGGAGCTCAATTGCCCCCTGCACGTCTCATGCCAATCCCCAAATTTTCAGAATTTATTAACCAAGATGCTGGATGAAAGAGTTTAAGCATCTTGCTAAATAAAATAGAGATTACATTTATCATTTCTCCTCAATCTACTAAAATCTTGTTACTCTTTCACGGAAGGAGATGAATCAGTCTGACAGGACTTGTTTTGTCGAGAGATCTAAGTTCAGGCTGTATTCACTGTAGATTATTCTAGAACTGATTTGGCTGTCTTTTTTTTTTTTTTTTTCCAGGTGAAGTTCCAGATTAGGACATTACCAACTTCCCTTTTTCTTTTTAAAAATAGAGACATGCAAGCCCAAAAAAACCAAAGGCCAAGTGTCTTCTCTGATAAGTGGATGATGATACATAACGGGGGGGAGGGGTTTGCTGGGGGGAGGGTAAGAGAAGAATGGAGGAACTTTGGATGGTGTAGAGGGAAATGGGGCGGGAGGGGGTGGAGGAAGGAAAGATAGAGGACTAAGACAGACGTTATTACCCTATATGCATGTATGATTACACAAATGGTGTGAATCTACACTGTGTACAACCATAGAAATGAAAAGTACCCCATTTGTGTATAATGAATCAAAATGCAGTCTGTAAAAATTAAAATTAAAATAGAATTTAAAAAATAGAGACATGAATCCTGCTTTCCTGCGGTCTTTCCAAGGTCTTAAAATGAAGTGACTCTCCCATGATGTAGCCAATAAGAACAAATTCTCTTATAACCAACCTTACCTTGCAAAAAAAATAAAAAATAAAAAAATCTTCAAAAACGAAGGTGGTGGCTGGGATTGTGGTTCAGTGGTGGAGCATTTGCCTAGCACATGTGAGGCACGGGGCTCAATCTCCTGCACCACATAAAACTAAATAAACAAAATAAAGGTATTGTGTCCACCTACAAATAATTTTTTTTAAATAAGGTGTTTGTACTGGTGTTTAAGGAATGTTTAAGACTTGATCCTGTAAAAACAATGAGGAAACAAATGGCCAAGGCATACAACCTCAACTTTGACAAGCATATTTCCAGATATCTGAAGAGGTTTATGAACTGAAAGTGGTCAAGGCCAAAGATAGGTATGGTGAATTTTCAAACTGTGTCAATGTTGTACATCTCATGAGGTCAACGTCTTTAATCTCCATAAACATCTTGAAACTCCACTAGGAAGTAAATGAGAAAATAGATAAAAAAGCTCAGAGTTTATACTTCTTACTAAGACTACAATAGCAGAGGGGTTATGCACTTTCTAAAATCACAGGGTTTTTATTATAAAAATCCAACATTTCTAGAGAATGCACTGTATGGAGACAATTTCAAAGTCATGAAAAGCCCCAGCTCTGTGAAGATCAAGAAGATAGCACAAACTTGACTTCCTTGACATGGAATTTCCAGTGTCTTGGGTACTTCTGGATACCAACTACCAACCCGACTCTTTCTTCATACTGAGCAGGAGATTTCAACCCCTTGTTTCTTTCTTTCTTTCTTTCTTTCTTTTTTTTTTTTTACTCATTTATTTTTTCATTAATTTTTTGACAGTAATAATTTTTTTAAAAAATTCTTTTCATGGGGCTGGGGCTGGGGCTCAGTGGCAGAGCGCTTGCCTAGCATATGTGAGGCACTGGGTTCGATTCTCAGCACCACATATAAAAAAATAAAATAAAAGTCCATTGACAACTAAAAATATATTTTAAAAAATTCTTTTCATACATGTATGTAGGGTAATAATGTCTGTCTCAATCTACCATCCTTCCCATCCCCACCCAGCCACCGCTACCCTCATTTCCCTCTGCACAATCCAAAGTTCCTTCATTCTTCCCTACCCACCCCCCACTCTGGATCAGTACCCACTTATCAGAGAAAACATTCAGCTTTTTCAGTCCCTTGTTTCTTGAGAGCATAATTGGAATGAGCTCCATCAACTTGCCTGGTGCCCTGTATTTAAACCTTGTGTGAACCTTTCTGTCCTCAGTGAAATGCCTTTATGTCCTTACCCATTACCTCCTTTCTCCTTTGCTGCCTCCACATCACTGCAAGTCTTTCTTGGGCTCCCAAACACAACCCCTCCACCCCTGCTCCTTCCTTCCCATCTTGCCCCCTTGCCGTTCCCATGGCACACCTGTCTCCATCAATCTTGTATCGGTCTCTGCTTGGAAGCCTACACAAACTCTAGTCCCTCCTACTAGACAGTAACAACAATGATTCCTTTGATTCAACCACCTGATCAATGTACCACCCTTCCTTTCATTAGACAACTTCCTAAAGAATCATTTCTTTGTATTTTATTTTATTTTTTATTTTTTGGTGCTGGGGACTGAACAAGGGCCTCGTGCATGCTGAGCACACGCTGTACCACTGAGCTACACCCCAGCCTCATGAAGAGTCATTTAAACATGTTCTCCAGTCATTCTTGGATGCCTCCACAGCTAGGGATGGCTCTGGCTATTCAGGAAGGATGGTCAGTATTTTGAGCCTAAACTGAATCTCTGGAGCTCCTGCCCACTGGTCCTGGTGTCACCTTGGAGGCCACACAAAGCAAGTTTAATTCCCTGTCACAGATGGTCTTCCTCCTTTCTTCTGTCCTGTTTTCTCTCTGATTTTTTTTTTTTTTTTTTTGATACTGAGGATTGAACCCAGGGGGGCTTAACCACTAAGCTACATCCCCAGCCCTTTTTATCTTTTATTTTGAGTCGGGGTCTTATTAGTTGCTTAGGGCCTTGCTAAGCTGCTGAGATTGGCTTCCATCTCAAAAATCCTCCTGCCTCAGTTTCCCAAGTCGCTGGGATTACAGGCATGCACCACTGAACTTGGCTGACTCTGATATTTCTAAATGAGGAACTGCCACTTCCTTCAACTGTTCTTCACATGACCTGGTTCTGAGTTCCTTTGCCTTCCTGTTTCCAGTTTGCCTGTATTTTTAGAGTCATGCCCAGAATTAAATATAAATTATCCACATCTGCTCTATCTACTCCAAATGGGCCAGGAGTCTCGCATCTTTTGTTCTTCTCATCAAACTTTGCTCAGGACAACTCTGGAATCCTCCTATTAACTTAAACCTCTATGACAGCAGTTTGTACAGTGTGGCCCATGAAGTTTCTAATTTGGACTGAATTTTTATACTCCCCTAAAAAAGGTCCCACACCAGTAATCAACTCTGCAGACACTTTGACTTTGGACTTCCTAGACTCCAGAACTAAGGAAAAGAAATGTCTGTTGTTTGAGCCGCCCAGTCTATGATCTTTTGTTGTAGCAGTTATCTTAGGCTCCACCTCAAACTTTGTGAATCTTACAACCAGGGTGGAACCTGGGAGTCCACATTTGAAACAAGTATGCCAGGTGATTCTTAAATGCACATAAAAGTCTGAAAATAGAACTGCTCTGAGACTTTCCTGATACCTGTTGCCAAGTCTGGCTCCTTCTGCCTGTGTTTATGTAGATGGATTTTTAGATCCAAGAGAGAAACCTCCCCAGCCTCTCTGCTCCAGTACTGCGGATTGAACTCAGGGGTGCTCTACCCCTCAGCTACATCACCAGCCCATTTTACTTTTTATCTTGAGACAGGGTCTTGATAAGCTTCCCGGGCTGACCTTGAACTTGTACTCCTCCTACCTTAGCCTTTCCAGGAGCTGGGATTGCAGGTGTGTGCCACCATGCCTGGCTTCCATTTTCTTGTGTTACATTTCATCTGATTAATTATGGTGCATAGCTTTGGTCTTTCAAAATTATTTGCTGGGGAGCTGGGGTTGTAGCTCAGTGGTAGAGCGCTTGCCTAGCATGTGTGGGGCAATGGGTTCGATCCTTAGTACTGCATAAAAATAAAGTTATTGTGTTCATCTATAACTAAAAAAACTATTTTAAAAAATTGATGGACTAAGGATGTAGCTCAGTGGTAAAGTGCCTTCTTAGCACATACAACACAAACACCCTTTTGTGTTCTTTTCTCAGCAACATATGATTTTATGACTACTATGCATGGATTAAGACCATACTCTTAGTATCACAGCATTGGCAATCTCCTCCACATAGGTACCAATTACAACCAACCAATTACTGACAAACCCATGCTTCATCTTATTTCCCATGAGATGGATGGACAAGTTGCCATTTACCATATTTTCAAATGCTTTGCTAAAACCCTGGTATTCTTTGCCTTTTGCATTTCCCTAATCCATTCTTTTATATGGATCCTATCCAAGAAGGAAAAGAAGTGTTCTTGCAGGTCATTTACTTATGCATTCTAGAACTTGTGGCCAACCAAGGGAAGGTAGTATACAAAATCCACCTTTTTCAGTCACCGTGTTCTGAGTGCCCAAGACCCATAGGTTATAAGTCCCCAACTTGTTATTCTAGGTGTTCTTGTCCACATGTTGACTGTGCATGTGGACGGAGAGTTCTTGAACTCCCAGGTTTTGCCTTAGATGCCTCTAAATATCTCACGGTAAGTAGCACAATATTCTATGCAGCAACTTTTCTTTGAATGCATGAATGAATTTTGCCTTTTATTCCCACTAACATATATATATTTTTTTATGAAAACAGACTGAAATCCAGTGAATTATGGAATGTGCTTCTTAGGCATGAGGGAAGTGGTAGGCATGGACAGTTCTCCACAGTTCCAGTAATTTATCATAGTCACTGCTCATATAAATGAGCTCATTAAAATAAAGGCATTCTTTGAAATGCGGTGTGATGCAAACATCGAGAAACAATGACACAGTTCTTGAAACATGACAACTTTACCAGAATCTGTTGTAATGACCAAATGAGATGCAGAAAAAAATTTCAAAACAAACACCAAAAGCCTTGCCTTAGTGGAACCACTTAAGTTAGTATAATATATATGGAAATAATGTTTTTTATGGGCTTAATCCTAATGCTCATTGAGATGACATAGAGGAGGTGTATTCATAGGACACAAGAGAGCCAGACAAGGAAATGTGGCTTCTCTCCATATCATTGCTCCTTCCACAACACAACCAGTCACACATCTGATAATTCTCTGATATGAGATAGAAGGGGTGAGTAACTCTAAAGGAATGGTGGAAATACCTGTGGTTGCCATGGGTCAAATGACTTTGTCTGTGGTCATGTTTTTACAAATACTCCAGAACATTCTCCAACTAGAAAAGCCACACCAACTCAGGTTTATAACTGGCATCTAATTGGTAGAAACTGGGGATGCTTATCAATATCCTATAATGCACGATGCATATTCCTACCAACAAAGAATCAGCTGAAGCAAAATGCCAACGGTGTTATTTCAATCAAAATTTTCAGTTCCAAAGTATTGAGAGTACTGCTACAGAGATTCCCAGGACTAGGGTTAGGGTTCTAGCCTCAATCTAGAAATTCTACTCCATCATGAAACTACCTGTTGTGAGTCTGGAATGTAACTCCCAGTGACAAGCACTATAAGATGCTTTGCAGTTCTGTAGTGAGGTGAGTACCAAGCCCAAAAGCCCAAGCTAGTAACCTGGTTTTGGGGGCAGTGCAAATGGAGGTAGAAAGTTCTGGAAGGCTTATGACAGCTCACAGGAGCTGAGTGGAAAGGCACTTGGTGAATTCTAGTGAGAGGGCAACTCCCTTCTCCACACATGTTAGGATCCAGTAGGGTCTTGTAAGAGGCATCAGTGAGCCATGCTCATGGTCATAAATGGGCCCTGAATGACACCTTGTAAAGAGATAACTGTAGATGGAGGATCCAGGAATGTTAGATGGACATGAAACAAACGTACTGACTGGAGAGGGTGCTGCTTTTTGTGCCGACTCCAGGAGAGTCTTCATCATTTAGGAGTAAAAAGGGAACTAACTTCACTTGAAGCCCCTGGCTAGTAGACCCATTTCCCCCAATGGTTATAATTTTTGATATGGTGGAGATTTTAATCATTACCAGTATTATACATATAGAAAAGCTGGTAAATTTAATGAAGCTTCCAGATACCCCCTGAGAGATGATTATAACTCTAATTAAAAATGGGAGATAACAGATGAGAATCCCATGAGACTCTGTAAGCAAGTGGCACTCATATGTCATCTTTCATGGAGGTGACTTCGTTCATGTCACTTTGGGCTCTTTCCAGGAGTAAAGGATGCTGTCTCCAAATTTTAATGTATTATGAAATTTAATGTCGTTTGAAGATAAGAAAATGTATTAAATTGTAAGGGACAAATGTTTTCTAAGCCAAACCAGATTTTCATTTCATTTCATACACCTGTGCTTACCATCCCATGATTATATATAGCATATATATATATATATATATATTTATATATATATATATATATATATATATATATATTAGAGGTATCATCTAAGTAAGTTCTATCTTAGTATCAACTCTAGGTATGAAGAACAAGAGAGGAATGAATGGGACAGAATGAACATTGGGGATCCATGCTCAGACAAGACTCTGGGAACCAGGTAAGTATGGCAGTTCAAGTAGGTAATTGGGGCATGGATCCAGGTAACCAAATGATAATTATTAGACCACTATCAAGTAGGTCTTGAAGTTCAAGGCAGTCACATTCATTGAGACACCAGTATCAGAAGGCAGAACCACTAATAGGAGTTCATTTTACCACAAGAAGACAAGTCTTCCAACTTCTATAGTACTGGCCGTATTGACGAGTCATTGGAGAGGTTTGGCCATACTTGGGTCCTGAAAGGGAAGTCCCCTTGCTTAGTATCCATCATGGGGGTACGGGCAGGCAGGGTGTAGCCAGAAAAAGTCAGAAGCAGAAGGACACAGCTCATTGAGAGGTCTTAGGTTAGATGGGACCTCTGCATTTGGACACAACACAGCCCTGGATGGAGATTTCAGTAGACTGCCCAGAGGTACCTTACTTCCAAGAAAAAGATAACACTACACCCTTAGATAGTGGACTTGCACTTTCTAATCCATACAAATATTCTACCAAGGAGAATGCAAATGAGAGAGAGCTGGGCCAACATGAAGCCAGCAGTGGCATTAACAAAGGTCGTGATATGGACCCTTTTAGGGACACCTCTGTGTATAAGCAATGGATGTGGTGACTGTTCCATCCACTGAACCTTCACTGACTAGCATGAATAGGGGCAGTCTCTGAAAAAGAAGACCTGGGATTCAAGATTCATTCTTGGATAAGGTGACTGTGCAGACACAGATCCTGAAACACCAAGTTGCTCTGGGAGACTGACCTGAAGACTTTAACAATGATCCTTGACTGGCAAGATCTGGAGATACCCCACCAGTGCCCAGACCTGGGGAACTGTCTTCAGGATGTAAGGATGAATAAATATTCCTGAACTCAAGGTGCTTGCTTGGAGGTTGGTGGTCCCTAAACTCATCTCTAGCCTTGATTCCTTCCCAAATCCTACATGTGATTCACAAAATGTCTACCTGCGATTTCCGAATAGGTTGTGTCTTCTCTGTTGGGAATGCCTTGCCTCTTCTCTATAAATGCCATCCTGAACCTTCTTCCTGGAAAACCCCAATAGGCCAGCTACTTTCTTTGAATTCCATACTCTCCAAGTTCATGATAATAACTCTATTTAAATAATGTCTGTGGTTGTTTGAAAATAATGTCTGTGGTTGTTTGATTACTTGATATTTTTCTTATGAAGAAGAAAGGACTTTGATCTCAGGGACCATTTGTTTAAGAACAAAGAACTGTGTGCCTAGCTCAGTGCCTGTCATGCAGTATATGCTCAATAAATGTCAATAAATATTTCTGGAAGGAGGGGAGAGAGAAGGGAAGGTGGAAAGGGAGGTTAAAGAAGGAATAAACACTAGTAACAAGGCAAATAGCAGAGTCAGGCTCTTCAAAAAGGATCAGCCAGCTTGGGAGAGCCCATCTCATAAAGATCTACAAATGAGTTGGCAATGGCCTTCCATGGCTTCAGGACCGATTCTTACTGTACTTACTGGCAGAACCCCAGGGAATCCCTCTTCATGAACTGGTAGTGGCATACCTTCCTGGAAAGCCAGCACACAGAGCCATTCAGCACCAGCCATTGGAGGCCATGCCAGAGGGCTCCTGGCATCCTAGACGCTGGGACTTGCTAAGTCCTGGCATTATCCTACTAATTTTCTTTGAAACCCTGAAATGTGATATTACGGCATTTGATAATTATCAATAATGACCCAAACTACTCAACCTTAGTTTTGGTGAATTGCTATAATCTATTTGATGATCCTCATCAGATGAAAGATTTGTGGAGCTGGGTCCTCATTCAGAAATTCCAATAGATAGCTTTTGAAAGTGCTGCTTATTTTTCAAAATATTATCCAATGGTGACAAAGATTACTGCAGCTAAAAAGCCTGAGAATATCTATGAGGATTTTTCAAGATGCTAGAACTTGACAATACAGAACTCTGCTACTTTCCACAGTCCTTAGCAAACCAATAAATTCATTATTCAAGATATTCAATAGAACATTCAGCACATATCCTTAGCTGCTCGCAGAAACCGGTGCTATTGATATATAAGCTGCTCGAAGAAAGTGCTTTTAAGCTCATTGGTGAACACGGAAATGCACTATCTTGCAATCAAAGAGTCAAAGAATGAGCCAGAAGGTATCTTACAGATAGACTCATCTGAAATAAGGACACTTGTGCTCAGCTGGAAACGGTAAGTCACTTAGTGACCTGTCCAGAGACACACAGCTAGTGAGTGTCCCAACCTGGCAAATATAATGATCTCAGAGTACCTTTCTACTGCTCTGGACGGATGGCAAACTGCATCCTACGTACATAGGAAAAAGACTGGCATCACATAGGCCCAATTGTCTGAAGAAACCGTCACCCCTCCTAAAACAATAGTCCATTTAAATTTAGTGCAGGCTGGTCAGGCCCAGAGCTTTACCAGCCCCCCAGAAAACAGAGTATTGTTTCCGCCCAAACCTTGTACTGAAAGGAAGCCTGCCATCTGGCAATGACCTCGTGAGACAACTTTGGGGAGAGCAAAGGGCTGAGAAGAGAAAGGCCTTATTCTCACTGCAAACAGGAAAAGGAAAGAGAAAAAGCCAGCTCTGTCTCCACACAAGGTTTGCTGGGCTGGCTATGAACTGTTCCAGGACGTTCCATCAAATAGATGCCTTCATAGAGTCAAGCCAAGCGCGAACACTGTGTCTGGGACTCCCACTCCCGGGACACACACGTGGGCCGGCTCACACTCCCTCCTGCTCTTGCGCACCCTGGGAGAGCGCTTATATGGGCTTCATGAGGCTAAGTAATAAACACTTTGTCTTCACCCTGCTATTTATGGGTTGCTTGGGGCATCCTGTTCTCTCTGCTGCCCTTACCTGAACAGACGGCTCTTGCAGACCTGCAGTTTAATGGGGACAACAGTAAATCTGAAAGGCTCTGTGTGCCGGGCACGCTCCTGCTCTCCTGCCCACCCTGCTATTTACATAGAAAGGCCATCCATGCATCTGTTCTCTGTGCTCCCCATCTCCAGGTTGCAGCCCTGCTTTCTCCTCGGGCCTTGGTCTTTTTCCTTCCTTTCAGACATCTCTCTAAGAAGTGCTTTTCTATGTTACCACTCCCAGGGATCTCCCTTCACCGGTCGGCAATGGAGCAAACAATTGTGCCAATAAGAGCAACTCCAAGGGCTGCAAACCAGCAGCTGTGGCCTCCAGCAGAGGTTCCTGGGGAGACTGGACGCACGCACATGCAGAGTGAAGGAGATGACCCGTCCTACCTGGCGCTGACTTCCAGGTTCACTTAGCGGCCGAGTGCTTCCCCTGGCCCTTTGTGTTTGGATTGCCAAGGGGGAAAGATGCACATTGGAAAGCCGGAAGTGTGTCCGACCAGCAGGCGTCTGAGAGTTGCAGAGGAAACGCTGGGAGGGTCCAGTGGTGATCACCTTGGTGGGTTAGGGGGGCTCTTTTTACTCTCTTCTTTGGGGTTTTCAGGACTCTCAGGGCTGACAAGTCCTGGGAGGAGAGATGGAGTCACGGCCGCTCCCTGTCCACTGGCAGGCCATCACACCAGCCTGGAGCCCTGCCATCTCTAGGTCTCGTCTTCATCTTGGGCCAAGCGGTCGACTTCTGAAAACAGACAAGACAGAGAAGGATGCGTTAACTCGGCCTCTCCCCACAGAACGCAGCTCGCCATTGCAGCACTGATTAAATACAGGACATTATCTCACCATAATGCCCTCCTGGCGGCGTTCCCAGGAAAATTCTAACTAATCATAAAAATAGAAAGAAAAACGCAACCTAAATTCCATTCCTCGTCTTAAATGAGTGATGTGTTCACTTTTATTTATTTTTCTGGAAGCGAGGCGGGAAAAGAAAATGAATTTTAGGGCTTAGAAAAACAAGCTACTAATAGTACTAAGTAGGGCTGGGCGGTGGTGCAGACAGCCAGCTCTAGCAGATGGAGCCGGCAAGGCATGGCCTGGCATGGGTGGGGCCCGGTGCTTCCCTGGCTGTAAACTTCAAGTTTAAAACGGGAGCACCTGGCAGGGCAGAGCCAGGATTGGGTGAAGGATTGGGATGGCTGTGGGGTTGAGAGTGCACACACACACACACACACACACACGCACACGCACGCGCACACGCGCACACACACACACGATCCCCACCAAGCTCAGTGCTCAATACTTTCCTTACTGCCCCAGCAGGCAAGTGCTCTTCCAATACTCTTTCAAGCAATGCCTGATCTTCCTCTCCCAACCTTCTTTCTGTCGACACAGTCTTCGGTATTCTCTCCCTGGAAGATCCTTTCCTTGAGATTCACCTACTCACACTTTAGACACTGGAATAGATGGGAACCTGCTCCAAGAACCTCGACTCCAGGACAGATGTTGGCATTCTAAACCCCCCTTCATGGTAGCCATGGGACTGTCAAGCACGCAATGATCCCGTAGTCGGTTAACTTGGTTGTTATTTATTCTCTTAGATTTAAAAAAAAAAAAAAAAAAAAAAAAGTGTCCTGCTACCTGGTTTGAAATTGATGGGCAACTATTCAACAAAGAGCTATGTTGGAGGGGTGCTAATGGCCCATCCACCTGTCCACGATTACCTTAGGGCTTAGGCTTAGCAGCAACCAGCAGACATGAGACCACAGCAAGATGGGTCCACAACACTGAGTACTCCCCCTAAACAGTTCCTGCTCTTTCCTTCTGGAAAGGATTTGCAGATAAACCATGGGACAGTTCAGAATTCTGAAAACCAGCTTCTGAGATGCTTCTCATAAAGTTAATGCCAGATGAAAAGAAAGTAAAAGACACGCCCCAGGCCTCCTACCCGTACCTGACCGGCTTTGGCATTAGAACCCCAGCGATGCCATCCCCCACCCTAGCTATGCTGAAGTAATGGGCACAGTTGCTTGATGGCAAAGTTCTAGCTGGGCTAATTAAGCATACTGAGCTAATAACCTTCCATTTTGGGACCAGTATTATTCATAATTTAATGTATTGCTGCTGAAACATTAACCTTTCGACAACTGGCATGTTGCCTATAGCAGCACAAGTGCTGACCATCTTTCAGTAGAATGAGTATTATTGTTAAAACAGGTATAAATCATTCATGGCTGCAGCTTTTGTGTCAGAACCTACGTGAAAATAAGCAGTAAGCTGGGTAATTTATTTACCTTTTGGTGATTATTTTTTATGATTTTATGTTCATATTCAATGATTCATAAACATTGGCTGGGTGCCATTTTGTAATCATTTTACATTTTAAATATGACTGTGGCGGTTCTGCTTTTCATCTTTAAAAATTTCAGGATTGATACTGGGCAACTTAATCCAGGAACAAATGCAAATTCATTTGAAAGAATCGGGAACAAGAAAAGTTCCCGGCCCCTTCATTTTAACAAACCATTTTCAACAGAACCATTTACAGCTTCCACTTGTTACAGCGTTGCACTTATAGCAGCAAACTTTCTTTGAAGTTTAACACACAGAGGGTGCCTTGAAATCTGAATAAAAGAACAGGAAAACAGTTAACAAGCTTCTGGTTGGAAAGATGATGGGAAGGAGCTGAGGGGTGGAGGGAGGCCTGGAAACTCTGGCTCCTGGCCAAGAAGGTTGGATGCGGCCAGCCCTACTCCCAGCACCTGGTTGGGGAATGTGATTACAATCCCCTGGGGTCCTGGAAGCTCTACTGCCCGTTGCCTGCTTCTGCTGCTTGCGCTGACTTTGGGCTCCCCAAACAGTTCCAGAAGGTAGCTCTATCTCCTATGACATCAAGCAGGAGCTGGAGAGGCTGAGAGGCAGTGGGGTCTTTCCCAGCCTGCAGGTTCAGGAGAGCTCCCAGCATCCTGCAGTCTCTCTTCCAGTATCCCTTCGCATTTCTTAAACCAATGAAAATGTGGGTTTCTAATATATAGTGACTGATGCTGAAGTTCTGATGCTGGGAGGCAAGGAGGGCAGGAGAAAGCAGAAACTGTGACATCATGTTAAAACTCTTTCTTGAGGCAGAAGGAGGCCTGGGAGCAAGAAGCTTCCAGAAGGTCATCTCACATCAGGTGTGTTGGCATGGAAGGGCACCCAGTCAAAGAAGACTGGCAACTTTGCCCCAACCATAGTTGAGATCTCAAAACACAACCATAAGCTCATGCAATAAACAAATATTCACATCCAGAGGGGGGCTCCTTCGAGAAGACAAGAATGGGTATACTTCTTTCTGGGGTGATTTCAACAGACTGGCTCTGGGACAAACACTGATCATCTTGTCTATCTACCATTCGTTTTATTTCCCATTTTTAGCTTTCGTGACTCTTTTCAATTGGGTTATCTGATTTTAGGTTTTACACATATATTTTAAATCCCTAACCATTCACCATGGGAAAATATATATACAACACACCATTAACCATTTTAGCCATTTTTAAGTGTGCAATTCAGTGGAATTAATCACATTCATGATGTTGTATAAATATCATCACTATCTATTTCTGACACTTTTCATCACCCTAGAGAGAAACTCTACCTATTAGGCAATAAGATCCTCCACCCTCCTCCCCTACATCCCTGCCCCCAACCCCTGGGGAAACCTTTAATCTACTTTCTCTCTCTATGGATTTGCTATTATTCTGGACATTTCATGTAAAGGGCATCATGGGATATGTGTCATTTTGTGTTTGACTTTATTGCACTTAGCATAATGTTTCCAAGGTTCATCCATGTCACAGCATGTGCAAGAACTTAATTTTTGAATACTAAAAATATTCCTTTGTATGCATATACCACATTTTGTCCATTCATTTATTGATGGGCACTTGGGTGGTTTCTCCTTTCTTACTATTGAAATAATGCTGCTATGAATGTGGATGTACAAGTATCTGAGTCCCTATTATATTTTGACCATTATATTTTTTTTCAAAAAAGGTCCTGGCACACTCTATTCTCTGATCTACCCTTATCTTGAACGCTCTGCTTGTTAGCTTGGCAGAGCTGGCCTGGGCACAAGAGGTGAAGCCATTCCTGCCTGGGAACTCCTTTCTAGCCATCCTGTCCATACCATGGCTGCAGAGGAATTCTCGCCGTCACCCTTTGGCATTGCCAAACCTAGAGCTGGTTGTGAATTCTGCGTCAGTAACCTCCACTCCCTATTGGGGTGGACTTGATAAAACAGGCTGCTTCTCAGGTATGCTAAAGAAGAAATTAAGAAACAGAATCACCTGGGATGAGTGAAATTCCCTTTCAATCATGTCAGCCAGAGAAGATGTTGTCATGAAATTTGATGTTATGGATTTATTTCCTCAGACAAAGTCTAAAAGGGAAAAACAGCGTAAGAGCTGAAATGTGAATTGGACATGTCTATAGAGTGTGAATTGGATTCAAGACAAAATATTGTGAATGGTTAATAGGGTCAGTCTAAGTATACTTGCTGAAATAATCTCTTGGATATGCAAATATTCTGAGAACTACACTGTCAAATATCTATTGTATCCTCTTATCTATGTGTTCACAGAACTGCTACATGTTATAACAAATGAAAAATGTGAATTTAAAAAATAATGTCACCCTAAAATAATACTTTGCTTTGAATAGTAATTTTTGTTGTTGGAGTTTTTTTTTTTTTCCTTTTCTTTTCTTTTTCATGTTTGTCACATACCAGAAAGCCAGGTACTTAACATAGCAGTATTAGAAATATTAAGAGGTCAACTTTGTGCTTCCTGTTCTCAGCAGTAACAGACATACTGTAGGGGCTGGGAGGGAGCAGGGGCAGGTCACATGTCCAGCTTGGCCTGGGTCAATACCATGCCTTGGTATTACCCCAATGGAGTTTCTGCCTCTGGCTACCTACCTGCTCAGTGGCATTCCCTTTCTTGGGGACATTGAGTTGAGGACTTGAGATGCATCTCAACATAGTAATCAGTCCACTACAATGAGGATGGGGCAAGGGAAATCCAGACAAAGGAGGGTTAGGAAGGTGCTGCAGCCTTAACTATGGACAATGTCTAGGGTTCCGTCATCCAAAAATCATTAGCAGGTAGCTGAGTTTCTTTTCCTCTCCTTTGCCTCATTTTTAAGACTTGGGCTAGTTGAGCAGAGAAGGAACAGACAGAGCAGAGAGATGGGAACAGTAGATGGCCGACCTGGCACATGATTCACATCCTAGAACTGTCCCATGGTAGAAACTCAAAAAAATATAAAATGAATGAATCAACATCGGCCACTAGATACCCAAGTGTCAACCTGATCTGAACAATGTCTGTCTGTCTATCTGTCTGTCTGTCTCTCTCTCTTTCTGGTCTGGCCTAATTTTTCTGAGTTTGATTAACTTTGGCAGAATTTGGCTCTTAGAACTGTCAGGAGATGGAAGAATGAAAGAGAGTCCCTTCATCCCACTTAAATGGGAATATCTCCAACATTTCTAGTTTACAGGTCAAAATCCAAATCTCAGGATTCTTTAGAGAAAGGATCCTGAAGGCAAAACATTAGAAAGCAACTGGTCCCAGCATCTGCCCATTCCTAGGATCTCCTACATCCTTACTCTGGTTCTTGGGACCTTTTTCATCCGCACGTTCCTTCCCTGCCCCTCAGAGCCTACCTGTTCTGAATTCCACCTGCTATGAGCCCTGCCTGCTTTCTTCTGGCCAAGGTGATACAAACTCCTGGGTTTCACTTTCACTCCTTCCTCAACCCAGTATGAGAAAATGTCCTTCAGTGTGTCCATGGCCCCTGAATCAGAATATCTGGAAGAATTTGTTAAAGGTACCAATGTATGGGACTCACCTAAGATCTACAGAATCAGAATATCTCAGGTAGGTTTTGGACTTCCCAGAATCACTCACAAAGTTGAGACCATCGCCTTTTGGCATGAGTAATACAATTATCCCATTAATAAGATAATGTTCTATTATGCAGCTATGCTGAGTGGAATTCTGTAGGACTTCTCCTTTCCTGCAGGTGTATGGCAGGAGGGGGCAGGAATGGAGGGAATTAGAAGGTGACAACTCCATCCCCCAGGTGTTGACAGGAGGAAGAAAGAATCCAGGCAGAGTGGTATTAGCTCTTTGGGGGCCTACAATGTAGCCATTGTAGGTGGGCATTCTGGAATCCTTTAACAGTTCTGTTACCTTTTCTAAGGATTTTTAAAAAAATCACTAGAAATGTGTCCTTTGACAAGTAATACATTTGCTAATGGCCTCTGAATTATGCTTATTTCTCTGCTTTCTTAGGAGATGCTTAGGTCACACTTTGAGAGATGCTCTTGGGTGGGTTCTCTCCACCTTGGCCCTACTGACATGTTGGCTAGATGTTCCTTTGTTGTGGGGACTTTCCAACGCACAGTAGCAGCATCCAGGGCCTTTACCCAGTAGATACCAGTAGCACCCCCTGCCCTAGTTGTGACAACCAAAAACGGCCTCCAGAAATTGCCCAAATGTCCCTTGAGGAGTAAAATCTTCCCTGGCTGAGAACCACCCCTCTAAGAAAAAAGGCATCTCTGTGCCACATAAAAGTCTAGCATCTTTTTCAAGTTCCATTTCAATTTCAGATCGGTTTCTTTCTGACTTTATTATTTTTGTTAATGACACTGCTGCTCTATAACCCCCAGACTTCAAACCTCAACCCTCCTATCCTCCTTACCACTCGTGACATGCCCCTTGCAAGCTGGGGGCTGCCTCCCCAGTAATCCTTCTTCCATCCCTACTCTGCTTGGGACTCGTAGATTACAAACTGGAGGCTACTCATGTGATCTCACCTTGGGATGCATCTCAACTTGGCATTTTCTGGCCTCTAACTCCAGGGTTCGCGTTGCCCCTCTTTTCCAGATCTTATTTTTTGGACTAAACCCAAGCACACTCATGGATTTCTTCCACTGCTCTTGAACCTCCTGGAAGTTAATTTCTTTGTTTTAAGTCACCTTTGCTTTTCTGTAGCATAGGACCTTGCATAATG
The DNA here is from genome assembly GCF_902686445.1 of Sciurus carolinensis. Classification (NCBI taxonomy): domain Eukaryota; kingdom Metazoa; phylum Chordata; class Mammalia; order Rodentia; family Sciuridae; genus Sciurus; species Sciurus carolinensis. The sequence continues at coordinate 14,363,946 of NC_062228.1, forward strand.
TTGGTGCTTCAGAAAATATTTATCGAACAGATGAATTTCTCAAACACACACTGACCACTGACACACAGCAATGTTTGTATATATTTTTTCAGTCTTCCAAAGACTTTCACAATCATGAGCATAGCGAGGCTTTCTTTCCTTGTTATTTCTGCCTTTCAGTTTGTCTGCATTTGTCAAGACTGAAATACATGAAACAAAACAACCAACCAACCAACCAACCAACCAACCAACCAACCAACTGGGTTTAAGGTCAGAACCCAAACTCTATCCTGACTTCTCTAAGCCTCACATTCATCCTCTGTAAAAGGGCAGTAATAATAGGCTCTCTCTCATAGGTTGTTGTAAATAAATGTCAAGAGCAAAAACACATGTAAGTGCTTAATGTGGTACCTGGCACACGTTAGGTACGCAACAGGTGGTAGCCATTGGGCCCTGGTGTTCCCACATTTACGTCTTTGTAGAGGTCTCTACTGTCTCCCAGGTCTCCTGGGCCAAGAGTATCTTGGGTCCCCAGTACCATCTCCCTTCACAACTCATTGAGCACCACAAATCAGACTCTTACTCCGTCCTCTGGGCCTGTCTTTCAGCAGCTTCCTGTCCCTGACTTGTCTCCTCCCCTGGCGGCCGTAGGAAGACGCTTGCCGAGAATTAATTGCTTCCTCACCCATGTTTCCACGGCTCTTTGAACCCCCCACTAGAGCTTTCTCATATTGTCTTACAGTTAATTTGTTTTTGTATTTGAACTCCTCTGTGAACCCCTGATCTCCTTGGGTGGGGATTGTGTCTCATTCCTCTTTCTGTCCCAGTTCCAATGCCTGGATAATTCTAAGAGTTCAATAAAAGTTTTCTGGGTTTTATAAAATAACAATACCTTTTGTGTGTGGACCTCTCTACAGAGATCATCCTTATGGATCTTTAGATCAAACTAGGGTTATTCTGGCAGATACTATGAGAAAAACATGGAAACCAAAGCCAGGAATTCAGTGATCTGGCCAAAGTCCCAAGCTAACTGAAATATCCTGACTCTCTTTGTCAATCTTCTTCTCTCATGGATCCTGGCTTCCCATGGAACATTCATGATGGTGGCCTTAGAGGAAGAACTGGCTAAGACTCTTAGCGACAAAGCAAATTGATAGGTTATGAAATGCACCCATCTCCACTTGGAGTGTTAGGAGGTCTCCAGAACGACAGGCATGGAGGCCATTGCCATAATAATTGGGAAATGTGATATGTTTGATCTCCATGTTCAGAATTAGGTGGTGCCTGTGAATTCAGAGATGGTCATTTGTCCAAATTGCTCCAGGAGGGAGAACTTCTTTTTAAGAGAGCTAGAGGAACCCTGGTAAAGGCAGGCTGCCTCCTAGTTCACAGGCTTGGCTATATAGATGCCATGGGAATGAAAAGGGTTTCCAGAGGAAAAACTCCTTCTGGGCCTCAGTTGGCTTCAGGTGCAGACCTGACTCTGTGTCCTCTTTGCCTGGCTAACTTTCAATCTGCATCTCTAGTGTCACTCATGTCAGAAAGTCTTCCTCGGTCACCCTTCAGCCCTTGCACGCACTCCCGTGGCATTTTACATTTGCTTCCATCATCATTCGGTTGAGTGATCAAATACAAGTCTGTCCCTCGCTTGACCGTGAACACCCTGAAGGCAGGGACCTGTCAAACTGTATGTCACCAGACCATTTTGAGAGCACATGAGATAGTGCAAATGTTCTCAGAAGACACAGGGGTATAAAGCATCTGGTCAATTCCCAACTGTCCATTGGGCTCCATGACATAAACTCTCACTCCAATATATATGAAAAAAGTCATATTTTGCTAATTAAAAAAATATATATGGCTTTCCAGGTTAAAAAAGTTTTTTTGTTTTTTTTTTTCTTTTGTCCTGGCCTTCAAGATCTTTGTGATTGAGGCTCTTCTGGATCCAGCCTTCTGACTCCTCATCCCTCTCCTGCAATGTGCACCCGACTTCCCATCTCCCACCTTCTGTGCTTGCAATACCCTCTTCCTGGAACTCCAGCCCCAGAGCTAGGAAATTTCCGTCGTGTGAAACCCAGTTCCAGGATTGCTCTGAAACCTTCCTAAGACCTGTCATCCCAAAGGATGTGTTAGGGGCTTCTCCTATTGGCTCCGGAACTTCTGCTACTGACTGACCTTTTTCTTGGCGTTCCAATGATTTCTGCCTATTTCCCTCAACTTATTGAGCACAAGTTTCTCAGGGGCAAGGGTCTTGTCTTGCTCTGTTTTTCCACACTCTCTGGTGCCAGGTGTGAGGTGGCTGGATTGGCTGTGAAAGGATTGGTGGAATTTAACATTTTTTAAAAAATTTAATGCACTTGAAACTTTCACCAGCTCTGAGAAGACTTCACGTGCATACTCGTTTTTGTATGGTGTCGCTTTTTGGTTTCCAGGACTTTTGTTCTAGAAGGATGAGAAATCAGGGTTAAGCAAGTTGGAAATGTCCAAACTCTCCCTCTCTAAGGACAAAGGCTCTTCAAAGGACATAAAAGGTTGAGTTGTGAGATGGCTGTCATGTCACCATCAGTTTCACTATTTTTATTGTGCTCTTGGGTCTGGTCAAATCAGTCAAACAGGGTGATGTGACATTTGCAGCTAGTTTTATGCAAGATGCAAAATCTTGCGTAACAATAACAAGAGGAGCTGTTGTAACTCTGTGCAAGTTGGAAAAGAGTGGGGGCTAATTTGGCTTGGGTAGATGTGACTTTGTCTCCTAGTCCCCATTATTCATCACAAGGGACCTGATTTGGAAAGTTTAAGTCATCAAAACATTTACCAACTATCCATCCACGACCATGATGTGCCTGTGTAGTTAGTGGGTCCTGGTCCAAAGGTGCTTTCCTGTGACAGTTATGTAACCATGCACTGGTCACCATGTGCGTAAGAAGTGGGTCATGACACGCTTATCTTATCAGGCGTTATTAAGTTTTGCTAATGGATGGAACTAACTTTCCAACCAATTGGTTGGCAGGTGAGTGCATTACTTGCAATAGCAAAATATTTTTTTAAAATGTAATTGCTATTCAATTTTATGTCTTTGTACACATCCTTATTTAAAAAGGAAAAGGATACAAGGTAGCTTTAAAGAAAAAAAAAAAAGGAGATACATGTTAGAAGTGGGCATTTAAATATAAACCCTTTATGCCCCGTCTGCATTCTCCAGGTTATCACTCTATTGGTGGGTTTTCTTTCTCTGACTCACCCAACAGGTTTGACCAGTCTCTCCTCTGTGCAGCCCTGTGCCCTGAACAAACCTGTTCTGAAGCATGGTACCTGTTACACTGTCTTTATTCCCATGCCATAAGCTCCTTGAGGGCAGGGCCATGGCTTATTTTTGAACCTCCTGTATCTAGCACAAGATTCAATAAAGCAGGAGGAGGAGGAGGGAGCGGAGGGGAAGTTACATTATTGTGTAAACTGAATTTCACCCCCGTCCCCTGCCACCCTCCAGATTCCCCTTTGGGCCACTCCTTGAGCACACCCCCAGTCCCTCTCTGGCTGTCCCTGCCCCATCAGGTCCTGTGTATCGCAGGGCACAGGGCTGCGGCAACTCTGGCTTTCTCTGCTGTGGTTATAACAGGGTTAAAGTTGAGGTTTCTAATTGCTCCCAGGAGGTCTTATTACCTGTTGATTAGGTCCTTTTGGGATCAGCATCAAACCGACAACAATAATAAACACTCCCTTCATTGGAACTCAGTAATGACCCTGACCCGGTGGCCATGGGGAGGGGCATCAAGGGGCTGGAAACAGCCGGCCGTGGGAGGGGGCGTTTCTCAGAGATGTGGTGGTGCAGGCTCAGAGGTGCAGCTAACAAGCTGATGGGCACCGCTTTGGGACGTTTGGGTGGCCAGAGGCACTTGTGTTGTTACAGCACAAGGCGCCTCAGAGAGGACCCTCCACAGCCAGCCTGAGGACTTGAGAGTGGAGCTGGGTGGTCTTTCCACAGGATTCCAGGAATTTGGGGAGAATGGTCTGCTGTTTCATGTGTATTTTTCCAGTCTTTTCCCTCTGCACACACAAATGTGAGTGTGTGAATGTGTGAACATGTGTGCATGTATGTGTGCGTGCATGCCATGTTTAGTATTTTCCTTACAAAAGTGCTACAGATGCTGATGCTCTTCCACTTACAATGGGGCTATGGCCACAAACCCGTGTAAAATGAAGACACTGTCGGTCAAAAACGTGTTGAATACACCTGACCTGTAAACCTCACAGGTCAGCCCAGCCAGCCTCGGGTCAGACCACCTGTATTCACTTACAGTTGGGCAAAATCATTGAACACAAGCATAGTTTATAATCAAGCATTGAGTATCCCCCGTAAATTACTGAATAATGCACTTCATGTGAAAGATGGAATGGCTGTTGGGCATGTTTTTACATCACTGTGAAGTCAAAACATCTTTGTTGAACCCCTGAAAATCAGGAAATGCCTGCCAACATTTTGTTCTTCAAATTGTTCTTTTTTCTTTCACCTGACAATCTCTCCTGGACATCTTTCCATGCCAGTGCATACCTCAATCTGTTGAAGAGCTTTATAGTAATCCAGAAAAACACAAAGCAAAAATCATTTAACTGATCTCTTGTTCTTGAACATTTTGGTTTTTCTCCAATTTCTTGGTATGACAAATAAAACTGCATTATATATTTTCTCATTTACTCGTGGAAGTATTTCTGTAGGTAGGATGCATTCAAAGAGGTGCCTATTTGCACACACAAGAGTGACTTTTGAGTGTGCCCTTTCCTTGGTCCCTGGATAGTATAATTTTATTTTTATTTTTTATGGGATGGGAGATTGAACCCAGGGTCTAGTGCATACAAGACAAATGCTTTACAACTGAGCTATACCCCTAGTCCCAGTATAATTTTATTTATTTGTGATAATTTAATTGTACAAAAGATATCTCAATAATGCTTCAATTTGAATTCCCTATCATGATATTATATTAATTATATAATTTATATATATTTAATTCAAATTTAAAATTACAAGAATAATCCAAAGACTTTCCTGCCCTCTTTTTTTTTTTTTTTTTTTTTGGTATCAGGGATTGAACCCAAGGGGTCTCTATGTTGAGCTACCTCCCCCAACCCTTTTATTTTTTATTTTGAGACAGGTTTCTTTATTGCTTAGGGTTCCACTAGGTTGTGGAGGCTGGCCTCAAACTTTCAATCCTCTGGCCTCTGCCTCCTGAGTCACCAGCATTAAGGTGTGCACCCCCATGTCTGGCACAGCAACTTCTATATACTCTACATTCAGGTTCACTAATTCTTTGTATCTTGTCTCTTTTGTTCATTATTCTTTCCCTCTCTGTATGTTTATCTCTGTATATTTATATCAACGTGGTAGTCACTAGCCATGTGTAGCTATTACATTTTATTCATTTATATATATATTTATTTATATTTTGATTGTGGGGATTGAACCCAAGGGCACTCAGCCACTGAGCCACATTCCAGCCCCTTTTTTAAAAATATATCTTCCTTTTGAGTTGTAGATAGACACAATACCTTTATTTTATTTATTTTTAAGTGGTGCTGAGGATTGAACCCAGTGCCTCACATGTGCTGGGTAAGTGCTCTACCACTGAGCTACAACCCCAGTCCCCTTTTTTATTTTTTATTTTGAGACAAGATCTCATTCAGTTGCTCAGGGCCTCACTAAATTGCTGAGGTTGGCTTTGGGAACTTGTGATCCTCCTGCCTCAGCCTCCTGAGCTGCTGGGATTACAGGCATGCGCCACCAGGCCTGGCTGGCTGTTAAATTTAAATAGAATAAAATGAACAACTCAGCCCCTCAGTCATATTTGCCATACTTAAAGTTCTTAGAAGTCACATGTGGCAACTGGCTGCCATTTTGTCACAGCAGGTACAGAACACTTCTGTCATTGCAGGGAGTTCCATTGGGCAGCTTTGAGTTATATGGATGTATGAGTTTTGAACCACTTGAAAGTCAGAAGAAGCTGTCCTTTGGCCCCTAAACACTTCAGTGTATACTTCCTGGGAACAAGAATGTTGTGGGAATGGAGGTGCATGCCTGTAATTCCAGTATCAGGAGGCTGGGGCAGGAGGATAGCTTGGACAACTTAGTGAGACTGTATTAAAATAAAAAGGGCCAGGGGTGTAGCTTAGTGGTAGTGTCTTTGGGTTCAATCTCCAATACTGGAAAAAAAAAATTCTCGTTCATAAACACAGTACAATGATCTAAATCAGGAATCTAAATCAGGAAATGTAACATGCTGACTGTGTATCAATTGCATCAAATATCTCAAAATTTTTCTCCACAGCTATAGTTTTTCCTAGTCTAGGATCAAATCCAGGATCATACCTTGCATTTAGTTGTCATGTCTCTTTATGACATTGCATTTTAAGAATTAAGATTTTAAGTATTAAGTTAGACTATGAAATCCCCCAGGGTGTACAACAGGTGTCATTTGTATTTATGTGCCCAGCATTTACAGTGAGGCCTAGGATGAAATCAGAGACTGGAAAAACGCACGAACGAATGAACAAATTTCTGTACCTCCCCTTACTTGTAATTATCCCCTTTCCTTCTCTTTCCCTGAAATCAAAACAAAACAAAGACTACACGTGATTATTTTGGAAACATATTGTCAAAAAGACATCTAAGGAAAGGTATTATTTATAAGATCATAGACTGGCACCAAAATCTTTGGGAGATATTTTGGTAATGTTGATGATTGTTTAGAAAAAGAAGTCTTCTTTGCCCTGTCAATTCCACTTTTCCGGACTTTCACTAGACAAATACACATGAATGTGCACAATAAGGGATGCTGACTAAAGTGTGATTTGTAGTGTAAAGGGTGGAGGGGAAGAAATAACCTAACTGTCCATCAGTAGGGGAACCATTAAAAATGCACATGGAATATCCATATTTAACATTTAAGGGGTATTTACAATTGTCAACTCAGCAATAAAACACCTACCCTGTGATAGGTAATATTTGACATTCAAGGGATAAATAAATAAAAAGAAAAAACTTTTCTACCTTTATGGGCTTATGGTTTAATGGGAGGATTATGGAATAAACTGCAGTAAGTAGAATAATGAGATGGAGCTTGATAATAACAAGGAAAGACCTTCAGAGCATTTTACACTACTAAAGAAACATGGCCAAGTGTCAACACAGTAACAATAGGAGTACCTTCTTCTATGTTTAAATTCACCAAAAATTAATTTATCCATTCATAGGCATGTGATGGAAGTGTGAAGGGAACCCACTAAATTGCTGTTACCTCTGGAACAGGGTTAGGATTTCTGGGGGTGATCAAGGGGCATTTTTGTTTTATTGTAGCTCATTTGACTTTGCTTTATTCCCATGAGAAAGCTTTCATGCATTGCTAGTGAAATTAAAAATAAATAAATAAGCTCACTAATGGGAGGTCTAACAATCATGCCAGCTAAGAGAAAGCAGGCACTATTTAAACATTAAAGAAATCAAATGCAGTTTCTACAGCATAATCAGAATGAAAATTGACCTGGAGGCTCTTGCCCTCCATAGCACCAACCTATACAGAAACCAATACATGAAATATTATGCTCTCATAAACTTCACCTGCCAAGCTTGGTTATTTATCCTAAGTCTTCACGGATTTTCTGGGAGGAAAAAAGGAAATTAATATTCACTGTGTGTCTAACACATTCCCAACATTTGCCATATTGCTATTTCATTTAGTTCTAGAGTCTCCAAGAAGTATTACTGTATTTGTGTTCATATTACAAAATACCTGAAGCTGGATGACTTATAAAAAAAGAGGTTTCTAGCTCAGTTTTTAAATCTATTATTTGTTTGTTTATTTATTATTTTTGCAGTGCTGTGGATTGAACCTAGGGTCTTGCAAATGCTAGGCAGGTGTTCTATCACTGACCTATACCCGCAACCCCAGCTCCTAGTTTTAAAGGTTCAAAAGCAAGGTGCTGCATCTGCTCAGCTCTGGTGAGGGCCTCATGGTGGATGAGTGCCTGTGTAAGAGATGACATGATGAGACAGGAAGCAAGACAGTGAGCTAAGACAGCTGAATTCACTTTATAACAACCCATTCTCAAGAGAATACATCCACCCCATGAGATCAGTATTCATCACTTTGGAGGAAAGCGCACCCATGACCTGACCACCTTCTACTAGGCTCCTCCACTTAAAAGTTCCACTAATTCCATCCTGCCACACTGGAGGCCAAGTCTCTAGCACATGAAACTTCAGGGTGTGAACTCAAACCATACCAAACTGTGGCACTCACCACCCGCCATTTTGCATGTGGGAAAACCCACGCTCAGAAGGTTGAACACATTTGTGCAAAGTTTCAAGCTGCCTGGATTCAGACTTGGTCTTTCCTGACTCCAAAGCCCACTGACTCTCCTGTACCAAGGACTCACTTTAGAGGGGCTCAAGGACAGGTTTGCAGTTGCAGAAGCTGAACTTGTGGGTCTGGGGTCTCATTGTCCTTTCCCTCTATTTTGAAGAGGTATTCTAGAAAAGGCCTGGGAGGAAAACTCCCTGGGCATGTTTGACAGACTTTTCCCTAGGGTGCTCCATTTTCTTCTTCTGTCTGTCCACGGCACCTCATCTCAAGAGAGATAAGAGGGAGGAACATAAGGAACAGAGCCAGCGGAGAAGAGGGGCCAGATAGCAAGAGAAAGAGAGTCAAGAGACCCCTGAGGAATCCAAAAAGTAGGAAGACAGAGCAATGGCAGAAGGGAAGGGGAGGGCCTGTGACATCATAGCTGTGGGAGTCCAGGGCGCATGAATTGAAAAGATGGCAACAAAGTCATGCCAGAAGGATTGAAAACAGGCAGCACACAAATAAATACAAATGAGTAAATAAAACAAATAAACATGGTGGGAACTTGGGGAGTTAGGGAATGGAGGAGAAGGAAGAAGCACCCAGACATCATCCTCTTTCCGTCTGCACTGGGGTGCTGGTGGAGGGACTCCATCAGTCAAGGGCCAGGCTGAGCAGGTGGCGGGTCGCAGCCCCTCCTGGACCAGGCATGCCTGGAGAGATTCTGCACACTTGAGACCCAGGCATCCAAGGGACCCGCACCTTGGCTCTCACAGCCTTGGGGGTTTTCAAAGTTTGTCCTTTGTTCTGAAAGAAGGTTTTGTCTTTTTCTGGAAAAAGACAACCCTTGAAAACCCCTTAAGACAGTGATGCCAGGGAGAGGGGACAGGAAAAAGATGGGAGAAGGAAAAGGCCAGGAGGCAGATGGGAAGGAAGGGAAGAAGCAAGGCCGTCTGGACTCCTCGGAAGGGAGAGTGTAGGTCTTTCACCATATCCTGAAGGTCAATAAACTGGGCTGGGAAATGAAGAACAAGTTCTAATTGCAGGTTAGCAAGAGGCCTGAGGAAGTACAAAATCTTGTGCCAGCTTCCACTGAGTTGCCTCCCCAAAATTAAAACTGACAGGCCCTGATATCCATGGTGCACATCTTTCCACACCCATGTCCACATTATAGCCTCGAGAACGAGGCATCATCTAAGGCATTGCTTTCATGTGAGTAATTATAATTAAGCAAGAACCTCCACAAGCTATAATCACGTACACCCACCAGGTCAACTACTGGGATGAGGCAAGGAGGTGAGCACCACCACAAATACGCAGGAAGGAATGTTCTAGAAGAGGTAACAGGAAGTGGAATCAAATACAAATGGGAAGTCTTAGTTCCTCCTGGTGGGGTAGACTGAATTCATTTTGGGGGTGGGTACTGGGGACTGAACTCAGAGGTACTTGACCACTGAGCCACACTCCCAGTCCTATTTTGTGTTTTATTTAGAGACAGGGTCCACTGAGTTGCTTATTGCATTGCTTTTGCTGAGGCTGGCTTTGAACTCTCTATCCTTCTGCCTCAGCCTCCTGCGTCACTGGGATTATAGTTGTGCGCCACTGCACCCGGTGAGTGTATCCATTTCTACGTTTCAAAGGTAGACGGGTTAGATCAAGTCGTTGTCTTTATGACCAGGATTCTTTTTAGGTTCTTTCAGAGGAATGGGTTTTGCATGTGTGTTACTCATTTTCTGAGGCTATTTGGTGGTGGTTTCATACTGTGATTGAAGGAAAGTTGGAATTTTGTTAGCTGAAGTTGCCTTTTTAATATTCTTCATTAGTCATCCCTTAAGTTGTTATAAAAAGTCAGGCAGACTCATTTGGTAATTTTCTTTAAGGATCTGAGCTTTGTCACCATACATGGTGGATGACTGGCCTGTCTGATCATGGGGTAGTTCTCAGGCAAAGGTGACCACTGTCCCCACCCTGGGATCCTAGGCCCCACTGTGACTACTCCAGAAGAGTTCCAATCCAGAGAAGGAGCTGCGTTTAGCAGCTCTAGATCTCTCTAGGTCTTCTTGGCTCATGTTTTACTTTGTGGAAGTCAACATCTGGAGGGTCAGGACCAACTGCAGAAGAAATCAGACCCTAACCCTACTTGCCCCTCATAACCAAGCTCCAGCAGACCCTTGAGTTTGCACCTTGAGGGAAGCCATTGGATCTGACCCAGGAATTCGAGGTCCACCCCTGCCCCAAGATTAGAGTCCTGGAGCCCGTGATCCAACTTAGCTTCCTTCAGCATCTCCCACTTTCTGGCATCTCTTTCCCTCTAGAATGGGATGGCTGCATTTTGGGGTTATCTACTCTACAGTAGATACAGTGCTAGATGACTTCCATCTTTAATTTAGTTCTCACAATTATAGGAGGCATTTTTAGTTATAATTTTACAGATGAGGAAACTGAGTCTTAGAGAAATAACTTGTTTAAGTTCACATGGTTTGTAAAGAAGCCAGTGCTCAAATCTAGGGTCACCAGGCTCCCAAAGACTTGTTCTTGCCTTTTCTTCCATGACCTTGCCTCAGGTCTGATGCCCTTGGAGTCTTCGAGATTGATTCTGTTTTCAAGGTCCTCCCTGTGAAATCCAGATTCTCCAGAGAGAGGAGAGGGATCCTTTGAAAAATTTGACCAACTCATTCACAGAGGTTTTTTCTTTCAGGCATTTTTCTTAGGACAAAGAAAGCTCAGAGGAGTGAGGCTAATTCTCAGAATGAGGACTGAGAATTTGTGCCAGAGAGTGTTGTAAGAAATACTCCTTAAACTGTGGCATTGTGAGTGGAGGAGGCCAGGTGTGGCCAACAGAGGTGCCAGACCCGGGTTGGGAAGGTTCTGGTCTCTATTTTGCAGAAGGTGAGATCATTCTTTTGTACCTAGGGATGCAGCCTGTGTGCCCATCAAAGCTTAATTTGGAAGAAAGAATTTAGGATGTTGGAGGCGGTTGGCTATTTCTGGCAGCATTTAATAAAGTACCACTACAAGGCAGGCTGAAGGTGGCCTGTTTTCCTGCAGAGGGTGAAGGAAGGGACCAGGGAGAGGTCCTCAGAGAGGTCCTTTTCCATCTGTGGTCTGTAACTCAGGACTACTGAAAGTCCTGAGCCTGGGCCTGAAGGGCTAGAAAAGGCACATTTTCTATCTCAAACCAGGGTGAATACACAGAGATACAGGGAGGTTCTCTGGAGATGAGACTGGAACACAGAAAAAGTCAGACGCACTTCCTTCTGGGTTTCCTGTCCTGTAAGACATTCTCTATGAAAAGTGAGAAGCAGCTCTCAAGGAATCTCTAGCCAAGGCTCTTGTTTTCATTTCCTTCCAAGCAGAAGTCAATGCAAGGGAGAGGCTTGAATGAAGGAGAGTGCTTTCAAACTCTGGGTGTGACCCATTAGTGGGTTATAGATCAGTTTGGTGGATCGTGACTAGCTTTACTTTTTCTTTAGTTTTTTTTTTTTCTATCATTCTTTTTAGAGTAGAATAGAAAATATCAGCATATGACATATGCATTGAGCGTAAATACCATTGGGTGAAATTTGTGATATGGTAATACATAAATACATACTAATATACACACATGCATCCTTACAGACTGGGTTGGAAGTAAAATTCATTTCTCATTATGGGTCACGGTCCAAAAGTTTGAAAACTAGTTTTCTAGGCAGATAGACAAAGCATAGGAGCCTGGGGCTATAACACAGAAATATCCAGTTTTAAAGTGCATAACCAAGCAAAATCTCTGGTTTGGGTTAGTACTCAGTAGAGTTGTCTAGAAGTAAACAGATGAAAAACTTATTAAATTTTTTGTGAGATGTACATTGCCAAAGAAGCTCCAAGAGAGGGTGGGAATAGTTTGTAATTGCTCACATTCTAGAGTAAACTTGAAGACAGTCCTTAGATCCTTGCTGTAGACTGGATGTGTCCTTCTAAAATTCATACGTTGAGATCATAACCCCCAAGCTGATGATATTAGGTGGTGGGGACTGTGGAAGGTGATTAGGTCACGACAGGAGAGCCTCCATGAATGGCATTAGTACCCTTATAAAACAGGCCTGCAAGATTTCCTTTGCCTCTGAAAAGATTGTCATCTATGAACCAGGCAGGAAACAGGCCCCTGCCAGATACCAAGTCTTCCGCATCTTGGTCCTATACTTCCCAGTCTCCAATACTATGAACTAAGTTCCTATTGCTGTAAGCTACCCGATGTATGGTAGATAGTTTTAGCAGCCTAAACGGACAAAGACATCCCAAACCTGCACCCAAACTAGCTCATATGACATTGTTCCCAGGGAGCATACCCTCCTCTCAAATACACCCAAGGAGGACAAGTGGAGAAGGATCCTTCCTGATCTATTTTGGATGCCAAGAATTCTTTCTACTGCCAGGATTCTTAATTATTCCCATTCCATTTTCTCAAACTTTTTTTTTTTTTTTTTGTATGCATCTCATTCTTTCTCTGCTGTATTGGGTGTACTGGGGATAGATAACATCATCTAACCCCAGGTCACCGGACCACAAGGAATTACCTCTGGATATCAAGGAGAGGGATTCATAGGATGTGGTCATTGTGGAAACTTTGGGTTCTTTCCATTTGAGTTTCATGCATTTTTACATGGTCATGGGCCTTTGTGAACGTGTTTCAATGGAAGATATGAACGAGCAGATGTTGTATAGCCACAGGGGTGAGCTATCGTTGACATTAGTTGGTTGCTATTCAGTGCCAACATCTTAGCATGTCCAGATTTCCTGTCAAGCTTCCATGGGTCTATGCAGCCCATGGACTGTGTGGGCCACTGCAGTTATGAACCCAGAATGACTTGATCCAGGTAGTACATTTTATTCCCTTGGTGATAGTCACTCCTTCAGGGATGGTCATTGTGTCCTGGGATGGTCCCATCAGGTACATTTCAGGGATGTGACTCAGAATGATTGTACAGAGGCAGTCACAACCACTTAACACAAACAAGCAAACGCAGGGTTCCAAACTCCACTGGAAGCTGCCCTATAACCCTAAGGGAGGCAAGCCTTTGGAGGAGGTCACCATTGCAGATGAAAGGGCAGAGAGGCAGGGAGGAAAGATCTGGCCCTTCGTTACATTCTTAAGTACCTGGATGGACCAGCCACATGGCTGGCCTCACTACTGGAATGTCCCCTATGAGTTAGTCAGTGTCCTTATTAAATAAAACCTGTTAGAGTTGATCTCTGTTACTAATATTCTGAAAACACACTCTTAATCTACTCTATGGTTCTTTGCATAAGGCCAATTTCCCTCTTCCTAGATGTGGACTTGCTGAGCCTCCGTCCTAGGGAGTATTCATTCCCAGTAGGTTTCATTCTCCAGCAGAACCTACTCCACAGAGTTCCTTTGCTCTCGATTTTCCCCATATTAAGTGTACACACATGAAAGGATTCTCGATTCCTTTGGAGAACTCCAGGCCCTTTATGACTGTCCCACCTTGGGCTCATTTCCTGTCACTAGTCTTGCCCACTCAGTCACCGAAATATTAAACTCTTTAGAATTCCAAACTCTATACTATTTTATATGCCTTTGCTCATACTATCTTTTGTGTTTGTTTTTCTGCCCTGCCCCCTCCTCTTTCTTTGCCTCATGTCTATTTATCCTTTCAGACCTCTACTCTTCAATAGCCAGTAGCCACACGTGGATATTAAGCACTTGAAATGTAACTAGTGTCAGGGCAGAACTAAATTTCCTACTTTATTTCATTTCAATTACAATTTTTAAACTGAAGCAACATAAAATATGTTTCTGTTAAACACAACTTAATTGCTTCGAGAGGACTACATTTTACTTTAACTGTTGAAAATTTGGCGTACAAATTGAGATGTGCTGTAAGTATAAAATATGTACTGGATTTCAAAGACTTAGTACAATAAAAAGAATGTAAAATATCTCATTAATAATTTTTATATTGATTGCATAGTGAAATGCTAATACCTTGGATATATTGGGTTGAATGAAATATATTATTAAGATTATCTTTACCTGTTTGTTTTTACTTTTTTTAACGTGGCTACTGGAAGATTTAAAATCACATACATGGCTCATGATTGTATTTTTACTGGGTAGCTGCAGGCTTAACGACATCAGACAGCATCTCCTTGAGAAAGTCTTTCTTGATCATCTAGGTGAAGTACAGTGCCTCCTAACATCTTTGCAGGACACTCTTACATATTTACTTAACAGACATACTTTCTTGGACATTCTCTTCATGTGTGTCTCTCTCCCTCTAGTTTCATAAAGGCAGGGATGGTGTTTCAGAGTTCTATGACCTGGCATGTTGTCAGTACTCCATAAGTGCTTGTGAAATGAATTCATGAATGTCTAGTCACGTCAAGTTCACACGTGTCTTTAAATATAATTTCACCTACAACTACTTTTTAGATTCATTTCCTGTCTTAGGGACTCGTGGAGGTCCACTCTGCTGGCGAGGTCTCTGGGCTGCGGTGTGCAGTATCCCACCTGGGGTCTGTAGAAGGCAGCCCTAGCGGCAAACCTTTCAGGTCTTCTGTTCCTGGGAGGGCACCAGAGGGGTACAGAGCAGGAGCCTGCAGACAAGGGTGAGCTCCAGGAGGGAAGAAGCTGGGAGAAGGAAGGCAAGACTTCTCCCTCCTCCTTCTGTGGCCGTGTGAGCTGAGCATGGCTGCCAAACCCACGGTGTGTGGAAGGGTGGGGAGGGGCAGCTGGCTGGCTGTGGTGTGCCGCTGGGTGGAGTTAAAATTTATAACAAGGGAGAGGCAACTGAAGAAAAGAAAGATTCTTTTAAAAATTCTGCTGAAGCCTAATTAAAAAAAATTCCACTCCCTCATGCTAAGTTTTAAGAGACTACCCTTTCAGGATTATTTTCAGTCTCGTGGTAACAGGCAGGAAGAGTGTCAGATGTTCGGCACACTATAAAGAGGACACGCCCCGCCTCCTAAAACACAGGGGTGGCCCACACTGCTTTTCTGACTTGGGTTCTGAGTATAGGGGATATGGAGTCGTCAAGGCATAGATCTTTCCAGAAAGGTGTGTACCTTGGGGTAGATTTTTCTAGCGTGTGTGAGGCCCTGGGTTCAGTCCCTGGTTAGAGAGGGTCCAGGGGCATGGGGGCCATCTTTTGCAGCTCCTCCTAACAAGGGGTCAGTTTGGGCAGCCTTAGAATTGGGTTGTACCCGTGGGACATTAGAAACCCTGATACAAGCAGAGGCTTGAAAGGTACTTGCACGCTGGGTTTTGCTCTCATTGTTTTTGGAATGCAGTTACCATGTGAAGATGTCTAAGCTAGCTTGTGAGATACTGGAGACATGTGACCCGGTCACCCTTGTGGATCCCTCTCAGTTGCCAGACACATAAGGGATGGCATCTGGGACCACCAGGCCTGTGATAACCCTCTAGTTGACTGCAGCTGTGTAAGCAAACTTGGGAGAACCCAACAGAAGAACTTCCCAGCTGAGCCCAGCCCAGATTGCCAACCCCTAGAATGGTAAGCCAATGCATAATTACTGTCTTAAGCCTCTAAGCTTTGGAAGGTTTTCTTAATGTGGCACTGTGATCTGAATGTGTGTGCTCCCTCCCCCCGCCCACATGTCAAAACCTAATCCCCATTGTCATGGTACTAAGGTGTGGGACCTTGAGAGGCAGTTAGATCATGAGGGTCTTGTACTCATGCCTGGGTATTCCCATGTGTATAAGTGAGGCAGGAACTTGTTCACCCCTTGCCTACGTGAGAACACCGTCAGAAGATGCTGTGTGTGAGCAGTGAGCCCTCGCCGCACACTGAATTTGTCAGGGTTTTGATTTTCGATTTCCCAACCTTCAGAAAAGTGAGAAACAAAATTCTAATGCTTCTAAGGCATTGGCGGCATTTTTGTTGTAGCAGCCCAAATGTACTAAGACAAGGAAAAACCTTCCAACTAATGTAGAAACAGCCACCTTACCCATTACTGTAGGAGAGCTACTGTGGTTGTTTTGGTCTGCTTGGGTCTGGCAAATTCCATGTCTGGTGGGGGCCTGCTTCCTAGTGTTCATGGATGGCACTTCCTTGCTTTGTCCTTACGTAGCAGAAGGACTGATCAGCTCTCGGTGCCTCTGGTATCCTATTCATGGGCACTCCATCCCCACTCCCTAATCACCTCCCGAAGTCTTCACCCCCGAATGTCATTCCATTGAGGATCAAGTTTCACCATTCAAACTATAGCATACAGCACTCACCAGTGTGGGCTTGGGAACAGGCAGAGGTGGTCCTACTATTTGCTTGGTGTGACTTGGTGCCTTTGGTAACACATTACACTCTTAGTAGGGCTATAATGAGAACTGTGCAGTCAGGGCAGCACACCTGAGTTAGGATACCTGAAGGAGGGTTAATTTAGGGACTACCATTGTGTATGCAAAGGTGTGGCTGGGGTTCAGGGAGCCAGTGTGAGTGTAGTGCCCTGGGGCCATGTTCCCACCCAGAAGTGAAGAGGCTGGGAGAGGGTACAAGGCCAGAAGCTAAGGTCAGAGAAGTTGTCATCAAGATGCTGCCCGTGGGCTGGGGTTGTGGCTTAGTGGTAGCACGCTCGCCTAGCACATGTGAGGTCCTGGGTTCCATCCTCAGCACTGCATAAAAATAAAATAAAGGTACTGTGTCCACCTACAACTAAAAAGTGTATATTATTAAAAAAATAAAAAGATGCTGCCTGACGGGAACCATGACCTTGCATGGGGAAATGAAGACATTCTGCAGAATATTCAAGGAGAAGGCGTGCCTTGAATTGTGGCTTAGCGGAGTGGGGAACATACTAAGAGCAAACACTTAACATGAATTTGCTATATGCAGGTGCCATTCTGAATATCACACATGTTAATGTAATTCTCATTTCTACCACATGGAGTGGGTACTATTATTATCCCCATTTCACAGATGAGGAATTGAGGCACAAAGAGATCAGATAACTCAACTGAAATCAGGCAGCTAATTAGTCTGGCCAGGATTTGGGCTGATTTTAAAGGGGGTCCGGGGACCCGGCATTTTTGTCTTAGGTACAGAGCTGGAACACACTCTGCAGGTAAAGGAAGTACTAAGTATTTAGTACTTACAGGGGTTTGTGCTGGAGGATGGTGAGATACTGATGGGAGAGAGAGCTGAGGACAAGATCTTTGAAGGCAATCTGGTTCCCATTCTGGCACATGATGGGGAGCCACTGAAGATTTCAGAGAAGAGAAAGACAATCGCAGCAGAGTGACAGGAAATGCATATGTGTGCAGGGTGAAACTAATCAAGCAAGCTGAGCGTGGTGGTGCACACTTGTAATCCCAGCACTCAGGAGCCTGAGGCAGGAGGATCACACATTTGAGGCCAGCCTGGGAACCTCAGCGAGACCCTCAGCAACTTAGTAAGACCCTGTCCCAAAATAAAAAGTAAAAAGGACTGAGGATGTAGTGCAGGGGTAAAGTGCCCCTGGGTTCAATCTCCAGTGCCAATACATAAATAAATAAAAATTAAAACTAACGAAGCAGGGAGAACGAAGGGGCAAGCCGTCAGCCGGGGGATACTGCTACGGTCCCAGCACCAGGCACTAAGACTTGAATGAGGATGACAGCACCTGGGTTGTGGGGAAGGGGCACCGAAATTACAC